>NC_091455.1:139099275-139699275 GCF_027789765.1 Dendropsophus ebraccatus
GAATGCACAAAGGGTTATCCTTCGCCATTCCGCAGTGTGCACGTACCCTAAATCTGTAAGTGTACCCTGAGGTACTCTCACAGAGTTTGTAGAATTTCACGCCATACCGTCATCTCTTATTGGGACGGTACTAGTGGAAAAGACGTGTCTGGGGGGCAGCGTACGCTACGCTACCCCCAGACACGTCACTGGATGATGAGGATGAATGGAGGGAAAAAGGATCCCCCCATTCATCCTCACTGGCTGTTTCAGTGTCGGAGGCAATAATAGTGTATGCTTCCGACACCGAAAACGTTAGGGTGCATAAAAAGGAAAAAAAAAATTTTGGGGAAAAAAAAATAACAAAAAACTCTTTTTAACCCAAAGCAACTGATCAGTGAATAATATTCACTGATCAGCCGCTAGAAGGCAGTAGAGCGACGCTGCCGAAGACTTTCAAAGCCCGCCGAAGCCCGAAGAGCCGAACATTTCCGAAGATTTCCAAAGTTAGACGACGCGGACCCGACGAAACCCGGAATCAACCCGACAAAGACGCGAGGACGCTGTGGACCGCAGATCTTCGCTCCGGACGCCCAGATCAGGTGAGTATAGTGCACCTACACTATACACACCTGTATTGCACCCCTCAGCTACCTAGCTGAGGGGTGCAGAACCCGGGGACACTGTTTTTTAACAGTTTGATCGCCATGATGAGCCGGACGGTACTGGCCGGCCTATCACGGCGATCTTGGGGGTGGCATCGGCGTCATCTTTCCCCAGGACACTAATGGTGATTGGTGCAGTCTCGGACAGCACCAGTCGCCATTGCTTTCCGGGTCATCGGTGAATTTAGCTGCTATATGCTGATCTGTATTGATCAGCATATAGCAGCGATCGTTGGCACAGGGGGGTTAATCACCCCCCGTGCCGACAAGCAGGGATGGCCTGCTATACATTATAGCAGGCCATCTTCCCCGATCGCTGTGTGTGAACACACAGCGATCGGGGAAACATCGGGCGTAAGTGTACGCCCGTTTGCGTTAAGTACCAGGGCGCGGGGTCGTACATTTACACCCGATGTCGTTAAAGGGAATGTGTCACCTATATTTTCTTTTACTGATTAGAGTCAGATACAAAAAAAATAGGTCTTTTATTCTAATCTGTATTATAATCTGTAATTTTTTATTTCCCTTTTTGTACATTGTTATGGTATCTGCCATAGTATCTGCGCTGTTCTTAATAGCATTTAGTGACGTGCTTTACAGAAAGACTCATGGACATAGACTGCAATAAACAGGTTGTCCCCTTGAGATGAATGTAAAACATTACTTAGCGTGCTCTGTGACCTTTAAAAAAGGTCATTCCACAGGGAGCTGTTTATTGTTTCCTCTAAATACTGGTGTCACATGTCATTGCAATGCTGTACAGATCACTTTACAGCAGCCTCCTCTTTTCACTACAGACACAACAGAAACCCTCAGCTTAGTTTTAGCCCCAGTGGTGAGAATGAAAACTGCAAGATACCAGGATTATTTTATAATAAAGATAGAAAAATGCAAAATTAGAAAAAATGTCGCTAAAAATTCATTAAATATGTTTAACATAGAAAAAACATCTAGTGACATTTAGCCCAAACACTGTCTAGGGACAGTGTTTGGGCTAAATAATGGAGACAGCCACCATTTGGATGTATAATGATAGATGGCATCGACCACCAATAGGTAACCAGTCACGGCCCTTATTTCTGAGTCTGGTGGAAACGACCATGAGCTCAGTTTAGCCAAGTATCAGTGTGCTGGTATCCAGGGAGAGCTACGATCACTCCAAGCCCTGTGACAAGTGCCGCAGCGGCACCACAACATCACCTCTTGCATTTAGCATCTTGCACCCCTGGGTCACCACAGTATCTAGTTGTCATTAATGCAGGATCAGTGTATGTTGCAGCTTAGGGGTCAGTGCTTGCTCGCATATATGCATTTTTATGCTATAGCAGGCAGTTAATATGGTATTTTGCTATCACCTCTTTTGGACATATACTTTGTTTACATAGCTGTTGGATTTGCCACCCCACCTCTGTTAGGGAATGTTATGCCATATGCATAATACAGGAGATTTTATTTGTTTTGTTTGTTTTTTTACGGTTATACCCATTATTATACACTCTATAGTATATGTAATAACTTATGCACTTTTTTATACATACTTTTTGTTTATTGCTGATGAGATATTAGAGGTAACCCTTCTGTTTCTATAATGCTTTCTTGTTATGCTATGTTAAAAATCCTGGTAGTTCACACAATATTTTTTAGTCTTGTGGTCCTTATTTTTTTTAACCAAAACTGACAGGGCAAAATTATAAATGAAAGATTTGCCCAGTTTCTGTGTGTTCAACCCTCTCCTGACCAAAACTGACCAAAAGACTTATAGAAATACTGGGGGAGATTTATCAAACATGGTGTAAAGTGAAACTGGCTCAGTTGCCCCTAGCAACCAATCAGATTCCACCTTTTTTTCCCAAAGAGTCTGTGACTAATGAAAGGTGGAATCTGATTGGTTGCTAGGGGCAACTGAGCCAGTTTCACTTTACACCATGTTTGATAAATCTCCCCCAGTATGTGTGAACATAGCTGAAACGTGTCATGCATAAACACATGCTTATTATGACCATTGTTTGACTAATGTATCCACTATTTATATGACATTGGTAATTAATCTTATTTGCTATTTATCTATACAGTGGTGCCTTGGATTACGAGGATAATTCGTTCCAGGACTGTGTTTGTAATTAGAGATGAGCATACCCCGAGCATGCTCGAGTCCATCCGAACTCGATCAATCGGCATTTGATTAGCTGGGGCTGCTGAAGTTGGATAAAGCTCCAAGGTTGTCTGGAAAACATGGATACAGCCAATGACTATATCCATGTTTTTTATAGAGCCTTAGGGCTTTATGCAACTTCAGCAGCCACCGCTAATCAAATGCCGAGCGATCGAGTTCGGATGGATTCGAGCATGCTCGAGGTTCGCTCATCTCTGTTTGTAATCCAAATCACTCTTAAAGCAAAGCAAAGTTTCCCATAAGAAATAATTGAATTGCAGAAAATTGGTTCCACACCCCCAAAATAATGATTTTTTTTATTCTGAATAACATGTAAAACAAATGAAACAAACATTTAGAAACAGCACAATATGTCTTATTATAAGTTACTGTACAGTAATGAAGAGGATGGGAAACACATGGGTGGACAGAGACTGCCGGGAGCATGAAGGAATGAGCAGGGCAGAAGTGGGCACATACATGCAGCACTCTCTGTCCGGGGAGAGAGGGGTTACAGCTATCGAGAGATTACCTCCATAGTCCTGGAGGTGGATCTGCTATGATTTCAAAAAATGCATGCAGCCAGATATTAGCTGGGAGTCAGTGGATTTTTCCCTTGCACACATGACGTTTTTATTTTGTGGCGTTTTTCTGTCCTCTCTGGCCTATTTTCCACTCTGTGGCAGTTTTAGAAAAACGCGGCAGGCTGAGGGTTTGGCGTTTTTTCAGCAAACTGTGGCGTTTTTCTCCCATAGACTTCAATGGAAGTTTTCAGCTCCACTAAGTGGCACTTTTCAGGGAGAAAAATGCCACTGTCTGGTCCCCAGGGAATAAACTTAACCCCCTGTGGACCAGACTGTGGTCCAGGGGATGACAGTCTGTCCCACAGGGTCTTCTCTCAGTCTTCTTCTCTTCAACGGCTTAGCAGGAATACTGCTTCATCCGCTGATTGGCTAACCCCATGGGGGCCACATTGATCTCACAATGTACTGATCCCAGCAAGGAAAGGGTTAATTGCCCCCCTTCCTTGCTGGCATGGGTACAGTGCTGGGGGGAAGAAGGGGGTGCTCTTTTGATACTCACGACGATGTCTTCTATCTTCAGCAGAGCCTGGTACACTGAGATACAAGTGTGCCAGGCTCTGCCTCTTCAAATATGCTGCCCTGATGCTCAGCCAATCAGCGCCTAAAGCAATGTTCTTACGCTCAGCCGCTGAAGAGAAGAAGATGGGGAGAAGAAAGGAGGGTAAGTTAAGCATGCCCCCCAAAAGGGAGCACAGTCTGGTCCACAAGGGGTTTGTTTTTTTTGTGGCATTTTTGGGGGGTGTAAAAAAAAGCCACCAAAAACCTTTGTGTGAGGGCACCCTGAAGCTGATCAGTGTTAGGGCCTATCGATAATGATAATGAGCCCGGATGATAGGCCATCAGCTTTGAAACCCTTTCATGCACTTTTGAGGATGACACAGTAATGCTTTAGAAACAAGCTAATTTAGACGTGTCAGAAAAGGTTGTGTAAAAAAGAATTTCATGTAAGAATGAAAATGTTAAAGATGGAGCCCTACATGAATGAAAGCACGCAGAAGCAACCCCTGGGTCACACACCTCCCACACAGTTTTCTCTAAAGCATTACTTAGTTTCTATCCATTTTCACCCGCTGGACTACAAAGGTTCTTGTATTTCCAACATATTTATCTAAAGTTATTAAACTTTTTTACATATCTCAGTTGACATTTTATGCTCAGTTGTGTAAATCTGTACATGAACCATCTATCACTTTTATTCAGTCATCTGTCTGCCAGGAAGCAGCTTTAGACCTGCATTATTTATACAAAATACTCAATTTTGGTTTGAGTCCGGATATTTCAGTCTACAGTCGTGTGTGTCTGTACAGTAGGCTGCAGTTGTTCAGTATGCAGCTCAGCTTGTAGGGAATACTCCTATCAATATTCCAGCCAGGACCGAGATTAACTACAGAAAGACAAAAATAGCATCTATGGTCACTGAATCTTGTCTAGTGTTCTGCACAACCTTGTTTTACATCTGTAAATGTGTCATGCATACGCTATCCTTACTTGCTCTCCATAAGCCCTTCAAGGCATGTTAATGTATGAATTGCAAACATAGTAGTCAACACATATCAAGATATAAGACAATCATGTCAGTTCTACCAGTAGAAAATTTAAACAATCTCAACTTCTACTATAGCTGCAGATTGTATTGTGGGCGACCACAGACAACAGATGAAAGCTAATAACCCGAAATGTTAGACAATATTTTGGCTGCTATAGAGAACAGTTATTTATCTTTATTACCAAAATGTTTAGATACTTATAAATGATAGCATCCAATCAGGTGTTTGCTATTTACTATCCAGCAAGTAGTACAACGTACTGTATATATTTGTATTCTCATTTGAGTAGATTAACCGTGTCTTACATAATCTCATACATTGTCTCCTTCCCCTGTTCTTTAGTTCATGTACAGTATGTAATAGTGACCAGCACGAGGTGTGCAAGTCGGTCTATTTCTGCACATGGTGCTCAATCAATACTGAATACATTTGGACAATTTAAATATTGTGTGTCCGTATTTTTTATCATTTGCATATTATTTACATGTCTCTACATCCAGTAATCGCTGTAATTCCATGACTTTTCCTTCTGTTACTTGATACTTGCTTCCACATCCGCAATTTATGTCTGCAATTGCTGACTGATTGCAGGTCCATTCTTTTCTATGGTCCCATACACATGCCCACAGGTGTGAGGGGTCTGTTCTGGGGCCATGATCCATGCCGCAAAAGTGCTGCTCGACCCTTGTACAGACCGCCATTGCAGCACAGATCACTATTAACCATGCAATGGCAGACGGCAATAGATGCACATCCAAATTGCTGTCTGTAGCTGTGGGTCTGTAGCTGTGCACAGTGCTTTGGATGTGTGGACTTATACATAGGTTTGAAAACTGGTAAAAGTTGAGAAGCAAGGAAGAATAATTCTACTATTGGTAAATCAAGTAAAGTATGATTCACAGATGAAATAATGAAAGAAAGAGGAATGTAGCAACTTGCTGAGCAAATTTCTAAGAGGATCATGTGTTATGTCTACAGGTGTACAGGTTATTAAACAAACAGTAGCTACATTTTACCAAAATCAAAAATGATGCAGCACTCAGAAAAAGTAATTGTGGGTGCCAGCGATTAGTACTCCTGTGACCAACTAGTGCTCCTATTTACACAACCAAGATGATCACAGCACTCCAGGATAAAGTGAAAAAAACATGTTTTTATTACTCAAAAAAACACAATGTTTCGGCTCTACAATTGAGCCATTTTCAAGCAGTGCTGAACATCGCGTTCTTTTGAGTAATAAAAACATGTTTTTTTATGTTATCCTGGAGTGCTGTGATCATCTTGCTTGTGTACATTTTACCAAACCTATTTGCTTGTGTAAATTAAACTATTGTTTTTTTATGTATAAGAAAAAAAAAACACAATTTTAAAATGTCTTTATAGAATGTAGAAGCATTAGAACATTCAAGCCTTCCATCTACTAATGGCAGGGTATAGTATAGCACTATTGATCAATATTGATTGCCTCTAGAAGGATAGCACTAATGGAAACGAATAAGTTATTGACACAAATCTGACACCATATTTTCTTTTTAGATCTTTAAAAGCATTAACAGTGAAGATGTACCACATGCGCAGGGCAGCCGCAGGCTCATCAGTTTTACTTTATCAGGTAAATACCAAATGTATTGCTTTATGTAATGTTATTTTTTTGTAAATTGCTTTTTTAAGTGTTATGGTCATAATAGTATATTAATATGCCTATACACCTTTAATCAGCTGACAGTTATTTCTCCCTATCTCCCTATAAACATCCAAGAAAAAGTTAAAAGAAAAAATATAGGTATGTGTGTAAACCAGCATTATCTCTGAAGCAGGCCAACTCTCCAAAAGGATGTATGAAAAAAAACACTTTATTGCCAATTGCACAGAGTTAACATGTTTCAGGAGAGCATTCTTCCTTCTTCAGAACCAGTGTGCATATGCATATAGTCTCCCAAAACACATATACCTCAGTTTTTTCTTTTTACTTTTCCTTGGACATATACAAGGGCCCCTTCACTGGGAGTTTCCCGTTTGCGAGGTAGTGTCCAGCTTCTGCAGTCTCTGAACATCAGCCCACAAACTGAGTGCCAACCCAGGATTCATACCATTTAGGGTGATATGCAACTAGCTACAAGAGGGCTACAAGGTGAGCCTACTACTGGATTTTGTTCCATATCCTAGCCTACAGTATCATACGCCTGTGCCTTTGTTTTTTGTTTTTCTCTTTCTAGTCCCTATGCACATGAAAGTACAGCACCTGAGGTATGGGCACCTTCAAGGCACCCCACAGATCCTTTTTATTATTATTTTTTATTTATATGTTTTTGAATACAATATTCTCTCAACTTACAATGGCCTCAGGTTACATTATTTTCAGCATACAATAGTCTTTTCTGGACTATTGTAACTTGAGACCATACTGAACATACAATGCTACAGACAGTCCAGATCTGTGACACATGTGAATAGCTAGATGATCGACCAATAAAAGTGGCCATTTTACTCCTAAAACCCCCCAGTATTAGTCAAGTATTTTGTACTGCTCTTTACCTGTGCCAGGATGATATACTTCTTTTGGCACCAGGTGAGCGTGGCTTCATTTTATTTTTGTATGTTTTGTACAGGACCCTGAAAACTCTCTGGTCCTCTACATAGAAAGTAATTTATAGTCTCCAGTAGTTCTTTCTGACTGTTGTATGTAGGGATGTGCTTTATTTATATTTGCCGTGGCCCGGGTTACTGGGACTGGTATTGAACCTGCTGGTGGGCTCACATGTTTTGGGGGCTACTTGTCACGGACCCACCCCGGACACACTGTAACCGGACCTTGGTTAGGACTAAGGTAAGGTGCGTAGTGTGGCTGCTGGTGCAGCTGGGAGTCCCCTGTCACTTACCGATCCCAGTATGACTGCGGGGTTCCTGATCGTTAAAACGGACCGTCTCTCACCTGCCTCCGTGCGGTCCGATCAGCGCTCTGGTCACTGAGCCTGCACAGGCAGGCTCAATGAGCAGAGCACCGATAACACTGATCAATGCTATACCTATGGCATAGCAATGATCAATGTAAAAATCTAAGTTATGTATGTACAAGTCCCCCAAAGGGACTTAAAATGTGTAAAAAAAAAAAAAAGTTAAAAATCACTAACACACTACCCCAAAACCCCTCCCCCAATAAAAGTTTAAATCACCCCCCTTTCCCATTATATAAATAAAACATATAAAAATAAATAAACATATAATATACCGGAGCGTGCGTAATTGTCCGATCTATTAAAATATAAGAGGAAAAAAAATGTGCGGATTACCGATTTTATGTTACATCATATATAAAAAAATTTCATAAAAAGTGATCAAAACGTCCGATCTTCACAAATATGGTATTAATAAAAACTAGAGATCATGACGGAAAAAATGACACCCCATATAGCCCCATAGGTGAAAAAATAAAAGCATTTTATTAATATTTATTTGCCAAAAAAAGGATTTCATTAAAAAAAATATATATAACATTAGAGAATCTGTGTAAACCTGCATATGGTTGTGTTCGGGCTGACCTATAGAGTAATAGTATCATGTAGATACAGGAACCCCCCAAACGTTACCATATTGCATTCTTTTTTACGATTTCACCTATTTATATCTTCATAAATAATATATTTGGGATTCCGTCATACATGTTATGGTAAAATGAAAGACGCCATTACAAAGTACAACTATTCCTGTAACAAACAAGCCATTACATGACCTTGTAGATAGAAAACTGAGAATGCTAGAGCTCTTAGAAGAGGAGGAGGGAAAAACGAAAGCACAAAGATCAAAATTTGTGCAGTTCACTGGGTCATTTTGGGCCTGGTCCTCAAAGGGTTAAACAATGTTTTACTTTACTTAGAAAATGTCACGTTCCCCGGTAAACAAAGAGACACAGGACAAATGGGCCCTATGGCAAACACCGACCCCACGCTGTCCCTACCTGCTTGCAGTGCAGGTCCTAACTGACCGTCTGCAACAGGGCATCAGTCCCTGCACTCAGTAAGTGCAAACACAAAACAAGACAAGACGAAACTCGCACAACAAAAGAATAGTCAGCGAGCAAGGTTGACAACAAACAGGCAGCAGAAGTACAAAGTCAGAATCCACAAGCAAGGTCAAGGTCACGAAATCCAATGGTCAGAATTACTAATACAGATGGTAAGGAGATACAAGGATAAAGCACTAGGAACTAGGCGCTATAAAGGACAATAGACAAGGTAAACGGTGAAACAGAAACCAGAGAAAATAACAAGATTATCTGAGGACAGAGCAAGGAACACTGAACCAAAAGACAAGGAATAACAAGAAACAGGGAAATATAAGGAAACCAGGAATACAAACAAAATGACAAGAGGCTGGATCAAGCTGACAGACAAGAGCACAGACTGAAGAGAGAGAGACAGCTATAAGGGAAACCAAGTCCAGGACACAAAGGTTTAGGCAGGAGAAACACAGAAAGCCAGAGGAGAAGAGACCTGTCCATCAGAACACAGCAGAGACAATTAGTGAGAAATCCACAAGTGCAGGGAGAACTAAGAAACATGGAACGGATCACCAAAGACAAAAGCAAAGAACGTAATAAAACCAGGCACGGACTTAAGGCCAAAAGTGCAGTCTTTGGTGCAGAGGTCGAATCTTCGCCGCAGAGGGTGGCACTGATGCTTTTTCAGGCACAATCATGACAGAAAAGATATCTTTAATGCAAGAGTAGTAACAGTGCCCAGGTACTCAGGTGCAAAAATTAATAACAGCAACAGGAACTGATGAAGATGAGTTGAGAGAAGAAGATAAGTAGCAGGTGTCAGGGACTGCAAAGGAGGGCCCCTTGCCTAATGTAGTGAGTACTCCATGATGTGGTAAAGTGTCTATAGATCTTATAGGGTCTTAAAGAGAATCTGCATACTCAGGTATAGATGAGTGTCAGTTATCTCATCTGACCGCCTTCTGCCCCTCAGTGTCAGGTTTCCATCTGAACGTCCCTATGGAGTAGTAAGAATCCCAGGTCTCTGTCAATGGGTGTAGCTAGTTAGTAGTAAGTCAGTAGAGAGCGGCTAACTTGCACTGTGCTCTACTGCTGTACAGCCTTAGTGTTCCTCTCTTTTCTTAAGGTGGTTGACTGTCCTGAAACTAGAAAAATCCATGGCGTAGGCAAGGGGGTGAGTCTCCCTTGTCTCCCGCATCCCTGGGGGTGAAGTCTCATAACTCATGGAGGTTGAGCCACTAGCTCTTGAGAACAAGCTAAACACGTCCTGCAGGCACTAACTAATTAAAACTAAAGGAAAGTCAAGACTATAGAGTGAAGGTGTGTGTGTAGCTGAACCTAGTTTTGACTGCAGCTGTGCTGTGGGAGAGTGGAGAAACCTAGTGGGTGGAGTAAGGTACAGCAGCTTACTGTCCTGTGACACTGAACACTTTTGCCTAGGTGTAAGAAAAGAAGAAAACACATAGTGGGACACTACATATTAGTTAATCGTTTTTTTTCTTGTTTTTTTTTAAGCTTCATTTTTTTCTCATTTTAGGTGGACATTATGGGGGGCTTCAGAATCAATTACCAGAGTTTCCACAGAGTTATGGTCAGAGCCTCTTCTAGGTTTTCTGCTAAGGTGAAACTTGAAATAGTGTCCAACCAATACTACCAATACCTGCAAAGTTTCTCCAGTCCTGACTTCCTTGCATTTTACCTCTATGTCCAGCTATAATTTCCACATCATGGGGTCAATTAAGTCAGTGCAGTATAATATGAAGGCAGACAGTATAATATACGGCCACTCCATAAACTCCCTTCAGAAGCTCTTCAAAACTGCCACTCTGAGCAATAAATTCATTTGCCTCATGGCAGAATTGGCCCTGGTTATGGTTACAACATACAATGGCCATCCTGGAAACAATTAATATTGTATGTTGAGGGACCACTGTATGGGTAATACGTGAATTGATAGAGTTAGGTCAGACTTATAAAATCGTTTTTCGTCTGGCAATTATATTCATTGTTCTTTATTATTGTCCATGTTCAGTGCAGCTTAACATATATATTGTTTTCTATGAATAATGAAAGCTAAGTTTTAGGCAGACTTGTACAGTGTTTCTTAACCCACAATGAAGGCCGTTCAAGTCTAGTGTATCTTATAACCTCCATACACATTAAAGTATCCCTTTTATTTAGAAAATCTTTGAAATGTCACAGAGACATAGCAAAATGCCAAAATAGATCAAATGGGGTCTTGGTTTTCTGCCCCCCAACGTTAGTTAGACAGAGCTCAGAGAAGTGCACAACTTAGTGCTCTTTTCTCAGCTTCATGCGATTTCCACCTCACTGCAGAAGAAGGGTTTTATAGAATTTCAGGGAGAGAAGTTAACTGAGCACTGGGCAAGATGGTACAGCAAGGGGTGAAGCTTCCTACAGGATCACTACGGGGCACAATGGTTAAAATTGTAGTTATACAATGCAATGTTACTGATCCAGGAAGGTGCAAAATTACTATAATGTGGCCATCCCCTTTAATAAATAAATTGACAATTAGTGTTCAGTGCTGACAATATCCGGCTGTGTAGGGACAAAAACCCTTGACAAAAGGAATGGTAAAAATGTCATTGTTCCTGTCCACTCAGTTCCCAAAGGAGGAAGAGGGGTTGGCACTGCCAAATGCATGGATTTATTATGTGGCTGCTCAGGTTCAACACTTCTGGAGATGGTTGGGACTCAATAAGCAGTTGGTGAAATACCTGGGAGGGAATGTGTTACTGATGGATGCAATGGAATACTTTAGACTGAAAAAAGGTACCAAGAGGTAGGCCAACCCTTCTAAAGATGCAAAAAATCTGGTGGTTAGGTAAAGTACTGTTGATGCACGAAATATACACCTTGACATGGAATAACCCCTACCTGTGGTAGATACACCAGGTAAACAGGTCCCATTCTAGCAGTGGAGGGATAATTTTGAACTCCGGGGGGAAGACTCAAAAGGACTCTTGCCTATCATGTATGCCAAAATGCTGAGTTTCCATTTAGAATATTTGTTACCCTTTAAACAATGATGGGAAGCTGATGTGGGGAGGTTTTCAGCGACGGAATGGGAGAAGGTGACACCCACTCTCAATAAATGTGTCACAGCGGCGTTCCTAACTATTCCTTGTGCACAGAATGTACAGAACGAAAGTCTTTTGGCAAATGGGACTCAGAAATGCTTGGAAGATGTAGCGAACCTCGAAGGGAATGTGTCACTTAATTTATTTATTTTTATCCAGAGATGAAATGGATTTTTCAAATTTTTTAAAAATATTTTTTATTTTTTTCCTGCTTATCAGGAAATAAAAAAAAAATAAACAATATCTTTTTCTTATTTCCCCACTGTTGACCAGTAGAGGGAGCTAACAGGGGAATCAAATAAAGGCAAAGCAACTTGTAAGTTGACTGCTGCAAATTTGACCTTGTCCCTCTCCATGCCAGTGACCTCACTTCTCCCTCTTGTGACTGTGTACACTGTGTGGTGCCATTTTGTTGGTGTCTGCACAGTAGGAAATTACAGAAGAAAACTTCTGCTGCAGAAAAATCTTCATGGCAACTGACCTTCGGTGCAGATTTTAAATTTGCAGTGTGTCATAGAAATATTACATTGTTTTTTTTATCTTTTTGTTTGTTTTCTCCCCTTCTTACATTCTAAGGTCATGTTCATTCAACGTATGTTTAGCATAAATCATGACTGTTGTTACAATTTGCAACAGCGGCCGTGATTTATGCTAAACATACGTTGTATTTAAATTTTAAAAATTCTTTTAGAAATTACTAACTGCACAAAACATATTTTTCTGCTAGATTCAATTAGTTCATCAATTCTTGTTCCCAAGACCATTCACATTATTATAAGTACAGAACTTTTTGGAATTTAAAAAAAGGATACATAATAAAAATCCAATTATTACCGAATGATAGAATATCAAATAGGGAATACAGTATTGCACGGTTGTTAAAAGCAATACCATGCATGATAGCGTTAGCTACACTGGCTTAGCGGCAACGTTCCCCTGACAATTACTTTGTAATGTTCATAACAAAATACACATTGTAGAATAATTTCATTTAACAAGATATACATAAACTGTAAACCACAACATAGACTACAAGACAAAGTGCTAACTTGTATAAAAATTTAGTTTATTGAGTATTTTCCATTTTAAAAACAGGAAGGGAAAAATGGAATACAAACCGCTGCACACAATGCATTTTACTGTATGCCAGAGATTTAGGTCAGGATGTACACCTCTAAAAATATACAATGAACGCAGTGTGTACATAAAATCTGTGGGTTTGACCAGTAAGTAAGTGACCAGTAGTAATGTGCAGAATAAAAATAGTACAAAGAACTATAGAAATAAAGAAGAGAAGGGTCCTCACACCACTTATACTTCTGTCGGCTAAACCCACTATCAGTAAAAGATGTAGGGGGGTCTCCAGACTCCGCTGACAGATGATGTTAGAGGAGATAGGGGTCAGGTGAAATGGAAAATCACTGCCTGGCCCCTTTGTTCTCATAGAGAGAAACCAGAGTTCTCTAGTTGCGGCTTACCCCTTCCCATGGAGAATACAGAAAACTTGGCCGTGCTTAACAACCTTGTGTATGGGGAGGACGGGGATGGGATGGGATAGATAACGATCACTAAGCCGATAGTTATTGAGGCTGTGTTTATTTTGTAGTAATGATGTGTTTTTGCTGTAATTTTGATGCTATTTACTTCAGTTTCATAATTTGCTGCAAAATCACTGCAAAAACACATCAATAACGCTAAATAAACACCATGAATAAACGCACAGCCCCAATGTGTAAGGCCACCTTAACATTACAAGTAACACCACTACACAACGGACAACTAAGACTGCCACAGCATGACCATATACAGCACTATGCTCCATTAAAGCGGTATTCCCCTCAAAACTTTTATTATTTAATAAAATATAGAAGCTTATTTTTTCTACTGTTCCTCAGCTTGACATGCCGCTTCTTCTTCTTTTCTAATGAGGAAATGTTCTATGTTCTTCTATCCAGGTCCACTTCAATACGCTCCTCTTCTTTTTCCCCCTCTGATACGGGGTCACATGATCCATGGGCGGGGTTAGCCAACCAATGAAGAGCTGACTCGGCTCACAGTGTTCACGTGGGCAGGGAGCCAGGGGTGACAGGGATTGAATGGAGATGCTGCTGGTGATGATACTTGTGATACTTGGTGAAATGCGTGTGATGCTGCCAGAGGATAAACTTTTGTACTGAATATTGCAAAAAAATAAATAAATAAATAAATAAATAAAAAAAATATGTAGAAATATATGTATATATATATACACAATACCGTTCAAAAGTTCAAACTAGTCCTAACTTTAAACAAATACACTCTATACATTGCTAATGTGGTAAATGACTATTCTAGCTGCAAATGTCTGTTTTTTGGTGCAATATCTACTGTACATAGGTGCATAGAGGCCCATTTCCAGCAACTATCACTCCAGTGTTCTAATGGTACAATGTGTTTGCTCATTGGCTCAGAAGGCTAATTGATGATTAGAAAACCCTTGTGCAATCATGTTCACACATCTGAAAACAGTCTAGCTCCTTACAGAAGCTACAAAACTGACCTTCCTTTGAGCAGATTGTGTTTCTGGAGCATCACATTTGTGGGGTCAATTAAACGCTCAAAATGGACAGAAAAAGAGAACTTTCATCTGAAACTCGACAGTCTATTCTTGTTCTTAGAAATGAAGGCTATTCCATTTATCCAAGTTTGAGGTGTTTGGATCACAAAGAAGAACGTTTGTGAGACGCAGAACAAATGAAAAGATGCTAGAAGAATGCCTGACACCATCTGTTAAGCATGGTGGAGGTAATGTGATGGTCTGGGGTTGCTTTGGTGCTGTAAAGGTGGGAGATTTGTACAGGGTAAAAAGGATTCTGAATAAGGAAGGCTATCACTCAATTTTGCAACGCCATGCCATACCCAGTGGACAGCGCTTGATTGGAGCCAATTTCATCCTACAACAGGACAATGACCCTAAACACACCTCCAAATTGTGCAAGAACTATTTACAGCAGAAGCAGGCAGCTGGTATTCTATCGGTAATGGAGTGGCCAGCGCAGTCACCAGATCTGAACCCCATTGAGCTGTTGTGGGAGCAGCTTGACCGTATGGTACACCAGAAGTGCCCATCCAACCAATCCAACTTGTGGGAGCTGCTTCTAGAAGCGCTGGGTGCAATTTCTCCAGCTTACCTCAACTGATTAATTGCTAGAATGCAAAAGGTGTGCAATGCTGTAATTGCTGCAAAAGGTGGATTCTTTGACGAAAGCAAAGTTTGATGTAAAAACAATGTTATTTCAAATACAAATCATTATTTCTAACCTTGTCAATGTCTTGACTCTATTTTCTATTCATTTCACAACGTATGGTGGTGAATAAGTGTGACTTTTCATGGAAAACACAAAATTGTTTTGGGTGACCCCAAACTTTTGAACGGTAGTGTATATATATATATATATATATATATATATATATATATATATATATATTTATATATATATATATATGTGTGTGTGTGTGTGTTGAGTTTTCCAGCACAAGGTCCTGCACTAAGTTTCCTATGCACCTGTGTAAAGTTTTCCCTCGGGTTCACAGAGTGGGAGATGGTCTAAAATGTCTTCTATGTTTTCCCTACTAGGTGTCACTACGGTATTTTCAATATAACTTATTTTGTGCACAGCTGAGAAATAATAGGGTTAACTGTTTCTTGTCTTGTGCCATTCGTAGGGGTAGACTGTCTTCCCTCTTGTTTCCATCCTTCCATTCCAATCTATTCTCTCTCTCTCACACACACACACACACACACAGGCCCACCAATCACAGGGAAGCTTAGTAGCCCCTAGAAAAGGAGTCTAGTTCCTGGTGGGAGGGGTCTTCAGTCCACTTGGTTCAGAGAGAGAGAGACAACACACACAGTTCCTGCTGCAGTCGAGCCAGGGCTTGGCTTTAGCCAGGTCCCTTTGTCTAGGAACCAGAGACTTACTTATTCTTCTTCTAAGCAAGCAACCACTAGCATGCAGTGCTAGATCCCCTCAGAAGGAAGCAGTCACCCTCTGAGGAACACTCTGCCCACGCCAGGGATACTAGCCACACAGTACAGGGCAGTGACCTAGATCCAGTTAGGCGCTGACCCCAGTGAAAGTAAACTGCAGTTAGCCGACGTATTCCATATTCAGTTTTCAGCTTAGCACTTCTTCACTCTCCAGTCTCCACCTACTGTTGTTAAAGTGGAAACTTTGTCTTGTGTATTGCACTGAAGTCTTAAGTAAAGGGACGTTATTCTGGTTAAGTCATTAGACTCTCTTTATTTGCACCAACAAACCACGTATACTTGGGCTACCTAGACCTGCAGAACTAAAGGCCAACTGAACTGGGGTGGGTAATCACACCATTCCAGGCTACTGTGACAAGTGCCCAAGTGACCCTCACCCACATAGCTGCCACACCATCATTGGAGCTACCCTGGTTACGACCCCACCGGTCCACCTCATATACATATATATTTATATAAAATTACTATAGTCATTGTTTCTTCACTTACTTATAGATCATGATATCATGTTGACGTCACTGTGGACCATGGTTATAATTTACTATCTCCTTTTCAGTGTAATTTTAAAACGTTTTCAACTGTCTGATTTGTGACTAAGAAAGAGCTATTTTTTATTGTTACTTTTCTGCTTCCTTTTGATGTGCCAGTTGTTATTCACATATGTAGCACCCCTTGCTTCTTTTTAGTATGATGCCCTTAAGTTGTGGTCCTTTTTACATGGGATGATTGGCAAGGAGCGTTGCTAGAAACTGTATTTTTTACACAATAGTTTATTGTACAGCTTTTTTTAGATTTGTAGGTTTGGATTTGTACAGAAAATATTTTTTTTAAATCTACAGTTAGAAGGTGTGCCACTGTAATATATCATATAGCTGCTATGCCCTAAATATATAGTCAGTGTATCAGCAAGCTAAAGTGCACTGTGTAAGAACTGGAAATGGTCATCAAATGCAAAATGTGGATGTAAATGTGGATTTAGTAAAATATCTGTTACATTTCTTATACCATAAATGATAACTTACACTTTATCTTTAATTTGTTGACTGTTAAGACTTCCAAGCTCTGGGATTAAAGAAAGGGATGTTTTTCAACCCAGACCCATATCTGAAAATCTCTATCCAGCCTGGAAAACACAGCATCTTCCCTGCACTCCCTCACCATGGCCAAGAGAAAAGATCAAAGATTATATGCAACACAGTCAATCCTATTTGGAAGAGAGAGGTATGTCTTTTAGAGGAATATATAGCTAAAATAATCTTCCGACATACACAGGGCACTATTGGCCATTAAGCCCCTGTGGTCCCATGCCTAGGGCACCAGTGTTAAGGGGCAGCATTTCGGTGAGGGCAAAAAAAGATAAATTGTTTTGATATAGCTGCTGCTGTGGCCTGTTTTTTTTTTAACTCCTTTTGGTTGAATCCACGTGGATCAGAACTGATACTAAATTTACCTGCAGATTTTCAGTCAAAGCATGGCCATTATGTCCTGGATTGGTGATTGATTTCACTGCTTTCTGTGTATACAGGTGAGATCCACAAAATCCACATGTAACTTTTGCAATTTATACTCCATATTTGTGTCATGAAAAGAATTCTGGCACTTGAAGAATCAAGTGCCAGAACGGGTTGCATGCATTAAGCTTAAGTGCCAGGTAAGCACAAGCTTTAAATAAGGCGCTCATCATACATACACACATACCATAGCGGAGTTCAATGGCAGTCTATGAGTTCATGTTCCCACTGATAAGACTTGGGTTAGTGGTTCTCCACTCAGGACCTATAGCTCTGTGCGTGAAATACGATGAAAAACCTTTTATGTTCCTCTTACTTTATTTATTGTAAATGACAGTAAAGATAGATACAACTTCTGTACACTAGATGGCAGTGTGCTACACATATCTATATTAGATGTTTTATATTACTATGTAATTTATCAGCAGCATTATCAGGTAGCATACTATAATTATAGTATTAGACCTGGAAACAGACATTTGCCTGCTCCCTAAAAATGAATAAAGAGTTGAAGGGATACGACCCTGGCATAAATTATGGAAGCAACAAAGAGGATGGTCAGCTGCCTTTTTTACTTTGTAGCTAATACACAGATCACAGATATATCACAAAACTATACTTGTTTAGTGGCTAAATATTCTTGCTTTTTGAAACATACAGTACCTCAAATATATAAAAGGAAATTATTTTATTAAGGCATATATTCTCCCGATCAAGTAAAAAAAGTATAGAATCACTTAATGTTGAGGATTTGGTCAGGTTTATTAAACTGATGGCCTGTCAGTCATTCACATAGACCCTCTATATGTGGTTGGTGCGGTGCTGACACCCAGCCTGCTAGACAATCAGCTGTTTGGCAAAGCTACCTGGATGTACCCTGTGAATGGAGCTAGATGTCTCATCTCCATTTTATGTTTAGTGGCTATGTAGTGTAAAGACTAGCAGTAAGTAGCCGTGCATCTTGCACCACTACATACTGTAACGAAGTGAGGATCCCTGTCATAATGATGGGAATGCCCACTATAAACAGGGTTTCCCCCGTGTTTAAACTTGCCGCGCACTGGCTGCTGTTAGAACTTGGCAATAAAATTCAAACTGGTCGTTGCCGAGTACTAACAGGACAGAGCAGTGTGATCTGTACCAGCAGCGGGGACTCCCCTCCAGGCTGCCATCACCTGTACTTCAGCACTTGTGGAGGAGACCCTGCAGCTGGTGCAGCTCCTACTGCTCTCTTCTGTTAGAACTCAAGGGCAACCAGTTTGATTTGGAGTTTTAACAGCGGGCAGTGCGTGGAAAGTTCAAACAGCCTCCCCACTCCTGCCTCTCTCGCTGCGCGGGAAACACCCATTTAGAGCAGGAAATCCCGTCATTATGAGGGGAATCCCTGCTCCTGTAACCTTGGTGTCTGAACACTTCAATAACTGTCAGCTCAACAATAGTCCAGCGGATAGTTATCTCCCCTGATTTTGTTTGTATACTGAACAATGTTTGAGTAACGAAAAAAACTTCAGGGGGAAATTTTCTTCAAACACCCGAGGTGTTTGGGAACCAAGGTATTACTGTATATCAGAAAAATGGCTATTGTGCACAGCGCATAGTGATTTTTCAAAACTGTCCCCACAGGTGCTCTTTAAATTTCAAAAGGTAAAAGCGGAAACTCAAACATTTATGTGGAATAGATGCAACTCTCCCCTAAAATTATGGGGAAGTATGCCTTCCTGGGCTGAGACTTAGGGTATATTCACACGAACGGGCTCGCAGCAAGATTCTCGCTGCGAGCCCGGCAGGTCCTGGCAGTTCCCATACACTACATACTTGCTGCGGTCTAAACGACCGCAGCGAGTATGTAATTCTGCCGCCCTTAACCCCTTCTGCTCCCGCCCGGCACCCCCGCTGTAAGCATACTTTACCTGTCCTTGCTGCACGGGTCCGGTGTCCTGCTCTCCCGTCCGGCCAATCAGTGGCTGCGGCTGGGCAACACACTGATTGGCCGGACAGGAGAGCAGGACGCCGGACCCGTGCAGCAAGGACAGGTAATGTATGCTTACAGCGGGGGAGCCGGCCGGGAGCAGAAGGGGTTAAGGGCGGCAGAATTACATACTCGCTGCGGTCGTTTAGACCGCAGCAAGTATGTAGTGTATGGGAACTGCCAGGACCTGCCGGGCTCGCAGCGAGAATCTCGCTGCGAGCCCGTTCGTGTGAATATACCCTTAATGTAGTTTCACATACAGCTTTTTGTGGCAGTTTTTAATTTAAAGCGTAACTGTCATTTCAGGGTCATTTTTTTGAAAACCTTAAATATCAACAGTTTAAGCGATTTTAAGAAACTATGTAATAGGTTTTATAAACCAAAAGAGTTTCCTTCTGGACTGAAAAAGCAATCTCCCAGCCTCCCCCTCACTTCAGAAGCAGCAGGATTTCTGTGTCCATTATGTGGCTATACAGAGGGGAGGGGCTGTTAGGAGTGACTGAGCACGGAGGATTTCTGCAAAGCACAACACCCTTCAATCTTCTCTCAGTAAGTTCCTAGATAAGCACTGACCTTTCTGACACCTGAATCCTGTGATTTAGGTGCCCAGACAGTCTACAAACAGCTGACCTTCATGTCTCCTCTTCCTGCTCCCTCATCTCCTTTGGCCCCTCCCCCTCAATAAGGATAGAATGGAAAGAGCAGAACCCGTCTTCACTGGCTTCTCTGTAATGAAGACGTGTTTGCCTGATAATGCACAGATAAGAAGTCAGAGGGGGAAGGCTGGGAGATTGCTTCTTGAGTACAGAAGGAGGCTTTTTTGGCTGATAAAACCTATTAGAGTTTCTTAAAATAGCTTATACTACTGACTTCTGCAATAAAAAAAATATGACAGTTACGCTTTAACTGTCTGAGCCAGAGGTAGATCCAACAGGAAAGATAAGAAACCCTTCCTTTATTTTCATTCTGCCGCGAGAATGTAGTGACAACTTTAGTTAGCTATTTAACTGCCTTAGGTTTATAAAATAAAAAACAGCCAATGCTTATCTGCCAGCGATCCCACATTACATCCCTTCTTCAGTCTCCAGGTCCTGGCTCACAGACAGCCAACTCAGCCAATCACTGGCTCAGTGATTGGCTGTGTGGGCTGTCAGTGTGCCAGGACCTGGAAACTTTTTTAACCTCACAGCAGTTAAATAGTTAATAATGGCCATCACAATATTCTTGCAGGGGAATGAAAATCCACTGCAAGGATGCAGGGACATAGACTGTAATGGTACTGAGTATAGCAGCGGATTTGCAGTGAAATTCTCAGTGTTAAATCCACTGACAACGCGCTATGTTTGAAGCACCCTAAGGCTATGTTCACACTACATAAAAGTAGGGCCGTTGTGACGAAGGGTGTACTGAAACAGCGTTTGGGGGGGGTTCATGTGGGTAAGGGAGCCGCATGGCACACATGCATGGCGTCTGTATCTTGTGTTATTTATTGGATTTCTGTCTTTACCTAAGGTGATTATCAGTTTACATTAAGCACTTTGCACTTTATGTTTTACTCCTGTCACCTTAGGCTATTTAAATTACATACTAACTGTTCTATTATAAATTTTCTTATGTGCATGCTTTACCTTCGTTATGTTTGTTTATTGCATGTTGCATCTTTGCACTTTGTAATATATATGATCCGCTGGCTAAAGCATGCCTTCTATTTCTCCAATAATTCATGCATGAACCGTGTGGCCTCCCTTTTCTTTTGTTTGTGTTGTCGGTTTTGTGTTGTCCTCCTTCCTGTATGTACAAAGAATATTTTATTAAATGGTGTCTTATAATCATGTTTGTTCAAAGTAACCTTTTCAATAAACTTTATCAATTATCAATCAATTAGTAGTTGGCTCAAATATCTCTTCTATATGAAGGATTTTTTTGGTGGTATATATGTATCTTGCATATTTTGAGCATTGAGAGTATTCTACTGTTCTTTTGGGTTTTTTTGCAAAAGGTTTTTTGGTTTTTATGTAATGGTATATGAGTATATGAGTATAGCAGCGGATTTGTAGTGAAATTCTCAGTGTGAAATCCACTGACAACGCGCTATGTTTGAAGCACCCTAAGGCTATGTTCACACTACATAAAAGTAGGGCCGTTGCTGCCATCAGCAACAATGTCCGTACGGTGTGGAACACTGCCTCTACTGCTATGGGATCCCGGCCGGAGCGTATACACATAGTATACGCTCTGGCCAGGATCCCATACGGCGCCGCAAAGAACTGACATAGTTAGTTCACACAATGAAGCGAGCCGCTGCGGCCGCTTGCTTCACTGTGTGCTATGAGAGTTCTGATGCGGGCGCGTGTTAATACGCCCGCATCAGAACACTACGGCCGGAAAGATCATCCGGCCAGTTCTTAAGTACCGGCCGAAATGATCTTTGCAGAGACCGGCCGTTCCGTGACCCGGCCAGGTCACGGAACGGCCAGTCTCTCACGTAGTGGGAACATAGCCTAAAGAAGATGAAAAACTGCTGGGTTTTTCCCATAACACTGGGGACACTTAGTGTGAAGGTAGTTTTCTTACTATTTTTGTTAAATCTTCAGTTTGAATAATATGTAAATTAGACCATTAAGTGCACTGTGGGTCTAAATACAGCTTCAATGCACCGATCCAGCCCGCCCCTTGTTACGAATATTCATCCAGTGCCTTGCACTCATGAGTGGCAGAGTAACATCACTGCAGAGTGACACCTCTGTATTCATGAGGCAGCAGGTTAACCAGATTGGTGCACTGAGGGCTGTAGTACTGCAGTACTAATTTACATATTAATAAAAATGAAGATTTTACAAAAAACATGAGGATAAAGGTAAGAAAACTACCTTTATCTGTTAACAACAGGTTAGAGTTTCCCTATAAAATGTCACATTACGGTTGTGCTGATTCAGCAGTGTTATTTAGCAGTGATTACTGTGCGGTCAGGATCCTCCTCTGTAAGCAAGTACTATTTGATTTTGCGATATTCTGATATGACACCCAAATGCCATTTTCAGCAATACTGTGTCATTTCTGCTCTCATTGCTGCAAAACAATACCTTCAGCTGCCAAAAGTTAGAAGGCCATAAACACAGAGCCTGAAAGCACTATGGCGGAGCATGCATTTTTCGTCATAAAACATTTTAGAACTGAATTGAGAATTTGGGGATTTAACAAACACAGATGTCAGTTTGAATTATTTTACTGAAATCATATGTAATCATTTTCTTAAAGTGTCTTTCGGCGTGTGCACATTAATTGGTGTGTGGGACTATTCTCTGTCCCCTGGCATGCAGAGCTACATGCTTTTAGCAGATAATTAAAAGAGCATCTAATAAATATTTCACATTGTTACTAGTAGAGATGCTAATTGCAATAGACAACATTTATATTTAAAATATGATGTGCAGGTTATGCACCCATTGCTTCCTCAGTTCCAGCTCTGCTGCTATTCCCTAAAGTGGACGTAGCCAAACTTGAATCTGCCATAATGGTTTTGTGGTTAGCAGTGCTTCCTTGGATGCTGGGGCTTTCATTACAATCAAAGCAAAATGTATAACCTTGTATTTATACAGCTGGAAAATATTCCATAGTGCTATACACAGATTGTAAACACTCATGGAGATGCCACTAAAACTAAAAGACTTTCACCAAAAACTTAAAGTGTCCCTGTCATTAGAAGAAAACTTTTTATATGGGCCAGTCTAATATTGATCTCTTGTTTTCCCAGCTATTCAGCTTTGTGTCTCTTCCAACCGATGTTTTAGAAATTGAAGTAAAGGACAAGTTTGCAAAGAGTCGCCCAATCATCAAGCGATTTTTAGGAAAGTTGTCTATGCCAGTGCAGAGACTGTTGGAAAGACATGCCATTGGGTGAGCATTACTTATTAGCATGCTGGATAAAGCTATAGATATACTTTATATCACACAGACATTGGCTTCAAATCCTCTGCAAATCCTCAACAACTTAAGATTTATCGTGGAATGCTTCTCTTGGCTCTTTCTAGCAATTGGTTGTGAAAAGTGTTCAGACCCCAATTGTTTTTTATCACATAACAATTTTTTTTTAAGTGACACTTTTATTACTATTCACTAAGAAAAATTAAAAACAATGATATTTCCCCTAACTGAAAGGGAACCAATCCGTATTATAATGCATATAACGCGTTAGCGGCTCCTGATGTTGTTAAAGCGTTCTCTCGTCATACTTGGTGTGCTCCTAGGGGGTCTGTAGGAGAAAACAGCGTTTTTTTCTGTATACCCTCTAAGAGGACGGCAACCAGGAGCCGCTAACAGTGTTATATACATTATAACACGGATTGGTTCCCTTAAAAAGAATGTAATATTATGATTAGATTTTTTTTTACTACCTTGACAACCCCAGCACAGTGATTCTGGTGACATGGTCCTTTTTTCAAAATGCCGCCTCTTTTCTGCGTTGCTGCCGTTTTCTTCTTGTGCACTGGCCGCTCTAGGCACTGTAGGTGGGCCCAGTGTCCCCAGTAACGTATATATGGTAATTTGCCTGGTACATCGTCCAGTTGAATGGATGATGCTTAGTCTGGATTATTAATTGGGATATACTGTATATCTGACCTTTACATGTTTAGCTGTAACCTTTACAATGTTATTGTAACATTACAATGCATCACTCCTTTCACATTTTATGCCCAGGGATCGTGTTGTCAGCTATACCCTAGGCCGTCGGCTGCCTACAGATCATGTCAGTGGACAACTACAGTTCCGATTTGAAATAACATCATCTATTCACCCCGGTACAGTATGAGTATGCCATTTTCAGCACACAATTTCACATTTGCTTTATTTGTCTTATAAATAAAAAAAAATAGTTTGTGTATTGTGTTCTAATCAACATACATTTCCTGATGGCTTTGAAATATAGGATATATACTGTGGTATGCCTAGTAAAGGACTAGAGTGTCAAAGAACATCAAAGAGTTAATCCTTCTGAATAGTAAAGTATGTAATGTCCCTTCTAGAGTTGAGAAAAGTTGGATAAAGCCCTAAGGCTGCCTAGAAAACATGGATACAGCCATATGCCACCTCTAAACAAATGCCACACACTCTGGTTCGGATGAACTTGAGCATGCTCGAAGTTTTCTCAACTCTAGTCCCTTCACACATTGACTGATTACTTAAAAAAAACTCTAGCTGCCTCACTCCACATATGGGAAAGAGGAAACATTTCCCTATTCCTTGCCGTATTATTCCGCTTCTCTAAATTATTTCTTCTGCATGGCATGATTTATACATTTTTCAAATGCTTATCAATACTTACAAATTTAATATTGCATGAGAGATTGTACATATCTACACAATGACATACACATGGCCAGTAAAGAACTGTGGTAACCAGAATAAAAACATATTTTTACAATCCTGGCTAAATTGTAAGAGAAATGGACAATGTATTTGTATAAGCAACCCAGACATAAGTTTCAAATATGTTTTTAAGAACAGCACATCTTACCATAAGGATAAGTTTATTTAGGACTGCACTTAGCTACATAGTAATCAGAGTTTCTTTGTAAGGTCTGTATAACGTATCCCTTGCTATTTCAGATGATGAGGAGGTCTCTATCTCTACAGAACCTGATACAGTGCTTCATGAAAGTCCATTAAGCCACCCAGCTGAAGTCCTCTCTAATGAGCCCCAGAGGAGGACCTCCGTAGCCACTGAAATCCCAACCTCAGAGTTACCAAATGGATGTATTTCTAGACCTACTCATGATAAACACCCAGCAATAGACAGTAGATCAATAAGTCAAAACAGTTTATATAAGACAACAATAGTTTGTACAGGTCACAGGTCTTTTTTGACCAATGCACAGGAACACCTGGAAAGTAGTACAGCCGATGACCAGTCACCAGCTCCAGATCCTGAGCAAGAGATAGCCGCTCCTTCTGAAGCTGAAGCCAAAATAGAGACTCATGTAGATCCTAGTGCCAGCACTGAAGGAATTGGCCCTATAGTTATAACTGCTATGGAGGGACTTTTGTCAGTGGAGACAAACAAGGAGCAAGACAAAAATGGTGAAGAACCGGAGGAATTAAGTCAGCAGGAGAATAATGAACCTAAACTAAGAAACACTGTAAAGAGAAAAACTAGGCCTTGCTCCCTGCCAGTGTCTGAGTTAGAAACAGTTATAGCATCTGCATGTGGAGAACCTGAAACACCCCGCACACATTACATTAGGATTCACAACTTATTACACAGCTTGCCATCAGCTCAATTGGATGGAGATGGAGAAGAAGAAGAAGAGCAGAACAGTGTAGATATTGATGAAGAATCAACAGTGAAGGAGATGTCTGAGAAGGACATTGTGAGTGAAACTGAAACCATGGCAGCTGATCCTTCTCTGGAAAATGTAGCAGATGAAGCAGATGACCAAGAAATCAGAAATATGTTGCCCCATGATAATCTTAGTGATGACCCCCCTGTGTGTAACCACATCTGTGTGGATGGAGAGCACCCTAGAACTGAAAGTGAGAGTGACTCTAGTCCTAGGGTTCATGGGGATCATGACTGTGATACATGTGACACCTCATGCTATAGCACTTCTTGTTATAGCACCTCGTGCTACAGTACCTCCTGTTATAGTCCTTCTTGTTATGATAGCCACAACCGGTTTTCCAGCCACACTCGTTTCTCTTCCGTGGACAGTGCCAGAATGTCAGAAAGTACTGTCTTCTCCTCTCAAGATGATGAGGAGGAGGAAAACAGCGCCTTTGAATCCATGCCTGATTCTAATCAAAGCCCAGAGCCAGACAGGGACCATGGTGATGGCTCAATCCAATGGTCTGATGATCTCTCTAGTCAAAGTATTAATTCAGAAAGGACTCCTGGCGTCCCAGAATCTCCAGTTGCAGGGCCAAGCAGTAGGAGAGAAGGTTAGAGTGAAGCTTTTTCATTGGATAATTCTAAAAATTGAATGTTACACATTGTATTTCTTTGAAATAATTACTATTTTTTTACTGTATGCTTAATTTCATTGCGTGCGTAAATTATTACTTTAAGGCAATGTTCACACTACGTATATTTGAGGCTGTATGTTTGAGGCTGTATAGCAACCAAAGCAAGGAGTGGATTGAAAACGCAGAAAGGCTCTGTTCACATAATGTTGTAATTGAGTGGATGGCCGCCATTTAATGGCAAATATGTGCTGTTATTTTAAAACAACGGCTGTTATATTGAAATAATGGAAGTTATTTACCGTTATATGGCGGCCATCCACTGAATTACAACATTATGTGAACAGAGCCTTTCTGTGTTTTCAATCCACTCCTGGTTTTGGTTGCTATGAGGACCTGACATGAGGACCAAATACAGCTTCAAATATACATAGTGTGAACCCAGCCTTAAGTGTTATCATGCGAAGATACAGCAGGAGACCTCCTCTCTTATTGTCACAGATTGATCTGTAGTGGGACAGCACAGCCCCAATGTCTTTCCTGCTTAAAATGCAAATAAACCTTTTAGGTATGTAAAATGGAGGAAAGGCCCACAATACCAAAGATGTCATGCATACCTTTGGATTGAATAGATAACTGCAAGTAGATAGGACTTTTCATTTAGTTTAAAAGGAATATATGTTAGCTCATATCATACATTATTTCTTGTGGAGGTGGTTACAAGTTACACACAGCGCTCCCCCTTTTGACAGATGTTGATTAATTTAAAAAATGCAACCTTGCATGGCACGAGACCCCTTATCCCAAAAACTTTTACATCTACAAGCTCAGTTTATTGACTTATGTACTTTTATAGGTGCGTGCCCCATAGGGCCAACCTGGCAATTTTTCAATATACAGTATATACACAGCCATCTAAACCTTTCCTGTTACTGTTGAAAAAGTATTCCAATGAGGGAAACATATGTTATATCCACAGAATATGTCATAAAATGTCTAAGTGATGTGGGTCCCTCATATGGAAAGCTAAAAACAGCTGAATGAATTGTTTTAGGCAGTTTGTGTAACTTCCAATAGCATTAATGAGAGTTGTGTAAACAGTGTAGCACTTTGAGCCATGCTGATTCTACATGTACTGTAATTCACTTTTGTACAAGAATATTGTCCACATAGCTCACAGTGCTGCGCAGCTTGTGCTACTCCCATCAACATCTACTGAAGTTAGTTAAACAGTCCACTGGGACGTTTCCAGCATCTTGACCACCCATGACCAAACCACAGGGGACAAGGGGCCTTCAATTTTGAAATAGGTATGGGTCCCAGCAGTAGGGGATAGACACTTATGGAATTTATTGTGGATATTCTATATAATGGGTATGGAGGAAATATGGTTTCTCACCAATCATCGTATTTCTAACAGTTTCCAACTCGCTCCTTGTAATGCCAGGCAAATAATACTCACAGTGTCTTCATGACATCAATTTTCCTTTAATAAATCACTGATGCAACATACAACAGAGCTCACACAGCTGATGTATCCCATGAACTCGGACACCCCAGCACGTCCTCCGCACGGAGGATGGCCTGGACTTGACTTGGTGGAGTCTAGGAGTGTGGAGGGTGCAATAAGCTACTTTAGGGCAGACCTTGCTCTGTTTTGAGATATTTATTGTGGATATGCCATGAATGTCCCACATGGGAATGTGAGAGGATAGCTTTAGCACTGTGAAGGACCATGCCCTAAACGATTGTCCAGGAAGTGCTATTCTGTGTGGACACATGCAGTACATATTCTATGACATTCCACTAAACATACTGTAGCACTTCTCAGAGGAATTGTCTCCTAAAATTGTTTGAACAAATCAGAAGCAAGGCTTGTGAAAAAAACATTACCAGGCAAAGCATAAAATGAAACTTCTTACCTGATGGAATGAATTCCAAAAATTTTTCATACAGGCATTATTGATGCTAATGTTGCATTATGACAGCTCAATGATGACAGGGGATGTAGAAGTGTTCTGGCATCTTGGCATATGAATTCCCATGCATACTGGCATGTGTACAGTAAATTAATAAGTAATTACTAAAAGCTGCCCCCACATTAAACCTCAAATGTGAACACCATTAAAGAAATATTTTTCAGTGCCATAACTGCATGCCTGCGATCTCCAAAACTTTTTTTTATTTAAATAATGAAAATTTAAATGTGTATTTCTAATTGACCTTGTATATTGTGCATAGATATAAAATGATACACCTTGTTTCCTGGGTTTTATTTTTTTATTTGGTTTTAAGTAATATTTAATGGTTAAAAATAAGTTTATTGATATCTGTACCAACATTTACAGATGTTATACATTTCATATTTTAAATGTGTAAGTATGTTTTTACTTTTTTTGTGGTATGTCACATAAACTATTAGTTTGTGAATTAACTAGAAAATAATACTAGTCTCATCCTCCTCTACTCCTGCATTAATGCTAATGGGTTCCCTCCACTCGTTTTTGTTAGCATGCAGCAGTGACATACTATGGGATCCAGGATGGGATATTCAAAGTCTATACCTTGCTTTCCATGCTGAGGTCAAGTAGAGGATCTTTGTTACCAGGCTTAGAGATTGTTATAGGTTGTGTCTAAACAGTAGGTGACATGTTTTAGTCTAGGAACATATTGGTGTGGTAAGTGGTAGGTTACATGTAATCCCCTACAGTGTGTAGTAGCTGCTAGGCTGCTAGACCCAAGGAAACTGAGTCTTCCATGAAGTTTAGTTTGTTGGAGAGTTCTATAGGAGATTTTCGATTCTTGTTTATCTCCAAAAATAAAGTTCATTGACAGGTAGTAGATTTTCTTTTAATCCTTGGAAAATAAATAGATAGCAACCCACAGACCAGTCATTTTAAGCAGACAGCTCTTTCCATGAAATTAAGGGAAAAGAATGACCAAGTCACCAGTGTAGTTTCTAGGGTATTGATACGCTTACTGAAATTGGGGTTTGGGGTTCAGAATGGTGTTTATATCTGGGAATCTGTCTGCTAGGTGGCTTACTTTGTATAAATGTTTTTAAAGGGAACCTGTCACCCCTCGTGCCGGGGTGAAGGCCGCCCGACCCCCCGCTAGAGCCCCGGATACTTACCCCATCTCGCCAAGTCCTGCTCCTGATGCCGGTCCCAGGATGGAGATATACTTGTCGGAAGCCCAATGCGCGCTGCAGAGATGAGTCCTACGCCCATAAAGAATGACGACTCCGTTTATTCTCTATGGGCATCGGACCTGCAGTGCGCGCGTCAGGCTTCCGACAAGGATATCTCCTTCCCGGGACCGGCATCAGGAGCAGGACTTGGCGAGATGGGTAAGTATCCGGGGCTCTAGCGGGGGGTCGGGCAGCCTTCATCCCGGCACGGGGGGTGACAGGTTCCCATTAAGATTTCTAATATGGGTTTCTTGTTGTATTCTTCTGATGAATCTTCATGGCCTGCAGTTTAATTTTTGCTTTTTTAAACTCTTTCTTATTCTTATTAATTTTAAGAAACATCTTGGCCTGGTGTGAAACTAGGTAAGTGGTAAGGAACCTGAGAGTGGATGTTTGGTAGATTGGCAGGAGGGGCTTTGATAAGTGTAAAGTACATTAGTTATTTTGGCATCTTCAAAAAGTAAGGCTCCCACATTAGGGCCCTGTAGGAAAAATGGATTGCCTGGAAGAACGGGAGAGTTTCCCAAGTAGGGAGTCCACTTTTTTGTTAAAGTAGTGGTGGTGTGCCACTAGGTTTGACCCTTGAATGTGTTTAGGAAAGATCTTGCCTCCTCAACTTTGTGTTGGATTTGCAGTAAGCACTTGTTATGCATCTAAGAGATTAATTTGTAGCAATTCAAGCAGTGCAGCTTATAGTTTTTTTGTTTTAGCGAACAATTTACATTTACATCCATTTAAGCCCTTTAAACAAACAGATCCATGACTTCAAACTTCTTACTACTTATTTTTAAAGCATAAGAGCTGAACTCCAATTTAGGTGCAATTGGTTGGTGGTTGTTGTATGAATAACTGAACAGTTCTGTCTTTAGTTTATTTAATTAGAATAAGATCTGAGTGTAAAGTTACATATAGAAATGCTAGTTTTGTTGAGAAAATGCTATAAATATTAATATTATGTGTACCACACTTTTCCTTTTTTCTTTTCTCTAGGTGACTGTCCTTTACCACACAGTACCCCACCTGTTAGCCAGCTGCCTTCTCTGAGATCAGACCATCATCATTACCCTACTATTGACGAGCCTCTTCCTCCAAGTAAAGAACTGTTTTCAATCATTTTTGTGCCTTCTTTGGAGATCTTTTTACATTGGTGTCATGACTTCTAGTACAGGATCCATGAATAACATGACAGATGCATAAGGTTTCATTATCATCCCTCCTGGCCCATTATTTTTCTCTGTTCAGTTATTATGGGTATGTTTTTTTACAGGACAGAATAGTGACACATGCTAAAAGAGAGACGATGGATACCATATCACAATCATGGCACATCATTGTATATCTGTCTTGTCCAGTAGCTGCACAATGTCACCACAACATCATGTGGCTATTGGTCATCATATGCAGCATGGTCCCCTGAACTGTGAACAGATTCTTAATAATTATATAACATGTTATGGTTTATAAATTCCTCAACTTAAGGAGATTGAGGAAAGGGGGGGGTACCCTGCCCATACCCAAAATAGTCCATTGATAGAAGCTTGATGAATAGCATTCCTATATGTTCGAAGTGTATTGCATATTCAGTACACATACTTTGAATACCTAAGTTAGGAATACACCTTAAGGCCATGTTCACGCAACGTAAGGCTATGTTCACATTTTGTAAGAGACCGGCCGTTCTCAGAGGTGATTATCCCGGCCTGTACTGCAGTACCGCCCTGATGATCTTTAGCACCGCTGAGTTCTAATGCGTGCGCGCCCCCATCAGAACTCCCCACTGCACACAATAGAGCGTGTGGCAAGAGCTGCACGCTCCATAGTGTGCACAGACAGGGTTTTCTGTGGCCGCTATACAGTGAATAGTAAAACCTCTCCAAAAGACCGCCTCTTTACCAGACCTGAATTCCTGTGACATATTTTCAGTTCCCCCACGCTGAATATGTACTTGCCATCTTCTTAGAGAAGACTATCCCTATAGAAGGCACATTTTCAATGCAGTGCAAACTTAGGCTATGTTCACACATATTATTTCTGTCAGTCTTTTTTTCAACCAGAACCAGGAATTGAACTGACAGGGCAACAATATAACGGAAAAAATTTGCACAGCTTCTGTGTTTTCAACCCAGTCATGTCTATTAAAGCGAATGTATCACTAGGTGCATGGCTTTGTTTTTTTTAAATGAACAGACTGGCACCAGCGTGACAATGCCAGAGATTTGGTCCTTTTTTTTGATCCGCTGCCTGGTTCCCGCACACAGCACCAGTCTATCCCCGAGCACCGGCACAGCATGAAGCACTGGGACGGGGCCTGACTGTCCCCAGTGTGACAAATTCCCTCACCTCTGTGACATGGCTTCATTAGAATCAATGGTGCCACATCACATGGGGAGATCATCACACTGGGGGGTGGGGGTCAGTGTTTCATGCTTGGCCTAGTGGTACATTTGCTTTAAATAAAAAATATACATAAGTTTTTTAATACCTTTTTTCTAACCTGTTTCTATATAATGTAGACTGGGAGGCTCGAATTGACAGCCATGGCAGAGTGTTTTACGTAGATCATGTGAACCGCACTACAACATGGCAGAGACCTACAACAGCTGCAACGCCAGATGGAATAAGTAGGTCTGGGTCCATCCAGCAGATGGAGCAATTAAACCGCAGGTTAGTATTAACCTAGGTATACCTTTAAAAGCAAACACTTAGTTTTTTTCCACAAAAAGCATTTATCACTTACAGTTTGCTCAAAGTAGTATATTTAATTGCTGATGGTCTCGGTGCTGGGAACCCCATTGATCACTAGCCTTGGGATGCCGAGTTTCTTATTTCTTTCAACTTCAGCAGTTTGCATAGAGTTGTGATTGAGCATGTGTACAAAAGCTCCATTCAAACTAAAGACTGTAAAATTAAAGATTGTAAAAAGACCATATTAGTATGTCTCTTTCCTTTACTAACACCAGGCCAGATACATTATTTATTTATCTGTCTCAGGGTAAATTCACACGGGCGGATCTGCTCCGAGTTTAACGATTGCGATAAATCCGCAGATTAAAACGCTGTGAGAATGTTTGTCATGTAAATCAATGGCAAACTCAACTCCCAGCATGTTTGTAACGTTTGGTTTTGTCATTGCGGATTAGATGCAATTTTTTTGCGGGGAACTCGCAGCGGTTCTGCCCGTGTGAATTTACCCTCACAGTGCGTTATACTATTTGTATTATACCCAATCATCGTTTGAACACATTTTTTGTGGGGTAGTAAAATTTATTGTTATCAGCAATGCTTCTTCCTGTGTAAACAGGAAATGTATGGCCGATAACAATGAGTGTCATTGGCCACACAAACTTTACAGCAATCATTTGTGCAGCCCAGCCACTCGATTGAGTGTGCTATGAAAAGGCACTGCAAAACAGCACCTCTCCTGTCCTCAATTTGGGTGTTTTCAGCTCAGACCCATTAAAGTGAGTGAAGCTGAATTGCAATACCGCAAATATCAAGCCACATCTGTAGTGCAAAATAATACAATGAGTTTTATTCAATCTTTTTGACTACAGCTGTCACTCATGTAAAGCAGCTTTCCCACATTTGCAGTCCTGAAACCACAGACCATTTTGTCCCTAACTGCTGCACAAAGTTGCTTGAATTAAAGGAGACCTGTCAGCCGCCGTGAACCCACCCCACCTTAATACAGCACCCGGCATACATACCGGCTCCTCCGCTTCCCGCTCTCGGTCCAGCTGCTGAGATATGGCCGTTGGTTTATCAGCACGTTAAATATACAGATCAGCTGAGATGAAATCGATGGCCATAGGAAATCACTGCTCCATTGATTTTCTATGGCCATCGACGGCCATATCTTGGAGGTGGGACCGAGACCGTGAGTGGGAAGCGGAGGAGCCGGTATGCCAGGCCCTGTCTTGGGGTGGGGTGGGTTCGGGGGGGGCAGAAACAACTGACAGGTCTCCTTTAACAACAACATAGTATATAGTTAAAATTGATCTTGTAGTGGTGCAAAAAGTCGCATGTATAGTCCTACATAAATCTGTATCATTGCCCCACTATAGTTTGGCTGAGCTGTGTTGCACTTTCAATGACTTTGATAATGTTAAAATAGTGTCTAAAAAATTAGGCAATGCCTATATTTCTACCTATGTAAAGACATTTGTAAGATGATGGAATACTTTTCACTCACCAATAGCACTAGTAACCAGTCGTGTTTACACTGCAAACATGGTATAATGATACATAAAAGTGATGGGCTCAACTCAACTATTGCATTATTGTAAAGAACTATGATTACATTAATGGCAATTTTCTTGTACTAGTTGTGAATAGTTTTCCAGTTGAGAATTGTTTTCCCTTTGAAAAATTAAGATATCAAAATATCCAGCGGACCATTGCTACAGAAAGGCCAGAAGAGGAGGCTGGTCGAAGTGATAGACTCCCTGGGGTTGGTGATTCGGAAACTGACCTGTCGCAACCAAATTCAGGTACTGTTATTTACGGCTATCAACATGAATTAAAATAGTAAATAAGTTTTGTAATAGGCATTCAGTAGGATAAAATGGTTTTATATCTGCACTTTCCTCTAAATAGCTGGGGGGGGGGTGAACTTTATCTGAAAAGGGGGTGTGAATGCCAGGCTCAGGGGTGTGAATGAAGTGGATCACACTAAATTCAGGCCCATCTGAAGGACTGCATGTTTGACACCTGTGATGTAAAGAGTAGGGAGCAGCAGCACCTTTGAGGATCCTCATTTACAGGGTGCTGATCAGTTACCATGGCATCCAGTGGCCTTCTGAATGCCTCTGTGCCTGACATTGTAAATCTACTTGTACAGTCTGCTTTAAGCAGGCTGTACAAAAAGAGCGCAGATTATTTTGATTTATTGCAGCAGTATTGATTGCATTAGTATAAGCAATCTGATTACTGCATATAAATGTCCCCTTAAAAAGTGAAAAATAAATCTAAAATTTTTTTTTAAAAGTATAAAAAACTCCCATAATAAAAGTCCAAATGGCTCCCATTTTTCAAATAAAAATAAATAAATAAAAAAATAGAAATAATAAACATATTTAGTACCATTGAATCAAAGTATTAATATATAATATTAATCCTGTATGGTGTTTGATGTAAACATAAAACAATACCAAGCACCAGAATTGCTGATTTATGGTCATATAATACAACAGAGAAAAAAAGAACAGATCTATTCCAAACTGGTACCGATAAAACTATCGATCACACAGCAAAAAATGAATCATACTACCTATGCAGTAAAAATAAATGAACTGTCATAGGCTATGCTCCCACAACGTAAAAATCATGATCATTACAGCTATTTGCCTTTATTTTTACATTGTGAGAACATAGCCTTAGAGGTCAGAATATGGCAATTCAGTCTTGTTTCATTTGTTTTTTTGTTTTAAGTTTACATTTTTTAAAGTTGGTAAACATGAAAATTATATTAATTGAGCATCATTGTAATTGTCAGTTTTACTACAAAGTGAATTGAGTAAAAACAAAATCTCTCAAAAGTTGCAGAACAGCAGTTTCGTAGTACATTTTAGGGTATAATGAAGGGTGCCGTTAAAAACTAGTATTGGTCCTGCAAAAAACAGCCCTCATATGGCTCTGTATATGGGGTTAATGGGTTAAGGTCTTGAAAGGCAATAAAAAGGCTGAATTTGGGAATAATAATTGCTCTACATATCGGAGACCCTGTGAAACCCACAAACAGTCAAAGAACTAGGGAAAGTGGATGTTTTAACAGACAAAGGTGTTAGGGCATCACATCTTTGAGCTCTTCTGCAAACTTATCAGAACTGCCGTGTCCCTACTAGAAGCCCAGCATTTATTTTTCATGGTACACAAGGAAAATAAGAGATAAACTCTCAATCAGGAAAACCTCCCCTTACGTGAAGCCTACTATATGCTGACATTGGAACTGGAACGTTAACAGTGGGTGCACTTTATATTTTACAGAATTGAGAAGAGACTCAACGCTAACGCCTATAAACTCCCAGAAAATAACCCTGTTATTACAGTCTCCAGCTGTCAAGTTTATAACCAATCCAGAGTTTTTTACTGTGCTGCATGCAAACTATGTAAGTATTTATTGTCATCTCTAGGAACTCAAAGGGGTATTCCCCCCAAAATTATTTTTGCATTAATATGTTGCCCACCCGTAGCTTTCCATCTTTCCAATATAAAGTTATTACGGATTCTGAACGGTTTTGCTGTTATCCAGCTGCATTCACCCCCATCACCCGTGGCATCCCTCACTCACCCGAGGCATAGCCGCTGCACTCACCCGCGGCACCCCCCCCCCGCGAGACAAGCTCCGCCCCCCGCGATCGCCTGCGGCAAGCTCCGCCCCCGCGATCGCCCGCGGCAAGCGCCGCCCCCCATCGCCCGCAGCACGCTCCGCCCCCCCCCAATCGTCCGCGGCTCTGCTACACCGTCCCCCCCCAACTCAGCTCTGCCACACCGTCACCCCCAACTCAGCTCTGCCACACCGTCACCCCCAACTCAGCTCTGCTACACCGTCACCCCCAACTCAGCTCTGCTACACAGTCACCCTCAACTCAGCTCTGCTACACAGTCACCCTCAACTCAGCTACGCCGTCACCGCCAACTCAGCTCTGCTACGCCGTCATCGCCAACTCAGCTCTGCTACGCCGTCATCGCCAACTCAGCTCTGCTACGCCGTCACCCCCAACTCAGCTCTGCTACGCCGTCACTCCCCAACTCAGCTCTGCTACGCCGTCATCCCCAACTCAGCTCTGCTACGCCATCATCCCCAACTCAGCTCTGCTACCCCGTCATCCCCAACTCAGCTCTGCTACGTCGTCATCCCCAACTCAGCTCTGCTACGTCGTCATCCCCAACTCAGCTCTGCTACGCCCCCAACTCAGCTCTGCTACGCCGTCGCCCCCAACTCAGCTCTGCTACACTGTCATCATCTCCTTCATTGTCTCAGCTCTGCTACTTCACCCTCATCAGGCAGAAGCATTGCATGATGGGAAATGTAGTTTCCTATCTTGGATATAGATTGGCTTTTAGAAAACTTTAGAAAAACTCAGGAACGGCAGCAGCTAGAAAGACGGGAGATGGCTCAAAATACTCAGGGGGACTTGGTGAGTAAGACCAGCTAGGTTTGGGAGCATTTCATTTTTTTTTAGCTCCTGGGGGGGAGTACCCCTTTAACAGGAAAATAAAAACAGGAAAAAAGACTGAAAGTCTGAAAAAGGTCTTTATTGCCAATTACTGCAGTATAAAAAATTGGCTTACTATTGGTTTACCTACCTGCAATAAAGCCTGTGAATATGCTTCTGTACATAAAGTGTGCCTTTTACCATTTCATGCACATAGTGTCTGATTTTCAGTTTTATTCTATTTTTGTTGTTTCCATTCATATACATAGCTTCTTTCAAAAATCTGCTGATCGCCTATGAAACTAGACTCCAAGGCTCTTTGTATAGGGTTTATGGGGGAGGGAGGGGGTCACTCCAACAAAAGACTTTGAAAAATGCAATTGTAGTGTCCCACTACGGGTGGTTCTTCTTTTTTTTAAAGTAACTCAGGTGTCACACCAAGTGATTTTTGCTGCAATCTCTATTGCAGTCACTAGGTGTCTTACTCCCTCTGGGCACAGCTGCACTATATGGTAAGGTTAAGCTATGTTGTTGTGTATTGCCAAAATGTATCTGTGTTTTACATTCTTTATATTTCTTCTCTCTATCCTCCACACTTCCTATTACAGGACCCTATATAAGTTAGTTCTAGTGTATGAGAGACAGACCACAGACCAGAGTTCCTGCTGCACTCACTAAGCAGTCCTGGCTTGGGCCAGAGCCTTGACGGGGACTATACCTTCTTTCTATTAAGAGACTGACACCACCAGACATGCTCTGTTTTACCCAGACTAAGGTGTAACCGGATGGCAGGACAACTCTTGCCCACGCCGTGGATTCTTTTTTCTCCGGACAGTCATCCTCTAAAGCGCAGGAAGTGGGACTAATCCACAGTAGAGCTCAGTGCAGTCAGCCTACTATACACTACAGTATATACACACTAACTCCCTGTAAACCTTAAGAAGTTCCCATACTAGTACTGAGCAGTGTGATCTGTAATATCAGCCATCTCCCTGGCCAGAAGTCCTGCAAAGGACCTGCTTGCTCACATTGTCAGCATTTTTTGCTCACTTATCCCTCCTTACCCCTCCACCTTTCATAGGCTTCTATGGGCAGTGTAACCCCTTTCTCACTCTTCTGGCTTCTGGCTTTTCCTTAGTGATGTCCCATAAGAATAAAGGGGGGGGCACAGCCTTGTGAGTGCAGACAGAAGCTCTTTTCCTATTAAGATCTGTCAGTTCCTTAAATGCACTTGTACTATTTGTTACACATTATGAATATTTCCATTACTGATGTAAGGTAAGATAGATCTAAGGCTGTATTTGCTATTTGGTTTGTATTTTCTCCACTGTGCTGTAAATACACTATGATAACACTGTAGTCTCTAAATCTCTGTTTTTCTTCCATGTTAGAGTGCCTACAGAGTCTTCACTAATAGCACCTGCTTGAAGCACATGATTCTGAAAATCCGCAGGGACGCCAGGAATTTTGAGCGGTATCAGCACAACAGAGACTTGGTGAATTTCATTAACATGTTTGCTGACACCAGGCTGGAGTTGCCCCGTGGTTGGGAAATTAAAACTGACCAACAAGGAAAGGTATGTCTATAGGTTACGTTCAACCACATACAAGATACAGCCCTCCTAAAATGTCATGTTTTTTCACTGCCTCCCTGCTATCCTCTTGCTATTTCCTATTTCCCATCCCCTGAGACAATCATTAGCGGCTAAGTTGTTAAAGCATGTAGAACTGCAGGGGAAGGAGAGCAGCAGCAGCTTGAACCAATGATGAGGGAGGTGTGTCTCAGACTACCCAGACACCCTGTAGAGACTGTAGCTAAGCTGTAGTCACCCGTCACAGTTCTGTCTGGAGCTGAATTAAAAACGAGACAAGCAGCTAACATACATGACTGGTCAGTTGCTTAACCCCCTTTAGTATTCCAGGCCACGGGAAGGGGGAAAAGGCTTGAAATCCCCCTTTGAAAATCCTGCATTCTCTCTTTCTCTCAGTGTAATCTAATAAATCTCTCAATACTCCCTTTCTCTCCCTTTTATCTCTTGCACTCTTCCTTATCTTCTTCCTCGCTCACCAACTGAATGTAAGTGTTAACACAGATATCCTTTTCTCCAGTCATTTTTTGTAGATCATAACAGTCGAGCGACAACATTTATCGATCCACGAATCCCTCTTCAAAATGGCCGGCTTCCAAATCATTTGACTCATAGGCAGCATCTTCAACGACTTAGGAGTTACAGTGCTGGGGAGGTGATTCCTAGAAGAACTTTTTATAATCAAAATAACATTATAGCAAAACAAATAACATTGTTGCCTAGATGTAGAGAGCCCATATTCTCTAGCTATCTATTTAAGTTTTCTCTGTTTCTCTGCCTTTCCTTTATACTTTGTTAATATATTGTTCTCAATATATGCTAGAATTTGTAGAACTATATTGTGGGTTGTTTTTATCATAATGCTAATTCTTCTGGTAGCCATAAATAGATATTTGGATATGGGTAGCTCCCATTGATTCTGCAATAAAAAGAGGACACAAGACCAAGAAAATACAACCTGCTACCACATTGTTAATAATCTATGCTATACTGGTGTGGGTTTTGTCAATAGGGTTATTATTTTACGGCCTGTTACAACACTATCATCCATATAAACCATGCCATATGTTGAGTTTTGTGACAAATTCCTACATTGTTAATTTGCATGTGTGTTTTCAAATAGGCATCAGAGGTTTCCAGAAACAGAGGAGCATCACTGTTAGCAAGGCCAGGTAACAGTTTGGTTTCTGCAATCAGAAGTCAACATCAACAGGAATCAGTACCTTTAGGTAAGCGGAAACACACAATGTGTCATCAGAAAATGAACTATTTAAATCTAGTTTTTATAGGAAACATTTTTAAGGATTTTTTTCTGATTGTGCATTTCACTACTAATATTTAGAAATAATCCTCAAATTTTGAAATTTTCATTCTCACTGCTCAGACTGGGTTCACACTACGTTTTTGCAATCCGTTTTTTTCATCCGTCTAATGCAAAAAACAAAAAACTGATGTAAAAAAACTGATGCAATTGTGTGCATCCGTTTCGATCCGTTTCTCCCTTGACTTCCATAAAAAAAAAGGATCAAAACGGATCCGTTTTTTTAACGGACACAAAAATAAAAATAAAAAACAGATGAAAAAAAAAACAGATTGCAAAAATGTAGTGTGAACCCAGCCTAAGCTGAAACTTTTTGTTCTATCTGTGATGATAAGGCGCATGCTGCTGGAAAGTGATCTGTACAGCATTACTAAAGGGTAACACCAGTTGATAGAGAAGACAATAGATAAGGCTCACAGTTCAGCCTCCCCTCCTTGTGGAATGACTTGTTCTCAATTATATTAACAAGACAGCTCATGTCCTTTGCTGCCTATGTCTATGGGGCTTGTTGTAAAGGATATCTCATGCATTATGGCTGTCCCCTTCGTAATGTACAAAAAATGTAATTAAAAGAATGACAATCAGGAAAAAGAAAGATTAAAAAAAGAATTTCAACCTTGAAAAGATAAGTAGTGTTGTTTGGTGGAGTCTCAAATACTTTGGTCAGTGGTTACTTTTCTGTCTTCATTCAAGAAATACAAGATAAAAACAGACTCCAAACCACCAGACCAGGTAACAGGGCGCAGGTCCAAATCAGATGACTCAGATGTGTGTTTATTGGCAAGACCCCAGTTTTGATACAGGGTTTAGGGAGATGTTGGCCTCAGCTCCTGCCATGTTTTCTTACTCTTTTTCTTGGCTTTGAAATCTAATTATTCCCATTCAAAGGGGTAATCCACATCCTGGCATAATAGGGACAGAATAAGGAAATAGATAGACAAATCTAACCTGCTGATAGCTCCTTATTGCACATGGGGCGCTGAGGATGAAGGGAAGTCTCTTACCATATACCTCTGCACCATATCCGTGCAGTTTGTAGTTGAATACTGTTTCCAGTAAGGCCAATGGGAGCACTATGTGTGGGACTACTGCCCCCAGAGTACTGATCTGGCCCACCAGGCCAGGGCAGATCTGTGCTCTGAGGGTAGTAGGCCCAAATGGACTTACTAGACATGGTAGACTAGACATTCCCAGTGCCCCACGTGCAATAAGGAGCTATCAGCAGGTTAGATTTGTTTAACCTGCTGATGGTTTCCCTTTAAAAAGGGTATCTCAAAAAGGTTAAGACAATAAACAGCCATTGCAAATGCATTACCTGACAAGAAGAGGCATCATAAAATAATAATTGCGGGAACTGATTTTGTTTTAACTAAAATATTATATATTAAATATTAAATATTTTTTTTATTTCAGCATATAATGACAAGATTGTTGCATTTCTGAGACAGCCAAATATTTTTGAGATGCTTCAAGAACGTCAACCAAGTTTAGCAAGAAATCATGCACTCAGGTACTTGTTCTATGATTTATAAAAGCAACACTCTTATGAGAAATCATTTGTCTACAGGGTGACTGTTCTATATCTATTAACCTAACAGAATGGCATGATATATAGGAGGATTCTGGTGCAAAAGATCTGGCAATGCGCCATGGCTTCCATTATAAACAGATATTACAACCACAAGAGTGGACAAAGCCTTTATTCAGTTTTTGCACAAGTTATATCTGTTGGTCTGCTTTATCATTGTACCAATCATAAGACATCAAAACTGTGCTTCACCTGTGTTATTCAACCTTTTTTGTAGCTTGTATCACCAGATATCCCCAAGACTTGGAGCCAAATAGTTTTTCAAATAGGCAGTCATGAGCAAAATATACAATGCACGTTCAATGCTGGGAAGTGACAAAAGTAAGAATAGCAGCTGCTGACTGTCCTGTCTGTTACCTAAACTCTAACCTATCAAAGACAATGTGAGGCTGGATTCACACTGCTTCTTTCTTAATGTTTAACATATACAGTACATTTTATAAAAATGTATACATTAACAGATGCTAAAAACAGACTGCTGTATGGCATAATGACTTACATGATATAAAAACACATTGTAAGATATATGTTTGCTGTATACACTAGTATAGTATGCTTTTGTATAGAGACAAATAGAGACAGCATCACTGTAACATCTCTGTCCCTGCAATGTCCCTGTAGATACCCTGAACTAACTTGTGCTAGCAGAATGAAGAGCCATTAGTAGCAGGCACAGTGGCCACCATGAGGGTGAACAACTGGGGAGGTCAGATCAGGATATCTATTCACACAGGCTCTGATGTCAAACTCCATTAGAATTGTCAGACATGAGTCTAACCTAAATAAATAACAACTTGGGTTTTAATCTTACAGAGGAGCTAGTCTACCACAAACTTCTGAAAAGCTAAAGCAATGTACCACCAGGTACATTGCTTTAGGATTTTTACATTAACAGACCGGCGCCAACGCAAGGATATCGGAGGTGCAGCCCTTTTTTGGACCTGACACCTAGTTCTCACGGTGCCAATCTATTCCCAAGCACGAGCCAGGCATGAAGCACTGGGGGCGGGCCCGCCAGCTCCCAGTGTGTTGATCTTCCCTCTCCTCTGTGACGCGGCTCCATTAAATGTTAGTGAGCCACGTCACAGAGGGGAGGGGGTTTAGTCACACTTGTGCCTGCGGGCCTCCTCCAGTGCTTCATGCTGGGCTGGTGCCGGCGCCATGCATGGGAATCCGGCAGCAGTTCAAAAAAAGGACTGCGCCACCGGCATCCCCGTGCTGTTGCTGTTCTGTTAGGGTAAAAAGGCCATAGCGATGTACCTGGTGGTATATTCGCTTTAATGCTGGCTATAGTAGAAAGGGGTCAAAACATAAATTGCATTGCAGTTTGCTGCTTATGTGGCAGCCTGCTAAAGAAGAAACCCAGCGAAAATGTTTATTAAAGTATTGTATTGTCACCCAAAAAGTTATACAAATCACCAATATACTGTACACTTCTTACGGGAAATGCTTATAAAGTGCTTTTTTTCCCTGCACTTACTACTGCATCAAGGCTTCACTTCCTGGATAAAATGGTGATGTCACGACCCGACTCCCAGAACTGTGTGGGCTGTGGCTGCTGGAGAGGATGATGGCAGAGGGGATGCTCAGTGTCCCTCCAGTGCCCTGTGTCCCTCAGTGTCCCCCTGTCATTATCCTCTCCAGCAGCCACAGCCCCCACAGCTCTGGGAGTCGGGTCGTGACATCACCGTTTTACCCGGAAGTGAAGTCTTGATGCAGTAGTAAGTGCAGGAAAAAAACACTTTATGTGCATTTCCCATAATAAGTGTACATTGGTAATTTGTATAACTTTTGGGTAACAATACAATACTTTAATAGTAAATTTTGCCAGGCTTCTCCTTTAAAGTGCCTGAGCTGACTCCTGTCTATTGCCAAAAACAGAATCTAGGTTCTATTAGTGTAAAAAAGTAAAAAGAAGTCTGAAAATGTAGTAATAAAATACAGGGCCCTTGTGGTTAGATACAATATACAAGGCATGTAAACAATAGTAGGTAAAGGAACAATATATTAGGCTATGTTCACACTAGGTAAGTTCCGTTGTAATCACGGCCATTGTTGCTGATTTGCAACAATGACCGTGATTACTACGGAACTTACGTAGTGCTGTCCTCTATGGAATCCCGGCCGGGATCCCTAGCAGCGTCACAAAAAACTGACATGTCAGTTTTCTGCAGCTGCTATTCAGTCAATAGTTGCAGTCTGATGTGTGTACAGATTGATCTCAAGATTATGCAATACTGTGCAGTTTAGGCAGTAATATGATCAACACTACATCATATTACAGTGACACAGTCTATAATTATTATCTGAAATATATCATTTGGAGCACCACAAGTGTGAATTTTACCAATCTTAATATATTGTTCATTTATCTACTATTGTTGACATGCCTTGTATATTGTATCAAACCACAAGGGCCACAGTGGTGATACTATGTTTTTATATTTATATTCATGTAGTATTGTATTACTACATTTTCAGACTTCTTTTTACTTTTATACACTAATAGAACCTAGAGGATTGGTTATACACTAGATTGTGATACAATTTGATATATCACTAGAGGTACAGGGCAATAACCATTAACCTTAGTTCTAGAGAGGAGTGAGTCTCACAAACCACACACTACATTGCTACAAACACCTACAATTGGGCACATGAGCAGTAGAACTGGACTGTGGTTTAATGGAAAAAAGTGTCCTGGTGTTATAACTCACATTGCTTACCTGGGGAAGAGATTGCACCAGGATTCTCTGTATAAAGAATTAGTTAGAGGTGACATGATGCTCTGGTCTGTGATTTATTTGGAGACCTGGGGGTCTTAGCATTCATGTGGATAATACTTTGAGAGGTACCACCTGACTTCATGACAACTGAATTCCCCAATGAAAGTGGCCACTTTCAGTAGCATAGTGCATCCTGTCTAATGCTGCGTTTACACGGAGCGATAATTCGCCCGATCGTACGATGAACGATTTCGAAGTAACTATTTTTTTTATAACGGTCAGCATTTAGACGGAATGATATATCATACGAAAAAATCGTATTGCGAACGTTTTGCGATCGCTTAAGCCTATCTCGCACATAGGTTAAATCGGTGAACGACTGTTTACACGGAACAATCTGCGAATTTTTTCCGAACGACAAACAACGATTTAAGAACATGTTCAAAGATCAAAATGAACGATTTCTCGCTCGTCGTTCGATCGTTCACTGCGTTTACACGTATGATTATCGTTCGAGTTCAATCGTTATCGAAGACGGCGGCCATCTTGTGTACCGCCTAAGGCCCGAAGCACTTCTATTACACCCATAATAATCGGGCAAAGTCTCTCTAGGGGGTGATAAGTAGCTGGCAGACAGTAGAATGATAAACACCTAGCAGGCAGGAACCGGGGCAGCTGCAGGGTATAGAGTTGTCACGGTACTGGCACGAGGGTGGTACAGCTGTAGGCCGGTCTGCGGTACTATGCGGGATACTGGGCATGCGATTCTTCGCTGTACCTAGTCGGGGCACCAGATAAGGGACACCAATGCCAGGGTTCAGTAACAGCGGTGGTTACAAGTTTATTGTAACTGAGGTAACTGGTAGCAACAGTCTCCTCCGGATGCAACCGGGTATATAGCAGGTTTAAACAGACAGAGCAAAGGTGGTGCTGCATAGGCTGAGGTGAAGCGTGCCGGATGATGGGTATAGTACTGATAGAGGAATAGAGAGGCTGGGTGGATTAGAGTACTTGCGGTGAATATCTTGAGTTGATGAGGAGATAGAGAGCAGGAACGACACCCAGATGAGAGGATACTCCAGGCACTTGAGCAGGCGGACAGCCAGGAACTGCAACAGCAGAGCACCGAGTCCATTCTTTTGAAGGTGAAGAGGGATACACACGCACGACCTCCTTGCTTGGGAGCAGGGGCCGGAACTGCGCAGCAAGGAGAAGTCACATGGTACCCCTGGCCAAAGCTCGATGGCCCTTGGAGGAGCCATGGTTACAGGGGGCACGATCACGTGATCACCAGCCTTTGCATACCACTGCACATAGTTATGCACACAAAATATACACATGAACCTGAGAGTAATAGGGACGACACAGTAAACAGTTGCAGTGCATATAGTTTCCAGGACAGGCATGGCTATAGTAATAAAAGTAAACTTAAAGTGAGAAACAGACAGCCTGTTCTGGGACACTGCATATCTCCCTAGCAAGTTTGAGTCGACCTCGGCGAATCTCGAGGGGTACATGAATGGACTGGACAATAAGACAACAGGAATGGATGGTGACTGTGTGTGTTGAAGTGTGTGTTTCCCACGCTCAAGGCACAGGTGACAAAGTGACAAAAGAGAAAACCCTGGTGGCAGGACTTCACCTAGGGGTGCCTAACGTACTCTGGTTACAGGTAGTTAGTGCGTGATCCATCTGACATGTAAGCCAGGACAACTTAACTGCTGGCGGGTGACCCTCAATATTCCAGCCAGTTAGACAGTAGGTTTTCAGTAAAATGTGTTACCCTACTGGAGAGAGAACTGTGAAGACCTGTGTATTACCTTGGGTGCTTGTGTGAAGTGTCCCGGACACCTGAAAGAGAAAGAAGAAAATAATAAAAGCAAACATACATCTGGGTACCCTCATACACACCACTCAATCGTACCACACAAGCACTCTATAGGCCGAACACACGAAAACGTATCCAGGGTGCAATGTGTATGGACAAGTGTAAATGTTGAGTATGACTATGTGTAATAACTACTATGTTGGGACAAGACAGAGGTGAACAAACACTGGAGACACAAGGAAAGGAAACACAAGAGACAACAAATACTGCAAGGTTTTGAGGTGAACTGGCTCAAATAGATATGAAGACTTCTGAAGAAAACTGGCTAAAATAATCCTTCCAGTTGTAGATAAAATAATACTGTAATGGAAAACACAAGACTTGTTAAGAAAATACACTCCTACAAAACTATACTTTCTCTGATATATATATATATATATGAACTGACTTCTCTTACTCGTCGGAGGAGCTATCTGACTCTGACACCAGAAAAATATATACTGTTTTTTCAAAAGAGGCACTCTACTCTCAAGGACCTTTTGCTTACTCAGAGGAGGAAATATACAAATACCCTTGATAACACTGAAGTATGATACTAGAAATAAGTGCAACACTGAAATAAGTGCAATAATAACCTTCTGGCAATCACATAATCACATAATGAAAGTGCTTTAGGAAGAACTGGATAAGTGTCTCTGTTTGGTAGAGTCTCTTTTAGGCAACAAGACCATCGTCCATGTAAAAGGCTCTGGAACAGGCACTGAAAACTTTTTAGCAATGTGAGTGTCCATCAGCACATAGCTGGTTAATAGACAAAGTTCTTGGTCAGGAGGAACAGAAAACAGTTTAAGGACTTCGGTCTCTATAGCATGTTATTGTGAAAAGGCAGGAGGACCCTCATTATGCCCCTTTTCCTTCTTCTGTTTTTTATTTTCCCGTGGATAATAGAAGCGTGGGGATGCTAGAGCAGAGGCATCTGCAGATGCGGTGGTGACCACAATACTAGGGGTCACTGTGGTGATGGGGGAAATGATGGGCGCCACATGGTAAGTGACCGTAGTGGTGGAACAAGCGGCTTTAGCCACAGCAGCAGGAGCAGTGGAGTGAGCAGTGGTAGTGGCTGAACCTGGGGCCTTGGAAGTAGCAGTGATAGAGCCCAGAGGTTTGAAATCCTGCCAATCTTCTTCCCAGTTCTCTGACGGAGTTGGTAGGAAAGGCCGTTGTATTGGATTTTTACAGGGCCGTTTCTAGTGGCGGACGGGCCGGGCGACCGCACGGGGCGCTGACAGCTAGGGGGCCAGTCCCTCCAGGCAGCCGGATCTAGTACAGTGAGCTTCCGGCACAGGCAGCCTGCCACACACCTGCCCGGAAGCTCACTGCTGTAGCCCCGCAGCGCCCGGACTTCTCTCTTCTGTTTGGCAGTGGACATGTGACGTGATCACATGACCGCCGCAGAGAAGTCTGGGCGCTGCGGGGCTACAGCAGTGAGCTTCCGGGCAGGTGTGTGACAGGCTGCCTGTGCCGGAAGCTCACTGTACTTACAAGACCAGCTGCCAGACAGAGGGAAACGCTGCCGCAGGATCAAGGAGAGGTGAGTGTATTTTTTTTTCTTCTCATAACTGCTAGAATGTGGCGGCTACAATGGGGCCAATAGTATGGAAGGCTACACGGGGGAGGGGAGGCTACATGGGGGGAGGGCTATACTATGGGGGGCTATTTGGATGGGGGGGCTACTCGGGGGGAGAGCTATACTATGGGGGCTACTCAGGGGGAGAACTATACTATGGGGGGCTACTCAGGGGAGGGCTATACTATGGGGGCTACTTGGGGAGAGGGATATACTTTGGGGGGCTAGGCTATACTTTGGGGGTCTACACAAGGGGAGGGCATTACTATGGGGGGCTACACAGTGGGTCTATACCATGGGGGGCTACACGGGGGGAAGGCTATCCTGTATGGGGATATTACTATCTGTACTGCATAGGGGGATTAGTACTATGGGGTGGGAGCACAGGGGGGATTATTACTATAAGGGGGACCACTGGGGGTATTATTACTATAAGGGGGAGCACAGGGGGGATTATTACTATGGGGGGGAGTGCAGGGGGATTATTACTATGGGGATAGAGCACAGGGGGATTATTACTATGGGGGGAGCGCAGGGGGAATTATTACTATGGGGGGAAGCACAGGGGGGATTATTACTATATGGGGGCACAGCAGGGGATCCTACATACAGGGGGCAACCCACATACCTACTGACTTCACTGCCCATGACACAAAAAAGTGGAAGTTGTTGTAAAAGTGCGGAGCCTAAGATGTTTGTCTAGCAGGTATAGAAGAGACGAATTGTAGCTGAAAGAAATCATCATGGAGGTCGGGGCCAGAAGGAGAGGAAAAGAGAAGTGACGCCTCAGATCCAAGAAGACGTCACCTGTAAGTCACGGAATTACTTTTTTTTTTTTTTTTTTGGGGGGGGGGGGGGCGCTTTTAGCAAGATTCGCTCTGTAGTCCAAACTACCCAGAAATGGCCCTGGATTTTTAGGCCTGGTAACTGCTGCAGCCCATGGACCTTTTGGAGACCCTATCAGGGTGTACTCAATGACCTCTCTCGGAGTAAGGTTGTTGAGGTAGGCTGGCTGGTAATCCCGCATCACGGCTCGTCTGTTGACCAGCACCAGCAGTCTGGTGTATGGGTCCATCACCAGACCATAGCCCCGCCGCTTGTCAAATTTTGTGACAGTCCCCCTTCTCCTCTCCAGAGGAGCTGCACCTGGCCTGGGTCTTTCCAATTTGCGGATGAAGAGCCGCTAGAACGCGGCATTAGACTCCAGGTAGGGGGTATATGGATGACCCCAGAGTGGGGCGTAATCAGGATAGGGCACTGATGGTGGTGGTTCAGGCACTAGGCCGGCTTTGGCAGAGAAAGCATCACTGCCAATAGTAGCCGCTGTGGACTGCCAGGCAATAGTAGAGGCTGCAGGCGCAGTAGTAGCCATAGTGGGTGCAGCTTTAGTGGCGGGTGGAGAGAGAGAGAGAGCCCGCTGTATATCTTCCACTAGCTGCATTACTTTGGGCTCCTGGCCGAATACCCATTGTGGTAGGGGCGGAGAATCACGCCCTGGAGGCCGCCATAGGCCCGGAGATATTGGGCCCTTAGGGAAAGTCTTACCCCCGGGATCAGGATCTGGAGGTACCGGTGAAGACTCGTCCAGAATTCAGTTGTCCTCAGAGGAGAGGGACGGTCCGGTGGAGAAGGTATACTTCGAGGAGCCAGAACGATCGGGGCTCGAGGGGCCGCTAAGGCTGGAAGAGGTTTCCTCACCTATGCCAGGGGAGCTTGGAGTAGAGGCCCAGCTTTGATGCCCGTCTTCGGACCGGACGGATTCCCAGCTGCTGTCACCATCGGAGGGCAGCGAAGCCAGCAGGCATGCCGGGTCGAACGCTGGCGGAGAGACGGAAGGCTCCGGTAGCCCGAGTACAGCAGTAGCAGGTGTGCACTCCTTGCAGGATTCCATCTTGCTGCGCACTGGCGTGGTGTTGAGGACCTGGGAGGAGGCGGAGCGCAGGGGCTGAAGTTCCGGTCCAGCAATCTGCCCGACAACAGTGACGTCACCTGGCACAGGCAGCCAATCAGGAGGATTCACTGTAAAGTCTATGGCACCGGGTGATTCCCGCGCTTGGGCAGCATGGCAGTTAACCCCCTCCTGTCCGGGGTATGGCGCAGATAGAAGCTGAAGAAGACGGCGGCCATCTTGTGTACCGCCTAAGGCCCGAAGCACTTCGATTACACCCATAATAATCGGGCAAAGTCTCTCTAGGGGGTGATAAGTAGCTGGCAGACAGTAGAATGATAAACACTGCGTGGTGTATCCTGTTCGTGACACCAAAAATGCGATGCCCTGACCCGTGAGGGCCACTCCGCAGTGCAGGTGTTACTAGCAGGCAGGAACCGGGGCAGCTGCAGGGTATAGAGTTGTCACGGTACTGGCACGAGGGTGGCACAGCTGTAGGCCGGTCTGCGGTACTATGCGGGTACTGGGCATGCGATTCTTCGCTGTACCTAGTCGGGGCACCAGATAAGGGACACCAATGCCAGGGTTCAGTAACAGCGGTGGTTACAAGTTTATTGTAACTGAGGTAACTGGTAGCAACAGTCTCTTCCGGATGCAACCGGGTATATAGCAGGTTTAAACAGACAGAGCAAAGGTGGTGCTGCATAGGCTGAGGTGAAGCGTGCTGGATGATGGGAGTAGTAGTGATAGAGGAATAGAGAGGCTAGGTGGATTAGAGTACTTGCGATGAATATCTTGAGTTGATGAGGAGATAGAGAGCAGGAACGACACCCAGATGAGAGGATACTCCAGGCACTTGAGCAGGCGGACAGCCAGGACCTGCAACAGCAGAGCACAGAGTCCACTCTTCTGAAGGTGAAGAGGGACACACACGCACAACCTCCTTGCTTGGGAGCAGGGGCCGGAACTGCGCAGCAAGGGGAAGTCACATGGTACCCCTGGCCAAAGCTAGACGGCCATTGGAGGAACCATGGTTACAGGGGGCACAGTCACGTGATCACCAGCCTTTGCATACCACTGCACATAGTTATGCACACAAGATACACATGAACCTGAGAGTAATAGGGACTACACAGTAAACAGTTGCAGTGCATATAGTTTCCAGGAGAGGCATGGCTATAGTAATAAAAGTAAACTTAAAGTGAGAAACAGACAGCCTGTTCTGGGACACTGCAACAGCATGATACAAAATTATTCAGGAATTATTTGAGGAACATGACAAAGAGTACAAGGTGTTCTGACTTAACCCCTAGCGGCATCAGTCAGTTATAATACATTCTTGTAGTAGGTGAGTTTCAGCTCGAGGACATTCTATAACTGACCTGCTCAGATGCTCACTGTTTATACAATCAGTGAATGGGAGCCGCAACTAAACTGTCAGCTGACAGTCTAGTGTAACTGCCACTGGACACCCAAAGCGGGTCCAGCACCGACAATCGCATTGGTGGATTGGTAATGGTAATTGATGCAATTCAGTGAATTCCGGCCGGATCGGATCATACGGCCGCGATGATCCGGGCACAGACCGGCTGTTCCATGACCCTGCCGGGGTCACGGAACAGCCGGTCCGGTACATTGTGTGAACATCTATATCATAAAAATCAAAGTCTGTCTGTCTGTCTGTCCTTCTGTCTGTCTGTCTGTCCTCTATAGACTTCCAAACGCCTGAACCGTTTGACCCCAAATTTGGCACACAGATACATTGGGTGCCCGGGAAGGTTATTGCGAAGGTCCCGTCCCCGCCAGATGTACAGGAGGGGAGGGGGAGGGTAAAGAGAGGCGCCCCATAGAGATGAATGGGAAAATCTCCTCACTGCAAACACAGGTGATATAATTAGCTGCAGCAGACATGGCAGTTGGAGCCTTAGCAACCAATAGACCCCCTACTCCATCTATACAGTACATGTATATACAGGGTACTACAGGTATACCAAACTGTGACTGGGTAACACTGCCACACCAGACCTTACCAATACCACCATACTGTGACTGGATAACACTGTCATACCAGACCTGACCAATACCGCCATACTGTGCTGGATAACACTGTCATACCAGACCTGACCAATACCGCCATACTGTGACTGGATAACACTGCCATACCAGACCTGACCAATACTGCCATACTGTGACTGGATAACACTGCCCCACCAGACCTGACCAATACCGCCATACTGTGACAGGATAACACTGCCATACCAGACCTGACCAATACCGCCATACTGTGACTGGATAACACTGCCATATCAGACCTGACCAATACTGCCATACTGTGACTGGATAACACTGCCATACCAGACCTGACCAATACTGGCAAACTGTGACTGGGTAACACTGCCACACCAGACCTGACCAATAACGCCATACTGTGACTGGATAACACCATCATATCAGACCTGAACAATACTGCCATACTGTGACTGGATAACACCGCTATACCAGACCTGACCAATACCACCATACCGTGACTGGATAACACCGCCACACCAGACCTGACCAATACCGCCATACTGTGACTGGATAACACCGCCATACCAGACATGACCAATACCGACACACTTTGACTGAATAACACTGCCATACGGGTAAATACAACCCTGCAGGTATACAGGACACTACAGGTATACAGGACCCCAAAACTATACACTACAGGTGCACGGGACCTCCACAAAACTATATACTACAGGTATACAGGACCCCAAACTTTACACTACAGGTATAAAGGACCCCAAAATTATACACTACAGGTATACAGGACCTCCACCAACTATATACTTCAGGTATACAGGACCTCCACCAACTATATACTACAGGTATACAGGACCCCAAACTATACACTACAGGTATACAGGACCCCAAAACTATACACTACAGGTATACAGGAACTCCACCAACTATATACTACAGGTATATAGGACCTCAAACTATACACTACAGGTATACAGGACCTCAAAACTATACACTACAGGTATACAGGACCTACACCAATTCTATAAGACAGGTATACAGCACCTTCACCAACTCTATACTAGAAGTATACAGGACCCCAAATATACTACAGGTATACAGGAACTCCACCAGCTATATACTACAGGTATATAGGACTATACAAACTATACACTACAGGTATACAGGACCTCCACCAACTCTATACTATAGTTATACAGGACCCTCAAACTATTCACTACAGGTATACAGGACCCCCAAACTATATACTACAGGTATACAAGACCTCCACCAATTATACACTACAGGTATCCAGGACCCTCAAACTATAAACTACAGGTATACAAGACCTCCACCAACTATACATTACAGGTATACAGCACCAACTATATACTACAGGTATACAGGACCCTCGAACTATACAGTACAGGTATACAGGGACCTACACCAACTGTACACTGCAGGTATACAGGACCTCCTTATACTATACACTACAGGTATACAGCCCCCCCCCAACTACACACTAAAGGTATACAGGACCCCCCCACTATACACTATAGGTATACAGCCCCCCCAACTATGCAATACAGATATGCGAGACCCCTAAAAACTATACATTGTGGGTATACAGAAGCCCTCCAACTATGCACTACAGGTATACACTAATTCCACTGATTAACTCAGATGAAAAAATACCTTTAGCTTGGCCTCCTGGGCACCTTAGAACAAATCTAATTAACACACTGACACTTTATACCCGGGCAGCGCCGGGTACATTTTCTAGTAGTCTATAAGAGTAAAAGCATGTTCACCAAATACTGATAATATAAAGTAGACATGTCATATATATATATGAACTAATAAATGTTTTATGTAGTATTACTATTTTCCTTATTGGCAGAGACTTTCAAATGTAGAGAAATGCTATTTTTTTTTTTTATATTTTCACATTTTGGAGTTTTTCACAAAAAAATTCTAAAGCTTTGAACTATGAAATTTACCACTAACATAAAGTAGAATATGTCACGAAAAAACATTCTTGGAATCACAAGGATTGGTAAAAGCATTCCAAAGTTATTGATGTTGAAAGTGAAAAATTTGGCAGTGTAATAAACTCGAAAACTGGCTGTGTTCCCTAAGGGTTAAAGAATGACAAAAAGATTAGTCAAAAGTTCTGATTCAGGTGCTGAGACCCTTACCAATTGCTAGAGTGAGCTGGGGCATGGGCTCAGCTAAGCACTGTTTCTCTCCTCAATTTTGCTGAAGATGGGCCCCATAGAAAGTTTATTACAGTTACACCTTAAGGCTCGGTTCACACGTTGTAAGAGTGCGGCTGTATTTGCGGCTGTAATTGTGCGGCGGTATTTTTGGTGGTTCGTGTGTATGCTTGGAAGTATAGGATATGCGGCTGCACAGTGCACACTATGTATGAATCTACGGCCCTATCGTAAACGGACCCGTAAAAAATGAACAAGACCATTGTTTGCGGCTGAATATGCGGCCGTGGATTGACAGGCGGTCCGTACGGAGTACTTCAAAAATAGCCGGCAATGATGCCGAATGCCGATGCCTCTAATAGTTAATATATTAAATTAATCAAACACATTTTCTTTGTAATCAAGACACTTTCGTTGATCAATAATTTATTTCTAACGAATCCATCATTTTGCAATTAAATATACTGTTAAAATAAATAGATATATAAATAAATGTATATTTATCTATATATTTATTTTTTGACAGTATATTGAATTGCACAATGATGGATTCGTTAGAAATAAATTATTGACCAACGAAACTGAATTTATTTCAACGAAAATGTGTTTTTTTAATTAAATATTAATTAGTACAGGAAGCTCTATAAGCCGTTAATTCATATGCCGGCAATAGAGCATTCTGTACTAATCATCACTTTACTTTAATGAAAACATCAAATGTTTCTTCTAATTATGTTATGACAATAGCATTATTAGAAGAAACATTTAGAATTATATGTGCGCTCAGCTGATTGGCTGTTCGGCTGAGCGCACATATAATTAGCGGGTCCGCAGCACAGTGACTTCATTGTGCTGCGGACCAGCGAAGAGGCAACATCGGGGTGAGTATAGAGCTCTCCCCACCCCCTCCCCAGCACTGCACCCCTCCCAGCAAGGAAGGGGGGTCACTTAACCCCTTCCTTGCTGGGATGGGTGCAGTCTGACATCAGTCTGGCCCCCAGGGGGTTAAGGGGGATGCAATACATCCTCCCTTAACCCCTTGGGGGCCAGACTGTAAGCAGCGATCTGTAAAGATGCTGCATACTGTAAGGAGCACAACACCGCTCACAATGATGGGTGTTGTGCTCCTGTTTGTGTGTTTTTGTGTGTTTCTCCCTTTTTGTTTTTCAGATATCGGTATCCTGGGGATTACGTCGGATTCCATGGACTACGTCGATGACCAGCGTTTTTTTAATGTTTTTTTTAATAAAATGGTCAATGAGGGGTGTGGGGGTGTTTTTATTTGAATAAAAAAATTTGTAAACTTGTGTCTTGTCTTTATTTCTTTACTTTATAGACTTAGTAGTGGAAGCCGTCTAATAGACGGAATCCATTACTAAGTCGGGGCCTAGTGTTAGCCGGTATAAAATGGCTAACACTAACCCCCTATTATTACCCCAGTACCCAATGCCACCAGGGGTACTGGGAAGAGCCGGGTGCCAGTGGTCCCAGAGCGTCAAAATTGGCGCTCCTGGACCGGGCGGCAGCAGGCTGGTAAGATTTAGGCTGGGGAGGGCCTAAACCAATGGCTCTTCCCACCCTGGTGTTACCAGGCTGCTGTCGCTTGGTTTTTAACCCGGCTGGTTATAAAAATAGGGGGGACCCTATGCGGTTTTTTTTTTAAATAAATAAATAATTAAAAAAAAACGCATAGGGTCCCCCCTATTTTTATAACCAGCCGGGTTAAAAACCAAACGACAGCAGCCTGGTAACACCAGGGTGGGAAGAGCCATTGTTTTAGGCCCTCCCCAGCCTAAATCTTACCAGCCTGCTGCCGCCCGGTCCAGGAGCGCCAATTTTGACGCTCCGGGACCACTGGCACCCGGCTCTTCCCAGTACCCCTGGTGGCATTGGGTACTGGGGTAATAATAGGGGGTTAGTGTTAGCCATTTTATACCGGCTAACACTAGGCCCCGACTTAGTAATGGATTCCGTCTATTAGACGGCTTCCACTACTAAGTCTATAAAGTAAAGAAATAAAGACAAGACACAAGTTTACAAATTTTTTTATTCAAATAAAAACACCCCCACACCCCTCATTGACCATTTTATTAAAAAAAAACATTAAAAAAACGCTGGTCATCGACGTAGTCCACGGAATCCGACGTAATCCCCAGGATACCGATATCTGAAAAACAAAAAGGGAGAAACACACAAAAAACACACAAACAGGAGCACAACACCCATCATTGTGAGCGGTGTTGTGCTCCTTACAGTATGCAGCATCTTTACAGATCGCTGCTTACAGTCTGACCCCCAAGGGGTTAAGGGAGGATGTATTGCATCCCCCTTAACCCCCTGGGGGCCAGACTGATGTCAGACTGCACCCATCCCAGTAAGGAAGGGGTTAAGTGACCTTCCTTCCTTGCTGGGAGGGGTGCAGTGCTGGGGAGGGGGTGGGGAGAGCTCTATACTCACCCCGATGTGTCCTCTTCGCTGGTCCGCAGCACAATGAAGTCACTGTGCTGCGGACCGGCTCATTATATGTGCGCTCAGCCGATCAGCCAATCAGCTGAGCGCAAATATAATTCTAAATGTTTCTTCTAATAATGCTATTGTGATAACATAATTAGAAGAAACATTTGATGTTTTCATTAAAGTAAAGTGATGATTAGTACAGAAAGCTCTATTGCCGGCATATGAATTATCGGCTTATGGAGTTTCCTGTACTAATTAATATTTAATTAAGAAAACACATTTTCGTTTAAATAAATTCAGTTTCGTTGGTCAATAATTTAATTCTAACGAATCCATCATTGTGCAATTAAATATACTGTCAAAAAATAAATATATATATAAATATACATTTATTTATATATATATTTATTTTAACAGTATATTTAATTGCAAAATGATGGAATCGTTTACATTTAATTATTGAACAATAAAAGGGACTTTATTAGACAGAAAATGTGTTTTATTAATTCAATATATTAACCATGAGACACATCGGCTATAGTGCAGAGGATCGCAAACCCCGGTAATAGCGATTCATGTAAACTGTTTCCCTGCTTTCCCAGATGCATCCAGAGGTGTTTCCATCACTTTCTTAACATTTTATTTGTTATTTTTAGTTGAACCAGATTTCCAAGTAAATGACCGTATGTTTTGAGCCGCATGTCTATTTTTTCCCACGGCCGGAGTTTCACCCGCACATTTACAGCCGCATAAAAAATACAGCCGCACAGTTACAGCGTGTGAACCCAGCCTTAAGAATCAACTAACATCTTGATGTCAGATACCAAAAGACACCTTGTGGAGTCCATGTCTTGACAGGTCACATATGTTTATTATATTTGCATGTCACTTGCAGTAACAATTTTTTTCTTTTATGTTACAGGGAGAAGATTCATTACATTCGAACAGAGGGCACCCATGGTCTTGAGAAACTGTCTTGTGATGCTGACTTAGTTATTCTTCTAAGGTATGGTAAAGTCAGAAAAGGTAGCTAGAATACTTGCCATTCAGATGTGCTGTATTTATATTCTGAAGAAATTGCATGTTTACCTGTAAATATTTGCCTTTAATGCAACACTATGGAATTATGACCATTATTACCACCTTCCAAGCATTATACTTGCCTATTTGAGTTAAGTTCTTTGATATAATGGTGATTTCACTGTTAGGGGTTTAACAGATCTGGGGCCAATGCAAGTGACCACCCCAGTTTCCCTTACTGCTGCACAATACAGGTTATCTGTCTATACTTTCATGCTGTACGAACCATGGGCAAGAAAAAACAGGCATTCTAAATTATACAGTGCTAAAACTGTCCAGGATCAGGGCTCTGAGTCATCGGGACAGTCCCTGATTGCTTCACTCCACCCTGTCAGCCTCAAATGATTGATCTCTCATTTTTTGGGGTATATGGGGAGATCTGTCAATCAAGGCCTTTGGGGTGAGGAGGAGCCATTAGGAATTTGGAAACCCTGTGCCCAGCTGAAGTTATAACTGTGATTCCTTAGAAATGCCATCATAGTAATAATGGAGTCGGTCCCTGTTTTATGCTACCCATAGTTTAGGGATATGAAAGCGATTCCTTTTAATGTAGGACATTACTTATTGTATGTGGAACTATCTCCAATCTAATCTCTAGATGACATAGCAATGCTGAGCCTCCTATGTTAATGTGTAGCCATTAGTAACAATGGATTTAAGGTGGAAAAAGATACAGAATTCCCAACATAACTTGAGATCTAGGTATGTGACTGTTAAATACAAAGTACCATAATAGCAGCACCTTAAAAAGTATTCACACTGCACTGTGCAGTGTCCATTGGTAGTATACCTGTAATATTTCCCCATAGTATAACTCTAACATATAGCATTAATGGATGTCACTTAGTGTACACAGTATCCGGACAGATCTTGAAGTAATCACAAATCCTAGGGTCTCCTTAGGAACAATGTACCATGTTGGCATCATTTCCCATGTGTGAAAATGTACTGACAATGTCTAACATTATGTTATGTATCACCTTAAGTAACACTGTGCAGGTGAGCATGACATCATTTCTGTTTAACTAGGGTCTTGAGATGAAGATTACAGCGCTCTAGAATTTGGAAAACATATTTGGTCAGGAAATGAGCTGTTCTCAATGAATCCGTTCTGAGTTGTTCTAGCGTGTTATCTAGGTCTTACGAGAGCTTTGATGTTAATAGTCTTTGGAAATGAATAGAGTTTGGGTTGTTTAAATAGGCGCCCATGCAAACATTGATACCATTATCTGCCGCATTTCCAGGCCATGACTCTTTATTTGGCATTGGTCACACTCTAGTTCAGCCCTATGACACTAAGTCATTACATCACTTCTGAAAGAAAAGCATTAGAATTGTTCGAACATTTATGAAATCTGAATAAGTTACCAGATAACATTCTTAGTTTTTTATTAGTTAGGTCTGATCTGTCTCAATTTCTCAAGGAGTAATTTTGGGCATTTTAAATAATCTAGCTGTATTCCAGTCACAATATTTTTCTGATATATCATCGAGTAGAGCACACTGGTAAAGTCAGCCATCAGAATTGTCAGACTTCCCCCTCACCAAGAATTGAAGTTTTTGAACAAATAGCTAAAGATATCATTTAATAATAACATGGGACTAGAGATGAGCGAACCTCGAGCATGCTCGAGTCGATCCGAACCCGAACTTTCGGCATTTGATTAGCGGTGGCTGCTGAACCTGAATACAGCCCTAAGGCTATGTGGAAATCATGGATATAGTCATTGGCTGTATCCATGTTTTCCAGACAACCTTAGAGCTTTATCCAAGTTCAGCAGCCCCAGCTAATCAGATGCCGATCATTCGGGTTCGGATCGACTCAAACCCGAACTCGGTTCACTCATCTCTACATGGGACCAATCTACAGCATTCAGATGTTATGTTTTGTTTTTTAGCCTTTTTGAAGAAGACATCATGTCATACATCCCACTCCAAGCAGCCTTCCATCCTGGATACAGCTTTTCCCCACGCTGTTCCCCAGGTTCCTCCCCACAGAATTCCCCAGGTATGCTACTAATTTGTGACTAATGGCTTTTTTATATGTTTTGCTTGACTACGTTTCAACTGTGCTTCTAGTGCGCATTTGAAGGATGCCCCTGCAGTCAAATGTATCCAGAGGCCTCAATTCACCCAACAGAAGCCTTTGTTCTTTTGACCTCTGTCAGACCGGTATATATCAACCCATGCAGTAGCATCTGTAGGCACATAAAGTGATGTTTTTATACATTATTCCTCCAAATTACGATTTATATGACTCACAGATCACTAGAGGCAACTTCTTCAATTCAGTCAAGAGTTGCACTCAGTAACCAAATTAGGTGAGACATCCCATAGTTCAGAGGAAGTTTTTCTTAGAGAATTTATAAATGCAGTGGTCTGTCTGTCATCTCAGAGCCTGGATGTAGCAATGCAGTTCTGGACTGTAATACAGGCTAAATAACTACGTAAGTTTCTTAACGAATATGCAAAATGCTTATAATCTAAACATGAATTGTCAGCTCTGTGCCTAATTTACCCACAGCAAGACAAAACTAGAAGAGGTGTAGTGGACCGTGGTGTTGTATGATATACTGCGAGGAGGTTTAAGGTGGTCATTTACTGAGAGGAGGTATTATTAGATGGGGAGTATTATGTACTTATGGACATGCAGGATCAAACTAATACTACCAAATATAATAACCACCTGGGTGGGATGGGTGGAGTGCACGACCAAGTAGAGGCAGCCACTCCCCCTATCTGGAACACAGGGAAAAAGACAAATTTGGTCAGCTCTCCTACAACACCATTCACACTAGGCAGGAGCATGTTGCTATGGCTGAAATTGCAGACACACTAAAACACAAAAAATGCAACAGTTCACCGCTAATGGCAAGACACATATCTGTTGCATTTTTTGTGTTTTTGTGTGTTTGCAATTTCAGCCATAGCAACCTGCTCCTGCCTAATGTGAATGATGTTCTAGGAGAGCTGACCGGATATTTCTTTTTGTCTATTCAAAAGTATGGCATGGGGCCCAACACTCTCTACTTACAACCGGGAAAGAGCATCTAGCTAAGCCTCTGATACTGTAAACCCGCTTTAGAAAATGCAGCCAAACTGCAGCCACAGATTACATCTATGTCCTAATGCAATCAAAGCAGCAAAACGGCCAAGCATTAAATCAAATCTTCTTGAAAATATCACTGATCAATAGATATTGATAGCTGAAAACATAGTCTAATGTCACATTTTTTTCCTAAGGTTTACAGCGTGCTAGTGCAAGGGCTCCATCCCCATACAGAAGAGATTTTGAAGCCAAGTTAAGAAACTTTTACAGAAAACTGGAAGCAAAAGGATATGGGCAAGGACCAGGGAAAATTAAGTATGTACGGCTTTTATATTTAAAATTAGTTTGTTAAAGTGATTATCCCAATAATAAAATATTACCATTCGTTATCACAAATGCCCCTGAAACTGTGCATATTTCTTCACCAATAACTGCAGGATGTTGCCAATAATCCTACATTCATGAGAAATGTGGGATTGCTGCCTTATTCTTGGGATAAGTGGGAGTCCCAGTAGTTGGAATACTACCTTTTGGATATTTATTCCCAAACCCTGTGGATAACTTAAAGTGTCAATTTTACTATTTTGATACAAAATTGATATATTGTGGGTTTTTAAAGCGACTCTGTATGCACAATCTGCCTCTCAAAACCACTTGCACCTTCAGATAGCTGCTTTTAATCCAAGATCTGTCCTGGGGTTCATTTAGCAGGTGATGCAGTTATTGTCCCCAAAACAACTTTAAGGCTGGGTTCACACTACGTATATTTCAGTCAGTATTGTGGTCCTCATATTGCAACCAAAACCAGGAGTGGATTAAAAACACAGAAAGGATCTGTTCACACAATGTTGAAATTGAGTGGATGGCCGCCATATAACAGTAAATAACTGCCATTATTTCAATATAACAGCAAATATTTGCCATTAAATGGCGGCCATCCACTCAATTTCAACAATGTGTGAACAGATCCTTTCTGTGTTTTTAATCCACTCCTGGTTTTGGTTGCAATATGAGGACCACAATACTGACTGAAATATACGTAGTGTGAACCCAGCCTTAAACTTTTAAAGGATTGTGACACCCCTCCATCCCTCCTCCCCGCCCTCCTCATCATTAGAAATGCCCCTGAGCAGAACTTCTCCTATTCCTCACTCGTCTGAACACTGCACAGGTGCCCTAACGATGCAACACATGTACAGTATTCAGACAGGTGATGAATAGTAGAAAACCTGCCTGGAGTATTCCTAATGGAGAAGAGGGCAGGCGGGAGGGACGGAGAGGCATTGCAAGCCTAATGCACACACTCTAGGCCACGCCAATTTAACACAGGGCTGCAAGTTTAAAAGTTGTTTTTTAGGACAATAACTACATCACCTGCCGAACAGTGGTTTGCGGAGGGCAGATTGTGGGTACAGAGTCACTTTAAACAACCTTGGCTATCACAGAGGAGTATGTAAAGTGTTTTAGAAAGTGTTGAGAGCCTCTAGCAAGATATCCTACAATAAATATATGTTACTGGTACTTTATTACTTAGGACTGCATAAAGCAGGGCTGTGTACATGCATGAGCTCTGCGGCTACCTGGTATGAAGTCACGTGGCCTTTGTGTACTGCTGTGCAGGCTTCATCAGTGTTGTATGTTAAGATATTCTCCCTAGAAGCAAGTCCACATTCTGAGATACTATTTGTACAAATACTTACAGAGAAAAGACTACAAAACACCCTTGAAGATTGAATTCAAATCTTTGATTTATTCATTCATGTTAGCGTACAATAGAGTTCTGCTTTCCCACGGAGCCTCAATCACCTGAAATATGTGAATATAAACCTATTGTTTAAGTACTGCAAAAGAGTAATAGCAGAGCACCACATACGGTGAAACAGCACAGCATACTGACCATAATGTCTGTAAGTAACAATGCTCACCTTGTGTGCAAAGGTAGATACAGGGTAATAATTACCTTTTAGGAGATCTGGAGCTGCAGCCACCTAAAATGTAAGATCTCAAATGAAATCTTCTGTATCTGTCACCAGCAATTGTCTCCAAACATTTCTGAGCACTGAACTCTTAAATGTTTAGCGGCCCTATAGAGAATAAATGGAGTGCCAGCAGTGCATGCATAGCATGCACCATTTATTCTAGGGACAATTTTGGCCTCATTCACACCATTTTGTCCAGACTCAAAGACTGCCTGCTCAGCCAATCACTGCACTGTCCCGCCACAGCCAGTGATTGGCTGAGTGGACTATCAGTATGCCAGGACCCAGAGACTGGCGCACCGGAGGAATGAGAGTGGCGTAAACATTGAGTCTTTATTATTTCAACCTGCCCGGCATAGAATTAGTTAAAGAAACTAGCTACTACATTCTCACAGCAGAAATAAAATCCGCAGCAAAAATGCAAGGCTGTCAAGTATCGCAAACAATTTGCTACGATATGCGCAGTGTCAAATCCGCTGCTGACACCCTTAGGCTATGTTCACACGTTTTTTTCCCATCTGTTTTGGAAAGAAGAAATAACGTCTGTCATTTTGAGTTTAAAATGATGTCCGTCACTTCGCTGCTTGACTGTCCGTCAGTGCAATGACAGCTGTTGGTACTCTTGGCTAGATGGACTAATTGGCCTTTGGGTGTGTTTTTAATTGAAAGTGTCTTTCCATTGAATTTAATAGTAATAACAGAGAAAGATGGGTGAAGAAAGGAAAAACTGTTTGTGAACAACTAAAAATTAACATCCAGTGTTTGCAAAAGACGTGTGAAAATCACATGATTATTATTTTGACGTGCGCCAAGACAACGTTCATCCCATAGACTTCAAAGCATTGTATTGGAGTCAATTACATGGCGGCAATAATGGACGTCTTTTTAAAGGCAGACGCCTTTTTTCTATTTTTTTGATCTTGTGTGAACATAGCCTAAAGCTGTTTTACTGGAATAAAGTATCACTATACTTTTTAGCATTTTAAGGCCCCCAGTAAAGTAAAAGTTGGTCATATTCAGTTATGGCATTTAGTCTATAGGGTGTGTGTACTTCTAGCCAATTTCCCATTTACTTCAATGGAGTGCATCATTACATTGAAATTACATCCGTATTTTTACCTTAAAATTACGGCAGGAATTTGGTAATATTTTACTGTGTGAGAACTTAGCCTAAAGTAATACTAACAGCAAGGAAGACTCTAGCCTGCTCTTATATTCCAATAGAGCACAGGACGCTGAAATTGAAGGTAGTTCTCTTATGTTGATCCTCATGGTAACTTTCAGTGAATCATTTGGTAAATTAAATGTAAATTTGGTGTGGGGTTGGTACACTGGGGACGGTACTACAGCCCTCATTGCATCCATATACCCCACCTACCCGCTGTCCTATTTTGAATATTCATCCAGCGCTCTGCGCTCTGAGCGCCCAGATTGACGTAACTGCAGAGGACCGCTTCAATATTCATAAGAAGGCATATCAGATGGGACAGGTCAGTGCACATTTTGAGGACTGTAGTACCACCCCCCCCCCCCCCCATTGTACCCTACCACCGCATCTACATATTAATAAAATTAAACATTTTAAATATGGCGCTGTGGACGTAGGCAAGAAAACTACACTCTCTGTGTCCTCAGCCCTATGTAAAAATGATGCCAGATTGGATTCTTCTAACCTGCTGTTAGTTTCCCATTAAGCACTTTAATGTTGCCAGGGGTGGTATATGCAGCTTAGTGTTGCTGGTAGAGATGTTGCTTTATGAGTACTCAGTTCAATTATCCTAGACTTTACTGAAGAGAACCCCCACATATTTGTTAAAGGGGCAGTGCGGCGGTAAACAATTATTCACAGAATAACACACATTACAAAGTTATACAACTTTGTAATGTATGTTATGTCTGTGAATGGCCCCCTTCCCCGTGTCCCACCACCCCCACCCATGTACCCGGAAGTGTGGTGCGCTATACATACCAATCGCGGCTGAGCATCTGATGACGCTGAAGAGGGCGGCCGGCACTCAGGACGCTCGGAGGGATTCGGCCGGCCCGGCCTTCCGAAGACGACATAGCAGACTGAAGATCGGAGACGAGTCGGCACGTGACAGGTATGTATAGCGCACCACACTTCCGGGTACACGGGTGGGGATGGTGGGACACGGGGAAGGGGGCCATTCACAGACATAACATACATTACAAAGTTGTATAACTTTGTAATGTGTGTTATTCTGTGAATAATTGTTTACCGCCGCACTACCCCTTTAAACTCTGGTGTACTTTACTTTTTTTTGCAGTTAAGTTGCTGTAGGACACCCAAAAAAGCGCATGCAGAGAAAAAAATGTTTGTGTCATGTAAAGCTGTTTTAGCTGTGTTTTTTTTCTTTTTTACAGCAAAGCTTATAGAAAAACACTGGATGAAACACTGTAATTAGAGAATGGTGAATTTTGCAGAAATCATTAAAGTGTCACTGTCGTTATAACTTTCAAAATCTAAATCAACAGTAGATGTGATATAAAGCAAGCTTAAAACATCATTTTTTGTTGTTGTTATCATGCTGTAAAACAAAGCTATACTTGCCAGAGATCCAGGTCCAGTCTCCTGAAGGCAGATTTTCAGTCTTGTACTGGTTAAATAAAAGAGACTAAACACATGGGGGGGACATAAATGAAAAGGCGTTAATGCCTTTTTTAGGTGTAGATGGGGCAAATCGGCGTAAAAGTATTCGCAAACTGTATTTTTGCCCCATCTGCGCCACGCGTTTTACACTCTGAAAAAAAATAGTCAGAACACAGGAAGTGCATTTTTTTCCATGAGAACTAAAAAATAATGAATATGCACACTAATATTGCAAACTTGCTTTATATCACATCTACTGTTGATTTAGGTTTTTAAAGTTATAATGACAGGTACACTTTTAAGACTAAAAATACCCAAAGGCAATGAGAAACCTCAAAAAAGGATGTTCTTTATTAGCATGTTTAATAATGAACTATACGTATCACCTACAACTCAAAAGCACAGTCTAAGGCTATGTTCACACAACCTCTCTTTTCAGCCGTATTTTAGGATGGCATAATTTTGAAGTAAAATTTTTTGCTGAAATTTTTTTTCTATATTCACAGATAGAAAAATAAAAGCTGAGTGTTTAGACCCGTACTGATTGGGAGTACAAGTGGGGAGAAGACATAAGTTAGAAAAAAAAGTCGGGCTTATAATTAAAGTCTCAGACCTGGACCAATTAAAAGTTTTCATATGTCCATATGACATTAAAAAAGTTTTTTGTAAGGCTATGTTCTCACTACAGAAACATGCCTTCATTTAACCCCTAGGCGACCCTGGATATACCCGTACGTCCAGGGCCGCCTCCATGTGTTCAGAGCAGGGCCGCTTGTCGGCCGTGCTCTGAACCATCGCGGTCCTGGGTGCCACTCGTAACGCGGGACCGCGGCTATTAGCGGGCATGCCCGCTAATAAAGTAATTATTACTTGATGCAGCCGTTCCCCGGTAACTAGTGGGAAGGATCTCTCCTCCTGGACGTTGTCCCGGAGCAGCGATCCACACATCTTACCCTGTCCATTACCCCTTCCGTAATGGCGCTGATCCCGGCTCGGCACTCGATTGCTTCCGGCTGAAGCAGCCGGAAGCAATCAATGTGCCTATCTCATCGATCTATGATGCATATCTATGCAGCATAGATCTCAATGAGAGATCAGTGCACTTATACTAGAAGTCCCCCAGGGGGGCTTCTAGTATAAGTGTAAAAGTAAAAATAAAAGTGTTATTAATAAAAGCCCCCACCCCTAATAAAAGTCAGAATCACCCCCCTTTTCACATGTTATAAATAAAAATAAATAAATAAATAACTATTAATTTATGACTTTCCTAATCCCTCACGGTTAACGGCGTAAGCGCAAAAAAATCCCAAAGTGCAAAATTGCACATTTTTGGTCACATCAAATCCAGAAAAATTGTAATAAAAAGCGATCAAAAAGTTGTATATGCGCAATCAAGGTACCGATAGAAAGTAAACATCATGGCGCAAAAAATGACACCTCACACAGCCCCATAGACCAAAGCATAAAAGCGCTATAAGCCTGGGAATGGAGCGATTTTTAGGAACATATATTTTTTAACAATGGTTTGAATTTTTTACAGGCCATCAGATACAATGAAAGTTATACATGTTATATATCGTTGCAATCGTACCAACTTGAGGAACATGTATAACAAGTCAGTTTTAACCCAGGGCGAACGGCGAAAACCCCCCCCAAATAAAAGAAATGCGTTTGTTTGTTTTTTAAATTTCACCACACTTTAAATTTTTTAATGGTTTCGCAGTGTACTTTATGACAAAAATTCAGCCTGTCATTGCAAAGTACAATTAGTGGCACAAAAAATAAGGGCTCATGTGGGTTTCTTGGTGAAAAAATGCAAGTGCTATGGCCTTTTAAGCACAAGGAGGAAAAAACGAAAACACAAAAATTTAAACCCTCTAAGGGTTAAAGGCAAAAGAAGGCAGTCTATTAATGATGATGACTGCAAATAAATGTTCATAAACAATTCAATTAAAGGCTGCCTTTTTCCATTAAATGAAGGCACGTTTCTGTAGTGATAACATATCCTTAAGCTGTGTTTTTCCAATTTTTACTGAAATAGCTACTTTATGTGAGATAACAAAAAGTGGAGATTTTTCTACTTGAGCCTAAAGCAGTATGTGTGTTATTTATCATAGAGCTGATACTCACCATGTTGAGCCGCATGCTTTAGGTTGACTGATATTTTGCTGATTGACTGTGACCTGGTCTACTTTACGAGCAGTTTTTGTTCTTTATGTCGACCTTTGGCAACCCTAAAGGCTTTAAATCAGACAACTGAGGTTAAGATAATATTTATTGAGCTTTTATCAAACTGCTCTCAACTACAGTCATTCTCCAAGAAACTCTGGAAACCGTGCAGATGACTCCCTAAAGCACAATAATTTTTATGACTAAGTCGGAGAAATTTGACTGAACTGATCCTCAGGAGACCTTGCGAGTTATAAATATTTTGACCTTGTTTTTGTGAAGGAACTTGTAAAGATTAATGCACTGTACAAAGACGATACCTGACACAATAGGTTCTTTGTGTGCCTACCCTGTCATTCATTATTATTGTAGATAGTTCGTTTATGTGTACGTCAAAAGCATCTCACCTTGCTGGAAAAGTAGCATACAGTATGTTTAGTAGCAAAGAAGAGACTTGTATATACTTTTGAATTTATGGTCTTTTATACATCAAATACACATATGTTATAGAACCATTTCTTGTTAGGAGTTTACAATGAGAATTGATGTACATATTAATAGTGGGTCCACACTGTGGTTAGTCAATGGAAGTGGTCAGTGAAATAGAAGTAGGTGATAATGATAGTGGATGATTTTCCCCCTAAGGAGTGTGGTGGTTCGCAAAATGTAGTATTAAAAGAATAAAATCTTTTTGTCTATAACAGTGGTGTCAAATTCAAATACACAGTGGGCCAAAATAAAAAAATTGGATTAAGTTGCGTGCCAACCTTGATAATTATTGAAGCGCAAATGCGGCGGTCCTGTCACTGTCAGTGGTGTGCCTCTCCCAGCACTGTGCACTATGATAAATGACATGATATACTGCTATGATATGATTAAACCCCAACTCATGTAATAGCCAACCCCCCAATATTGCCCCATGTAGTAGCCAACCCAACCAAAATTGCCGACATAGTAGCCAGCCCTCCCAGTAGTGCCCAAATAGTAGTCAGTCCCCCAAGTGTCCTATATAGTAGCCAGCCCTCCAAAATAGTCTCCTATAGTAGCCAGCCCTCCCCAATAGTCTCCTACAGTAGCCAGCCCTCCCCAATAGTCTCATATAGTAGCCAGCTCTCCCTTGTAGTCTCATATAGTAGCCAGCCCTCCCATATAGTCTCATATAGTAGCCAGCCCCCCCATAGTCTCTTATATAGTAGCCAGCCCTCCCCTGTAGTCTCATATAGTAGCCAGCCCTCCCCTGTAGTCTCATATAGTAGCCAGCCCTCCCCTGTAGTCTCATATAGTAGCCAGCCCCCCATAGTCTCTTATACAGTAGCCAGCCCTCACCTGTAGTCTTATATAGAAGCCATCCCTCTCCCATAGTCTCTTATATAGTAGCCAGCCCTCCCCATAGTCTCTTATATAGTAGCCATACCTGCCCCGTAGTCTCTTATATAGTAGCCAACCCCTCCACAGTCACTTATATAGTAGCCAGCCCCTCCATAGTCTCTCATATAGTAGCCAGCCCTCCCCAATAGTCTCATATAGTAGCCAGCCCTCCCCATAGTCTTATATAGTAGCCAGCCCTCCCCATGGTTTCATATAGTAGCCAGCCCTCCCCATGGTTTCATATAGTAGCCAGCCCTCCCCCATAGTTTTGTTTATAGTAGCCATGGCAGGCCAGATGTAATTCAAACTCTGAATTATCTGGAGGGCCAAAAATAATGGCCAGAGTTTTACATGACTGGTCTATAACATGCTTTTGTCTTTTGAGAAAGTGTGACTAACGTTAATCCATAAAGTCATAGGCAGGTTTCCTGTGTGGTTATTTTACTGAAAGGGCTCCTACTCCTACTAAGCAAATGGTGGTGTGAAGAATGAGGTTCTAAATATGCATTGTACAGCTCGTATTAACTTTTTTGTTAACCTGGACAAATGTTTCTTAATAGTTTTCTTTTCTAGCTTTTATTTTACATGAAAACATTGGAAAAAAAGCTGTGAGGTAGCGATGAAACTGTGCTATATTCTGTGATTTTATGGGGGGACTTACTAGGTGATTTACTAACCAATCTTATTTTAGAGGAAGCATCTGGAGTATCTATTAGCCATTAGCTTCAGGAGAAGGTGCTAAATAATAAAGTGTGGACGATGGTCTCTGCTGCAGTGTTGGTCTTCTACCTATTGCACAGTATTTCACTTGTTACTTGTGAACAGGTACAGCTGGATTTTGAATTAACTCAGCAAAGTAATGTGTCTCTCTCTGTCCACATCTTTAATTTAGGCTAAAAACAAAAAAAAAAGCCAAACTGTCATATCCAGCCTAGGGTCTGAGGGGTGGTGCGATGGTGGTACAGAAGTTTTCTCTTGAATTACTTTGTCTTGTTCAGGGGTTTCTGTTACCCATTACTGGCAATCAATATAAGATAAATAATTATGTTATATCAACATTTTTAATCACAACATGATTCGTCATAGATGTAATTTTTCAAGATCCGGTGCACCATGGAAGAAACCTTACTAGATAACAATGCTCCCAAATGGATGGAGCATACATGGCCAGTGGATTTGGCTGCATACAGTGCTTGTAATAAAGCCTGTAGGAGCAGGGTGGAGGCAAGGCAGCTTGCCTGACCATACTATTGGACTGTAATCTGGCTTTCAGGGGGAGCAGCTATAAATCATGTTGCAAATTTTTTTTTACTTATCCAGGCAACAGTCTTTAGTAGTCGTCTTCAGACATGGTTAGGCAGGTTGCTTAGATGTTATGGTTTTACTGGCTGCCAATCTCCTGCCTGCTCGTTGAAAGATGTTGAAACTTGATGTCTTCTTCCCTCTTTCTCTCTCAAGACCACAGTACATGTTATACTCAATGGTAGGGGGAGAGGCCAGACTGAGCCCAACAGTGTCTTTCTAATGAAACCACCACCTGTCTCTGGCACTATGCAGGTCTCCCACTAGTGTCTAGGCCCCTCAGACTCTCTGTGGCCACTGAAGGGATGGCCAGTGGGGCGAGGCAGAGGAGGAGCGAGCAGAGAGGTGGATTAGGTGGGCAGAGTTAAGGATGGATTTAAAGGGAACAAGGATGTTATATAAAAAGGCCAGAGAGGAGGATGTTGCAGTAGTTTTTAAGGTGGTAGCGGCAGGAGGTAGTAAGGGCCTGGAAGTGTGGTTTTAGTTAGAGAGCAGAATCGAAGATGACCCCCAAGGCAACAGACATGTGGGAGACGGCAGATAGCAGTTAATTGACAGATTATTATGGGGAAGTGGGCGTGGAGCAAAATAGGGGAAATGTGATGTTTTGTATGTTTTGTCCATTTTTGTAAAGTGGGAGAAGAAGAAGAAGGATATAGCTGCTAGACACTCTGAGACACTGAATGTGCAGTTGGAGAGGTAAGATGAAATCCAGGAGAGGAACAAGCCTGTAATGCCACAGGATAAAACGTTTTGTAGGAGTAGGGATTTGACAACTGTGTCAGAGGCAGAGGATAGATCAAGGAGATAGAGCACAGAGCAGTTTCCATGGAATGGTAGGGGAAAATTCCAAATTTTAGGTGGTCATAAAGAGTCTTTATTGTTGATAGCCCATAAAACCAACACGTAAGTACAGACAGAAGTCCCAGTGCTTTCCTATGCGTTTCAGGTTATACACCTTTAGCCATGACTGAAGGTGTGTAACCTGAAACGCGTAGGAAAGCACTGAGACTTCGGTCTCTACTCACTTGTTGGTTTTATAGGCTATCACCAATAATGACTTTTGTATCTTCCAAGCGATGCTTATTTGGATGTCACTGTAACCTCAGTGGAGAGGTGGATCATGTGCAGAAACTTTGTATGAATGGTGAGCTGGTTACATTTTTGTTTGACTAAGCTGGACAAGGAGCCAGGGTTTAGGGATTTTTGAGAATGGGTTTGATGGTTGCATGTTTATATAAAGAAGATAAGAAGCCAGGGATTAGTGAAAGATTGAAAAGATGAGTTAGCCCTGGGATAAACACTGTGGTAGTGTGCTCAGGACTTTGATGCACATAAGTGTAAAAAAGTATATTTCCAATAGGTGCATTTATGCAAGAGTAATATCCTGAACTACTACATTTTTTGCATTTTATAATAGACTTTTACATTCATACATTGGTTCCTAGAAATGGATGTTCCCTTTTGTCTAAGAACATAGCTTCCATTTTTATTCTTCCTGTATTCTAGCGTTATATTCTAGTAGTTATTAGTATTATTTTTCATCTAATATTCATGAGCTTTTGTAAGTTATGTGTACTGGTTTTCATTATGATATCCATATGTTCTTGCAGGTCATTGTTATGGTTTACAATTCAAATATTGTTGGATAAAGTGATTTTTCTTTGCACTTATTATAGGCTTATTATACGCCGGGATCATCTTTTAGAAGGCACATTTAACCAAGTTATGGCATATTCACGCAAAGAGCTTCAAAGAAACAAGCTATACATCACATTTGTAGGTGAAGAAGGGTAAGTGCAGAGCACATTTAAAGAGACAGTCTGTAAGAAAGTATTATTATATAGAGTGCAAACATGTATTATGTTATGTGAAATTCTTAATAACATTCATGTAGATTATATGAAATATTTTATAGTAGAGTTTTACCACATGAATCTGTGTACTTATTAACCACACATATATTCTCCTTGATTCTGTTGGGGGCCTGCACATTACATTTAGCCAGGGGTATGTACAGCCATATACTAATACAGGGCTCTCTTAGATTAGGCTTATTTTTATTCTATGTTCCCTGCTTTTTGCCAGTTATTTCAGCTGACTAGGAAAAGGTTTACAAAATATTGCCAAAATATTCTGATACCATACTGCTCCTGCTCCTTTATCATTGAGAGAGAAAAGAGTTAATACTATTCAGAAAAGGCAACTGCACCCTCCATTACTGCTTTGATCTGGGCCCCACAGCAGAGACATGTAGGCTTCATGGGCTCCTCCTCTCTTAACTACCAGTACCATTAGGGACCCAGACCATTGAGTTGTCTGTATTAAATGGGTACTATGGAGAAGAACATGGTTTTTTTTCACCCTATATGTGACCATAAACTGTGGGTGGGTACACAGCAGAACCCAGAAGGGAGGAACACCATTTTTATTGCAGATTTAGCAAAAATGGTTTTAGGACACCATATGTAATTGCAGTGCCCCATTTAAAAAATACATAGTTTTTTTACTTACATTCTCACTTCCGTTGACTAGCAGCAGTAAGGGGCGACATGGCCACCTAGGTTTGCGTCAGAAACTGCAGGGCTCCAAGCCCTGCAGTTCCTGATCCCTTGCAGCACAGCACTATACACAGCAGGGTCTTGTTCCCCTTGTTGGATGATCTCTGACACTTGTTGGATGATCTCTGACACTTTCACAGACCAATTAATGGCTAAATAAGCACTCCTAGGAACGCTTGTTACCGTCAACTGACCCACGTAAACGGGCCTTAGGACAATTTTCCGTGCATGATAACACTGTATATAAAAGTCATACAGCTACCGAATAACAATAATATTTAAAGAGCAAATAATATCCCTATACATACATACAGAGCAAATAATATCCCTATACATATTACTGTTATTGACCAAATCCTGTATAGAGGGACCAAAATTACCAATAATACCAGTAAACAAGAGGCAGATATTGCTGCAACACCATGACCATTACTATTAACACTATACTGTTACTGTCCAAATCCAATACACTAAAACCAATAAAACCGACAAGCAGTTTACAAATGATAAATACTACCACCACATAATAGCTAATACCACTACATACTGACTAATACCAACACTGTGCCCTTTTCATTTTCTTCTCCATCCGTCCAAGGCCATTATGAGAACTTCTCCAAGCCAAGACTCATTTCAGCAGAATCTGATAAAGACAAAGCAATAATTCCCCCTTCTGTGCCCAGAAATACCAATACTCCCCTCTCCTGTGCCCCCTGGTAGTAATGATCCCCCCTCCTGTGCCCCTATTATTGATGATTCCCTTCTCCTGTGCCCCCAGTAGTAATAATACCCCTCTTGTGCCCCCTAGTAGTAATAATTTCTCTCCTGTGCCCCAGTAGTGATGACCGCCTCTTCTTCCCCCAGCAATGATGACCTGGCCCTCCTGTGCCCCCCAGTAATGATGATCTGGCTCTCCAGTGTTCCACTCTTGTATCCTCCAGTAGTGATGATACTCCCTTGTGCCCCCAGTAGTAATAATCTCCCCTCCTGTACTTTCCCCAATCTCCTTCTACAATGAAATAAAAAACAGGTCTACTCACCTCTCCAGTTGCTGCCATGCTGCTGTGCCCTGACTGATGCCTGTTGCAGGCTGCTTGCCAATCTCATGGAGCAGTCTGTGTCATGCAGACTTCACTAGCTGCTCCAGATCACTTCTAGATTGCAGACCTAATGCAGCCTGTGGTTTAGGAGTGAAAGACACAGAGCAGATTGTAAAAAAAAAAAACATTTCTTACTGTTTAGGTGCCGCTTTAAGCATTGAACCATGGGTGCCTAGTGGCAAATACGGCTCTGTCTATAATGTGAAACATAATGTAGCAAAAGTTAGAAGAATGTGCAAGTAAAGTTACACAGTTAGGGTGCTTTCACACACACCGGATCCGCAGCGGATTTTACAGTGCAGATTTAATGCTGTGTTCATTCATTTAGTAAAATCCGCTGCGGATCCGGTAGGTGTGAAGGCACCCTTAGGCTGCATTCCCACGTTCCGTGATCCTGACGGATCACGGACGTGAAATGCATGTACCGGAGTCCCCCCACGCCCGGACAGCATCTGTAATTAGATGCTGGGAGCGGGGGAGACTGTATTCATAAGCGCTGCGCTGTAGTAACAGCACCGAGCGGCTGCTTCATTACAGCGCGGCGCTTATAAATACAGTCTTGCCCGCTCCCAGCATCTATTTACAGATGCTGTCCGGCCGCGGGGGGGACTCCGGTACATGCATTCCACGTCCGTGATCCGTCAGGATCACGGAACGTGGGAATGTAGCCTTAGAGGAAAATTATGTTTACTATCACTTAGCATCAGGAGTGCAATACTGACATGAGTACTGTTTCTTTTATTTCAGGTTAGATTACAGTGGACCATCACGAGAGTTCTTCTTCCTTCTTTCTCAGGAGCTCTTCAATCCATATTATGGCCTATTTGAGTATTCAGCAAATGACACATACACAGTGCAGATTAGCCCAATGTCTGCATTTGTGGAAAACCATCTTGAATGGTGAGTATTTTTTTAAAACCAATTATTCTTCTACGCAAATTTATTATTTTCCTACAATTTGGCAATAAAAGGTCCTGATAGATCCTAAGTTATATGTCTTTTTAGAAGAGTCTACTAAACAAATCTTTAAAGTGGCTGTTAATTATATATTAACCCTTTGAGGACCAGGCCCAAAATGACCCAGTGGACCGGAGAAATTTTGATCTTTGCGCTTTCGTTTCCCCCCCCCCCTTCTAAGAGCTCTAGCACTTCCAGTTTTCTATCTACAGGGCCATGTAATGGCTTGTTTGTTACAGGAATAGTTGCACTTTGTAATGGGGTCTTTCATTTTACCATAACATGTATGACGGAATCCCAAATATAATATTTATGAAGATATAAATAGGTGAAATCGTAAAAAAGAATGCAATATGGTAACGTTTGGGGGGTTCCTGTGTCTACGTAATGGACTATATGGTAAAAGCGACATGATACTATTACTCTATAGGTCAGTCCGAACACAACCATATGCAGGTTTAGGGTATAAACCCACACACCGTATACGCAGCAAATACGCAGCAGATGTGATGGTGAAGATTTGATGCTGTGTTCAGTTATTTATATCTAATCTGCTGCGTATTTGCTGCGTATCGCAGTAGTAAATACGCTGCATATACGGTGTGTGGGTTTATACCCTTACACAGATTCTCTAATGTTATATATATATTTTTTTTGCCAATTAAATATTAATAAAATGGGCCTATTGTGACGCTTATAACAGTTTTATTTTTTCACCTACGGTAATGTATGGGGTGTCATTTTTTCCGCCATGATCTCTAGTTTTTATTAATACCATATTTGTGAAGATCGGACGTTTTGATCACTTTTTAATAATTTTTTTCTATATATATAATGTAACATAAAATCGGTAATCCGCTCACTTTTTTCCCTCTTTTCGTCTACGCCGTTCGCAATGACGCTTGCTATATTTTAATAGATTGGACAATTACGCACGCTATGGTATATTATATGTTTATTTATCTATTTTTGTTTTATTTATATAATGGGAAAGGGGGGGTGATTTAAACTTTTATTGGGGGAGGGGTTTTGGGGTAGTGTATTATTGATTTTTACCTTTTTTTTTACACATTTGAAGTCCCTTTGGGGGACTTGTACATACACTACTTTGATTTTTATACTGATCATTGGTATGCCATAGGCATAGCATTGATCAGTGTTATCGGCGCTCTGCTGATTGAGCCTGCCTGTGCAGGCTCAGTGACCAGTGCGCTGATCGGACCACACGGAGGCAGGTAAGAGACCTCCTGCGGTCCCCCTGTCACTTACACTTAAAAGCCGCGGCTGCGCTGCAGCATGTCATTAACGGTGAGGTGGCGGCTGCTGATTGCAGCCGGCCCCCACCTGCTATGAAGCTTAATAGCTCAGGACGTACCGGTACGTCCAGGGTCTTTTGGGGACAGACTTCGCCTAGGGGTTAATAGTTTGGGCATTTACGCACATGGCAATACCAAACAAGTTTATTTATTATTATTTATAACATGGGAAAAGGGGGGGTTATTTAAACTTTTATTAGGGGAGGGGGCTTTTTATTAATAACAACACTTTTTTTTTTCTTTTACACATATACTAGAAGCCCCCCTGGGGGACTTCTAGTATAAGCACTCTGATCTCTCATTGAGATCTATCCTGTATACTTATACAGCATAGATCGATTGTGTAGTATTTCTGGGGCCATTGTTGTCATGTTCTTAATAAGACACTCCCTCAGAACATCCTTCAAATATGTTAAATGCTGGTATGCAGATGTCTAGTATGCCAGTTTTTATTATTAGCTAGCCTACAGGGTAGGGAGGTTCACCGCTGCCTGTATACAGTTATAAACTACAGCTATAATTTTACAACTAACACGATCGATCCATATAACAGAGGTGTGAATGCAGACATAATTTATCACAGGAGTTGCACAATTGCTAATCTCTACTCAGGCTTCTACATCTAATATATTGCTAAGATTCCAGATTCTTTTGCAGTTATGTGACTGTCTTTTTGAACTATTAAGTAACTTCATTGTAATATAATTTCTCTAATTATTAGAAGGGAACTGAATGGTTGTATACAATCTAAGCATAAGTATAAAATAAAACACAAAATGTGTTATCATTTTTATATCATATCTGTAGCCATACAATGTCATCATTTGTGTGTTATTTATGACTTAAAAACACCTACACATTAGTTTTGTTCCTGGCATGATACGTGGCTCTAATTTCCAGCCATGCACACTAAAAAGCAGCTGTGGGACAAACACAATCCAGCCAGTGTTCTCTGAGACAGTCATTCTCCATAGACCTTCTGTTGGCAGTATTGCTCTGTTCACCTGACATTCTTATGTCCAATAATTCAAGCAGTGTGTCCATTTGTGATCATTCGTCAAAGCAAACATATAAGGTTTAATTGCCCCTAAGCTCATATGTCATCATTACCTGGTATGGCAAGATCTACAGTACACTGCTTATATGCTGGGGTCAGGAGAATTGCCTGACAGCTAGCACACTGACCTTAAAGTCATAAATCATTCTATTTAACATAGGGAAAGCCAGATTGGCTCATTAATTCACAAGAGCACATAATTAGTGCTTTATGTACCACCTAAGGTTTTCCAGAAGTATTGGCGGCTGTTCAGACATGTTATCAAAATATTTTATAGTACTTTACAGGTAGTTTACTTTATACTATGTACTGCTAAAGCACATACAGCTCATATGTTATTATTAACCTAAGTACTTGAAATTATCTAAATATTGGAATATACATAAGGAACCCCTGTTATGAAACTATTGAAGATAATTTCACTTAAGCTAGTTAAAGGGGTGGTGTCAAACTATGTCTATAGTGATGCATTATGTTACATTTAACATATTTTAAATATACAAGCATTTCTCTAAATGTATCATTTGAGGGATATAGACTCACTAATCCCCCTCCCCCTTTGTTTGATAACCTGTCGCCCTTGGTTAAGGCCAACCAGGCATCCACTATCATGGGTCCCTCATGCTCAGTTCTGTCGCAGTCACATGATCTATACCATTAGTACTGGCAGTTGGTTTTCACTTTACATGCAATCAAGGGGGATTGTGGGAAAGTGTCTGCACTGGTTTATGGCAACAGCAGGGTCACAGTTTAGAGAGGAAACCAGGAAGAAATCAGATGCTGAAGAAAAATGGTGCAGGGATGTAAGCTTCTTTACATACATGTATGTGGTACACATCTGATTATACAGTCTTTGCTTTGTGACACCACTCCATTAGGCTACACTTAGGGTGTCCATACACACTCAAGTAGCCACCTGTGGTAATACAGTACTGCATTTGTAGTTCCGTACTTGCAACACATCCTTAGCAAATTCTGGTAAAGTAGTAAAAAAAATCCTGGTATTAAAGTATTAAATTGTAAAGGTTTCGCAGCCAGTACAGATAAAGCACTAGATTGTCATATTAATGAGGACCTGTCACCCCCCGTGTCGGGGCAGAGCCCGGCCGACCCCCCACTAGAGACCCTATATCCCTATACTTACCCCGTGCACGAAGTCCTGCTCCTGGAGCCGCTCCCGCCGCCGAGATATCACCGTCTGAAGCCCGGCGCACACGCATTAGAGATGCTCATAGAGAATGAATGGAGCCGTCATTCTCTGAATTATATCTGATGCGTGCGCACTGGGCTTCAGACGATGATCTCGGCGGTGGGAGCGGCTCCAGGAGCAGGACTTCGTGCACAAGGTAAGTATAAGGGTCTCCAGTGGGAAGTCGGCCGAGCTCTGCCCCGGCATGGGGGTGACAGGTTCCCTTTAAGTTTTTGCATCTTGTATGAGCACCCTGAATCAGATCTTTAGATCTGTGATTGAGAAGTGATTGGTACCCTGTCTTTTCTCCTTCTTCCCCCCCCCCCCCCCCCCCCCCCACAACCCACCAACACTGGTATCACAGAGCTCTGGTCCCAGCACTTCTAGGATCGGAGTTGGCATGAGGATTTGACTGCTCTACCAATCAGTGGCTAAGGCGGGATGCTACCTATGAACAGGCTATGGCTTGTGATGACTTACATTCAGGAAGTGCAGTGACCTTATCCAGCTGAATAATTCCTTTGCACCTGATCACGAGTAGTAGGTAAAATAATTTCTCACTTTATTAGAATAAAAGACGTACAAGACGTTTCTGGGCCTATCTGGTCCCTTCGGAAGGTACAAAAATCACAATGCTGAATCCATACAAATACCCTGAATCCCTACTTGTGACCTGACACAAAGGAATAATTCATCTGAAAAGGTGGTGGTGTCATATTTTATTAAGGCATATTGTAATGCAAGCATTGCATACAGGAAACAGAACTGGTTTGGATTTTAATATGCTTTAATAAAATATGAAACTTTTACCAACTATCAATGTATATTCTGATTGCAAGACAAAAGACTGCGTTCAGGGCTGATTCTGGGGTCTCTGCCGTCTGAGGCAAACCTCAGGTGGCCGCCTCCTCACTGGCTCACCCTAACCACAGCCCCCCCCCCCTCCCGCGCACACCGGCCCGCAGGAACCCCTGTGGCCCCGGACACTCACCACACACAGCACAGGGCAAGGAGAGCTGCTGGGTGACATCGCGGGAGCCCGGCGGGACTCGGGGACAGCAATCAGCGTGGGCGGCAGGCTGGCTGCGGCAGGACAGTTGAGCGGCTGCAGGGCTGCTGTCATTTTTGCTAAGTTTCACTTAACAAAAATGACAGCAGCGGGATCATTATGCCGCCCCGTGCCGGACTGCAGAATCTGCTGCCTGAGGCGGAATACTCACTCCGCCTCATGGCAGAAGCGGGCCTGTCTGCGTTCAAGACATGGTGTTTCCAGGCACTGGTTTTTGAAGCCCCAGTCCTGGTGAGTGGTTTATTATGTGTTACTTGTGAGAATAAGTGATGTATAACTGACCATAGGTATTGGTAAGACAGTTCACAGCAAGGTAATCAACTTACAGAACAGAAATGTGTACTGTTGTTTGTTTCTTTGTTTTTTGCCAGATACTGTCAGTGGAATAATTGCGACATATGGGGGGATATATCAATCTTTTTGCACCACCTTTGTGGCATAAAAAAGTTGAATATTTTGGTTCAAGCCAAATCTGCTCTAAAATGTGTGACTTTGTTATCTTCTTGCATTTAAAAGTGTTTATAAAGTGGGTGTGGTTTAGTGGGAGGAATGTGGCTAACAACAACTAAGTGATCATGTTTTAAGCCTGAAAATGTTGCAATAAGCAATATAAATTGCTTGCATATAACGGCCAGGTTCAGACTATGTAACTGTGCGGCTGTATTTGCGGCTGTAATTGTGCGGCGGTATTTTTGGTGGTTCATGCGTACGCTGGAAAGTATAGGATATACGGCTGCTCAGTGCACACTATGTATGAATCTACGGCCCGATCGTAAACGGACCCATAAAAAATGAACAAGACCATTGTTTGCGGCTGGACATGCGGCCGAGGATTGACAGGCGGTCCGTACGGAGTACTTCAAAAATAGCCGGCAATGATGCCGAATGCCGATGCCTCTAATAGTTAATATATTAAATTAATAAAACAGATTTTCTTTGTAATAAAGTCCCTTTCGTTGATCAATAATTTAATTCTAACGAATCCATCATTTGGCAATTAAATATACTGTTAAAATAAATAGATATATAAATAAATGTATATTTATATATATATTTATTTTTTGACAGTATATTTAATTGCACAATGATGGATTCGTTAGAATTAAATTATTGAACAACGAAACTGAATTTATTTAATCGAAAATGTGTTTTATTAATTAAATATTAATTAGTACAGGAAGCTCCATAAGCCGTTAATTCATATGCCGGCAATAGAGCTTTCTGTACTAATCCTCACTTTACTTTAATGAAAACATCAAATGTTTCTTCTAATTATGTTATCACAATAGCATTATTAGAAGAAACATTTAGAATTATATGTGCGCTCAGCTGATTGGCTGATCGGCTGAGCGCACATATAAAGAGCCGGTCCGCAGCACAGTGACTTCATTGTGCTGCGGACCAGCGAAGAGGACACATCAGGGTGAATATAGAGCTCTCCCCACCCCCTCCCCAGCACTGCACCCCTCCCAGCAAGGAAGGGGGGGTCAGTTAACCCCTTCCTTGCTGGGATGGGTGCAGTCTGACATCAGTCTGGCCCCCAAGGGGTTAAGGGGGATGCAATACATCCTCCCTTAACCCCTTGGGGGCCAGACTGTAAGCAGCGATCTGTAAAGATGCTGCATACTGTAAGGTGCACAACACCGCTCACAATGATGGGTGTTGTGCTCCTGTTTGTGTGTTTTTTGTGTGTTTCTCCCTTTTTGTTTTTCAGATATCGGTATCCTGTGGATTACGTCGGATTACGTGGACTACGTCGATGACCAGCGTTTTTTTAATGTTTTTTTTTAATAAAATGGTCAATGAGGGGTGTGGGGGTGTTTTTATTTGAATAAAAAAAATTTTTAACTTGTGTCTTGTCTTTATTTCTTTACTTTATAGACTTAGTAATGGAAGCCGTCTAATAGACGGAATCCATTACTAAGTTGGGGCCTAGTGTTAGCCGGTATAAAATGGCTAACACTAACCCCCTATTATTACCCCAGTACCCAATGCCACCAGGGGTACTGGGAAGAGCCGGGTGCCAGTGGTCCCGGAGCGTCAAAATTGGCGCTCCTGGACCGGGCGGCAGCAGGCTGGTAAGATTTAGGCTGGGGAGGGCCTAAACCAATGGCTCTTCCCACCCTGGTGTTACCAGGCTGCTGTCGTTTGGTTTTTAACCCGGCTGGTTATAAAAATAGGGGGGACCCTATGCGGTTTTTTTTAATTATTTATTTATTTAAAAAAAAAACGCATAGGGTCTAGATTTCTTGGAATTTACTAGATTTCCAAGTAAATAACCGTATGTTTTGAGCCGCATGTCTATTTTTTCCCACGGCCGGAGTTTCATCCGCACATTTACAGCCGCATAAAAAATACAGCCGCACAGTTACATAGTGTGAACCTAGCCAACAAGTGTAAACCTCATATTCTGGCTCACAGACAATCCAGGACTCACCAAATTTAGGCATGCAGTTCCTGATAAGTTTGATAAATTTGTGCTTTTGTTTTAAAAATGTCCTATGAAATACCAGACTAATCCATCTGCCCTGTTATGACCCCCAGCCCAGCCAGACCCTCAGCTGGTTACTAAGCAATATATGGAGATTACTATATTTATTTGCTATTAATGGATGTGAAGCCTGTAGTGGCCTTCAATTGACTTGGTGACTAGGAAGTTTACTGTGTTCATTGAATATCTAACCCTTATATCCATCCCAAATATTTCCTCAAATCTGTATTTTAAACTTTCGGATTTCATTTCTTTTTGTTGTGTTTTGCGACACCTTTTCTTGTATCCTTAATAAAGTTCTCTTGTACATCTAACTTGTATAAACTGGTATGTAAGATGAATATCCATTTACGAAGAGATTTGTTTCTTTCCAGGTTCCGGTTCAGTGGTCGAATTCTTGGCCTTGCCCTCATCCACCAGTATCTTCTAGATGCCTTTTTTACACGGCCATTCTATAAGGCTCTTTTAAGACTGTGAGTACAGACAGACACCAAATGTCTGGAACTACTGTATATTTTTATTACTAGGGAATTGCTTCTTATGCTATTCCTAAATGTATTCTAGTGTATAAAAAGATATCACTGTAGAATCAACATGCCTACCTCATTGATAACTCTTGATTCTATGTTACATTTTGTATAATAAAAGATCCAATATATGTTAATATTGGTTAAAGTCTACTGTTTACTTGTACCAATGTTTTCTAGCCCTTGTGATCTCAGTGATCTGGAATACTTAGATGAAGAATTCCACCAAAGTTTGCAATGGATGAAAGACAACGACATCACAGACATTTTGGATCTAACGTTCACAGTAAATGAGGAGGTGTTTGGTCAGGTTAGTTAGATTTACATTTTTTACTGCTTATTAGCTACATAAAATAATGCTTGACATGTTAGGCTAAGTTCACACTGCGTTTTTGCTGTCCGTTTAACAGATCTGTTTTTAAATGTTTTGTTTCCACGTATAGGAAACGTGGTCAACCATGTTTTTGTGTATGCAAAAAAAAATAATAAAAAGATGGATTTGTTTTGATCCGTTTTTTTAAATAATGTAAGTCAATGGAAAACGGATCCTGACAGATGGCAACAATGGCAATCCTAAAGGCAATGCTGTGTGCAAGGAACTTGAGCTTTTGAGTTGATATTACTGGCCTATGTGCAGTCTTGTAGTCTATGTTAAACTCCTTATTTTTCACAAGAATCAATGCTTCTAGGTTAAAAAAATTAATGGGTAATGTCATTATTTTTTATAACATGACCCACTTTAACCCCTTGCCTCCGCAGCATGTTTTGGCCTTAATGACCAGGGCCTATTTTTCAAATCTGACCTGTCTCTCTTTATGTAGTTATAACTCTGCGATGCTTTTAACTATCGCGGTTATTTTGAGATTGTTTTTTCGTGACATTTTCCTCTTTATGTTTGTGGTATACTTTGGTTGATACACTCAGTAGTTTTTTATAAAAAAAACACAACATTTGAGCAAAAATTTTAAAAATGTGTGTTTCTTTATCTTCTAGTCATGCCACATGAACTAATTATTACTGCAACATCTACAACATGTCTACTTCATGGTGACGTCATTTGGTGAACGTCCTTTTACTTGTTAGGATGTTCGCGGGCTTCGAAATTTTGCAGCGATTTTTAAAATTTTAGGAAAATTTCAAATTCTGATTTCATTAGGGACCAGTTCAGTTCTGAAGTGGATTTGTGGGGCCTGTATGTTAGTTATCCTCATAAATCTCTCCACTGTCAAAACTGCACCCCATAAAGTATTCAAAGTAACATTTCATAAGTTTATTAACCCTTTAGGTGTTTCACAGAAATTTTAGCAAGTTGGAGGGGAAATTTAACATTCTAATTTTTTTGGCAGATATTCCATTTTAATCCATTTTTCACCTTTTACAAAGCAAATACTAACTGAAAAATACCACTCACTATTTATTCCCCTTAGTTCAATGTTTCTAGAAATCCCCCATATGTGGCCGCAGTGCGTCACCTGTCTCAACCACAGGCCGCAGACATGACAGAGACCTGGGGAATTATGGGGCCTTTTTTTATTTCAGTTATTTTTTTTTAGCCTTTATACCATGTCACAGAGCTAGGGATGGTCCGAATCGAGTTCGGTTCGGGTTCGTACGAACCCGAACCCTCGGTAATGATTCCCGCTGTCTGCCCACTCCGTGGAGCGGGCGGATCCAGCGGGAGGACCGCCTGGAAAACTGGGATATAGCCATAGGCTGTATCCCAGTTTTCCAGGCGTTCCTCCTGCTGTTTTCGCCCGCTCCACGGAGCGGGCAGACAGCGGGAATCTGCTGCCGAACGTTCGGGTTCATACGAACCCGAACCTCGGCAGGTTCGGACCATCCCTACTCAGAGCCTTGCGGTGCCAAAATATTTGTGTAAGACAAGTTGACGTTTCCATCTGTATCATACTGAGGGACATGTGGCACCCTAATAATTTTTTAATAAATTTTTTATGAGGTGGTACGAATAAAAAACACAATTTAGCAGCAGTTTTTCATAAATTTTTGGGACGCTGTGTACTATACGTTACATATGACATGTTATCGTTATTCGTCAGGTCGGTACGATTACAGTGATATCCATTTTATATAACTTTTGTTATAGTTTATGGCATTTGTACTATATAAACTGTTTGTGTCTTGCATATTGTAAGAGTGGTAATATTTTAATTTTTTCACCAATGGAGTTATGTGAGGGCTTTTGTTTTATGGCCAAAGCTGATGCTTTTAGTGGTACATCTTTTGGGTACATGTGACTTTTTGATAGGTTTTTTCTTTATTTTTAGGGGGCGGGATTAACCAACAATTTTTATTTTTGTTAGTTTTTTATTTTTTTTAATAGCTTAATCGGGTGGAATAATTAATGTAACGGGTTAATAGACCTGATCTTATTTATAGGGGATCATTTATAAAGGGGGATGGGGAATGTGTATATTTATTTAATTTATATATATTTATTTATTTTAATTATTTATTTATTATGTATTTATTTAATTTATTAATTGTAATTAATTATTTCTTTACTTATGTATGTATGTATGTATGTATGTATGTGTTTAGTGTTTTTTTTTAACTTTCACTTTTTCACATCTATAATGCATTGCAGCACATGATCAGTGCTGTAATGCATTATATATTGAATGATCTGTCAGTTAAACTGACAGATCATTAAAATGATCAGGTCCTTGCCTCAGTGCAGGGACCTGATCATTAGAAATCATAGCAACCCAGACGCACTGCGAAGCGTCTGGGTTGCTATGGATACCCTCCCGGAGTCGCGTGACTGCTCGCGCGGCCCCGGGGGGGAGAGAGTGCAGATGGAGTTGGGGGAGCAGGGGGAGGGGGCGGCCGCATGGGGGGGCTCGGCAGAAGAAGGGCAGCCTGGGGGGAGTGCAGCAGCATGTGCTGCAGCTTCCTCCCAGGCACCCGATCGGCAGGGGGGGGCAGCTCAGGATGGGGGAACACGGGGAGGGGGCGGACACGCTGGGGAGCACAGGGAGGGGGCGGACGCGTGTTGTTGGACTCACAGGATTTTATAATTGCCATATTATAGATTTGCATAGTGTGTGGATCAATAATATGATTGTGGATATGTAAGTCATAAATTTACATTTTTCAATAGTAAAATGTACCGAGCCTGTTATGCAGCCTGATAATCATGCAAGCAGGGTTGCATGGACATTGTTAGCAATGTCTGTGCAGCCCTTGCTTTAATTTTACATGATTTTTTGACATGTTAAAAGACTGCAATCATCCGATGAGCTAGGGTTTGCTCAGTTGATCGCTGTCTGTGTTAGGCTATGTTCACACAATGTTTTTTCCTCTTCATTTTTGAAAAGAAAAAATAACATCCGTCACTTTGAGTTCAGAATAGTGCCCGTCATTTTTGGTTGCCCGTTTGTGCCAAGACGGCTGTTGGTACGTTATTCTAGTTCAGATGGACTGATTGCCCTTTGAGTGTGTCTTTAATTGAAAAGCCGATTATATTTAATAGTAAAACAGTGAAAGGACGGTGACTAAAACATAATGTCTGCTGTTTGCTAAAGTTGAATTACATCTCGGCAATAACGGACGTCTTTTGGAATAGAAAAGGCAGCTTTTTCTTGATGTAATGTAAACATAGCCTTACACAGGGAGATATCTACCTGATTGGACTTCAAGCTTCACTTCTGCTCTTAGCACCCACTTTCTTCCAGCACAATTATCATTTGTCCAGGAGACTAAAGTAATGAATTTTGGTCTTTTTATTTTTTTACTATTGCACATGTGAATTGCTGTAGAATAAGGTATACTTAATTATTAACATTCAAGAACTTGAATAATTCATAAACTTGAAGTGCACTCATCTAAGTCCATTTTATGTACAGGACATTTATTTTTAACAAATTCTTATACTGTACTTCTGTTATTCAACAGGAGAATATGGTTTCTCACTGATATACCATAATGTGACACACACAGTGCTTATGAGTCTGTAATAATGGCCTGTAGAATGAAGGGTGGCTCTGTGAACACTGTAGTCATCTGAATTTTTCACCTTTAGACTGCTGCTCCTGTCTACACTGGTTGAGTTGCAGTTCTCTGTGTTTCAGTCCCACACAATGATACCAAGAATGAAAAACTCATTTACGATGGATCTTTAAAATGTTTCTCCACTAAACTTCAATATTATCTAGAAAAATATGCCCCTTCCTTTCCAAGCCACAAATTCTCCATAGGTTCAGATTCCTCAAAGTAATTTCCCACTGGAAAAAAAGAAAATTGTAAAACCATAGTATACATGAGACCTTAGGACCCTTATGTCTCAAAAGATCCCCTCTCTCTTTCCACAACCTCCTATAGATCCTTATGAATTATCTGCCTGATATTCTGCACACTATTTTAAGGGCCATCAATTCCATGGTATTTTTGACAAACTGCTGGCTTTTTACAGTTTTACTGAAAAGGCTTTTCCTCTGTACACTCTCTTTTTGAAGCCAATAAAACATGTTTTTCACAAACTATTGATCTTCTTAAACCACATTCTGCCTTGCAGAGATCCTTGGTCAAACGTTAAAATATGGAAAATTCTTAATGCTTAACATATGATGTTCGGAAGTTTTAGAACACTAAGGGTCACAGGGAAAAATCACATTACTGGAACCTCAAACTTATTTGCAAAACACAAGGTTAGAGTTCAGAAAAAGATCTTATTCTACAATGCTGTAAAGTTGGCACCACTCTCTCCAGTCAGCTTCATGGCTGCATATTTAAGTCCCTTGTAAATAATAGATGCAAATGTGGGCTGGGTTCACACTATGTATATTTCAGGCAGTATTTGGTCCTCATGTCAGGTCCTCATAGCAACCAAAACCAGGAGTGGATTGAAAACACAGAAAGGATCTGTTCACACAATGTTGAAATTGAGTGGATGGCCGCCATATAACAGTAAATAACGGCCATTATTTCAATACCACAGCCGTTGTTTTAAAATAACAGCAAATATTTGCCATTAAATGATGGCCATCCACTCAATTACAACATTATGTGAACAGAGCCTTTCTGTGTTTTCAATCCACTCCTGGTTTTGGTTGCTATACAGCCTCACAAATACAGCCTCAAATATACATAGTGTGAACCCAGCTGTAATCCTCACCCTAAGGCTAGCCAAATAGACCTGCAAATAATTCAGCCAATATGACAGTTTCCATGGGAACAAAGTAATCCCTTTCAGCAGATAAAATGTTGTGGTTATTGCTCATGTATACATTTTTATCTGAGGTGATTATTAGATTTTAACAGGTTAAGGTTAGTTTTTTCTATATTTTTTTTTATATCTGCAATACAAGTGCTCTGTTGTGCACCAGGGTTACAGCAAGTGCCAAAAAACAACAACTTTCGCTTAAAGTAAGCCAACTAATAGGTTAGCTGAACTTAAACTAGACAGTCACATTTTTCAATCAGCATGATATAGATACATCTTGCACTTCATAAGACTGTTTATCTAACAATAAAGTGAGTCTTTTAGCTGCAATTCACAATTGTAATTCCAGTGCCGTGAGGACTGTAATTCCTTCTTGCTCCCTCGACAGTCCTTATCCCTTCTGGAGACTCAGCTTCCAGCATATTTTACAGTATGGATACATAGACATGATATACATACATAGATGTATGAAGGGTATCATGTGTCTTCTTGACCTAACAGACAGATTAAATGTACCCTGGGCCCCAGGCTGTTTATCTAACCTGGGCCCACCACCCACCATCCTCCTTACACCTGCCCCCCACCCCAATATGAATCTTGTCCAGGAGAAATATTTGTACGGTGAAAGGGGACAAAATGCAGCATGGGAAGCACAAAGAGGCATTGCAGGCCTAGGCCCTGTCTTTGTGACCAGCAAGATTTAGGAAGACAGCAATATACTTCTTGTATTATAAATTGTACATCAGCAGCTTGAAGTAGACTATAGAGGGATCATAGATTCTTTTTAATATATGTAAGACATTTTCCGATGTTTCGGAACAACTGCCGTGATTTCTACAGAACTTACATAGTGCTGCCTTCTAAGGAATCCCGGACGGAGTGTATACTCATGGTATACACTCCGGCTGGGATACCCAGCGGCACCACAAGAAACTGACATGTCAGTTTTCTGCAGCCGCTATTCATTGAATAGTGGCCGCAGAAAACCTGTCAGTGCACACAATGAAGCGTGAGGCTCCGGCCGTACGCTCCATTGTGTGCAGCAGGGAACTCAGATGCGGGCGCGCGCGGATGCGCCCTCATCCGAATTCAGCTACAGTGAAGATCATCTGCAGTACCGGCTGGGATGATCTTCTCTGACACCGGCCGTTCCGGTGTCTTACTATGTCGGAACATGGCCATACATTGTATACTTAAATACAATAGTCATACGAGAAAATATTACCTCCATACATATTACCACCAAGTCCAGTAAACCTAGCCCAAGAATACAAGTGTATAGAAGGGACAAATATTACCGCCATACCATGACTACTACCATCACCACTATACTGTTATTTACCAAATCCAGTATACTAAGACCAATAAACCCAACCCTACTAGTTTACAAGGGACAAATAATACTACATACTGACTAATGCCAACACTCTGCTACAGGAAAAAAAAACACTTCACAAAGACCAGTATCACCTCATACATTGACCATATAGGTAGACTACATTGCAGTTATATCTAGTGACTTCCTAGTAGTATCTTCTCTTCTCACAGGGGCATCTTCTCTAAATCATGGGTGACCTCTTCTCAAAGTGACATACGGTTGGCTTTTTCTCTGATTAGTTGTTCAATCTGGATTTTCTTCTCCATTCAGCCTGGAAGACTTCTCCCAGCCAAGACTCATCACTGCAGAATCTGGCAAACAAATATCACGCCATCCTTATCTCTTTACAACCCCCTATAATATTTCTGTGCAGGTCCCATATAGTATTAGGTCCTTCTGTGCATCTTCTATATAGTAAGGGGCCCACTCTGTGAAGCTTCCATATAGCAGATTGCCCCCTCTGTGGATCCCCCAGATATTATATGGTCCCCCTCTGTCAACCACCATAGAGTACATGGCCTCCTTTGTGAATCCCGCATCTAGTAAGTGGTTCCTTGGCCATTGCCCTTGATAACAGAGATGGCCCCCTGTGCTGCTGCTCCCTATAATGGATGGCCCCCTGACTGCTGTCCCTGGCCCCCACTATAGTAGATGGCCCCCTACTACCCCCTTTCTAGATGGCGCCCTACTATAGGCGGCCAACCTGCTGCCTCAATACAGATGCACTCCCCCCCCCCCACTGCCTCTAATATGAGTGCCCCCCCTGCTACCCCAATTCAGAAGCCTCCCCCCTTGGTGCCCCCCAATATAGATGCCTCCCCCTGCTGCCTCCAATATGGACAGCCCAATGACAAAATAGAACAAAAAACTAATTCACCTGTCACATGCTCCTCTGCTGGACTGGAGGCTGCTGCCATGTACCCTCCTCTTCGTCTCAGCACTCAGCTTTCTTCATATAGCTCAAGCGCTAGAAGTCCCACCCACCTGTAGCGTTCTGGCGCAGACAGCATCTGGGGAACACACTTTCTGTAAGAGAGACAGATCAGAGTGCTGGGAGAGAGAGAGAGGAGGGGAAATGGCGATTAAAAAGTGCACCCACCCGTGAATCGGGGATCGGGTGTTGCTAGAATCCAGGACAGTGCTGCGGCAGCACATCACTCAGGGGCCCAGTGGGCCCAGCCGTTGAGTAATAAGCTCAGTATAATAGTAATGATTAGTGATGAGCGAATAGTATTTGATCGAATAGCTATTCTATTGAATAGTACGCTATTCACGCTATTCGATTGCGTTTGAATATTCAGTAATACGCAGTAATCGATTGGCCCTTCCACCCCCCTGGCACTTTTTTCCAGCAAATAAACATGCAGGGGGGAGGGACAGGCACTAGGAATAGGCAGGACTTCTAAATGTGATTGACTGGATAAACCATGTGACCTCCTGAGTATACGAAAAGTGATTTCAGATTTGTGTCACTTGCTGGTTGGAGCTAGAGAGGGACAGACTGTACACCAGGGAGAAAAAGCTTTTAGGTGAAGTTAGGTAGGAAGGGACCCCCAAAAGCCCTTGTTAGGGCTAAAAGTATAAAAAAATGAGATTTAGAAGCTGTTATGAGACCTGTTATTATGCTACTACTGATTTGCGCAGTCTGCATCCTGTAAAGAAGTTGAACAGCTCTTTCATTTTATTATTGTAAAAAACAATTATATATCCGGCATACGGCTGTATACTGTGATTGTAGGATAATATCTGTTATCTTGCTACTACTGATTTGTAGTTATCGTTATTTTTCATTATTACGTATTTTACACTGCACCTGACACTTATGTAAGTATGCTAGACCGAAAGGTACGCTTCTACTTTACGTTCGTAATTTTTTTGTGAATGTTCGGTGAACACGAACTGATCACAATCTTTTTTTTTTTTTTGTTCATGTTCGGGATCCAAACCGATAATTGGGATGTTTGCTCTTCACTAGTGTTAGATGCACCCAGGCATGCCTCCCCTGGTGTCCTATATGCATTCCAGATGTGTTGGCATAATTTCCTGAGGTTTTATTGTGCACTTGGTGACCTCCTAGTGGTCGAATATTGATTTCCAGGTCCCAAGAATTTTTCTCCCTTAGACTATAATGGGATTCGATATTCGTTCGAATATACGAATATCGGGAGCTATTCGAATTATTGAATATTTCACTATTCGCTCATCTCTAGTAATGGTGTGGGCGTCCACATTATAATCCGCCACTGCTAACAGATGTCTAACAGTGTCAGCAGTTTGGAACATAAACTGCAGCTCACAAATTCAGTGTAAACTATCTATTATTTTTATGTGATGAAACTTATTTACTAATTCTTATTCACTATGGAGACAGTCTCAGCAATGCTATGGCACTATATTTGTTAGAGTTTTTCTTAATCAGCACAATCTGTATTAGGAACATTGTTTTGTAGTATTATAACAGAAATAAAAGCTTTATTAGAGCAGCATTTTTGCATTTTTTACTGATTCTAATAACATACCATGGTTAAACAGTTGCTCAGATGCTTCTCTGATCAGGTAGGCTTTATTACACCAGTATGATGCTACTCCAGTCCTGTTGCTTGCCCATCTGAATGGCACTGTGACTGTCCAAATTCTACAGCTGCAGCAATGTCCACTAGAATTTACTTTCTCTATGCATCTCTTTGGGATGGCATTCATCATATTGTGGTTATAAGAGCATCGGTAAGGATGTTTAACTATGGTATGTTACTGGAGGGCAGTGAAAAGAAAATCAGCTTGAAGGGTTGTATCAGAAACCATGTAATAGATATTGTAAGGATACATAAATCATTGCTTGTGAACAAGTGTTTTTGCTTCCTGCATCTGACAGGTCACTGAAAGGGAGTTGAAGTCAGGCGGAGCAAATTTGCAAGTTACGGAAAAAAATAAGAAAGAATATATTGAGAAAATGGTGAAATGGCGAGTGGAGCGGGGAGTGGTTCAACAGACTGAAGCCCTTGTACGAGGCTTTTATGAGGTGAGTTCATTTGACAAAGGGACAAGGAGAGAAATTAAAGGGATTGTCTCGTTTACAAAAATTGCTAATCTCCCCTTGTTAGATGGGTCCCTGGACAATAAGCTTATCACAAAGTTTCTCCATGCTGGGATCACCAACAATCAGCAAAATACCTGTCAATAAATGTTTAGTTTCTCTGCTGGAAAGATTTATGTAAAACACTTATTTAAGTCAATGAGTTGTATCTGTAAGACGATTTCATGGCCCAATGCCGCCATAACAAGAGTGGACTGCTCTTTTGCACCGCCTTTACCAGGCTCAAACTATCGTGTGACCTATTAACTCCATCATAGTCAACATAGTCAACAGTTTAACATGGAGAGACATACGGTCAACCAATAATGATAAAAATGGCCTCGCATAAGATGCCAACAATTGCAAAACAAGAAATTTCTCATTCATCCACTGATCACTTGTCTTTTTACATGGATCGGTTATTGGCATTGAGCATTCCTGCCTGTTTTGGACCTTAATGCAGGACAAGATAGGTCCTCCAGACCAAGAGAAGCTCTTTGTGCTGCTGTCTTTTCTGTTCAAGAGATTAAATTCTACACGGGGGAGATCCCAAACTAATTTAGAATTTCTTAAATCAGTGCATTTTTTTTTCTAAATAAATTTAAAGACATCATTCCACACTTACATTCTTCATCAGGTTAGGGTTATAAGGTTATCATTGATTCCTCACATTGCCCTTAACATTGCACTGTACAGGATATGCCTGCAAACAAATGTGCCTCAGTGTCATAGTGTGACCCACTGTAACCAGAGAAATCCATTTAATATCTTGGCTTCACTCAAGCTAATATTTCATTAACAGCTGTTACATTGTTACATTCATATACAGAGTAACTGAAGAAACAAATTTTGACCACAAGATGGAGCTGCAAATAATCAGTATCAGTATATCATGTATCAGTACATCCGCATACATTTAGTACACTTAAAAAAACTGCCTATATTGTTGGAAACAAGATGCAACTCTATAGCCAATGAGTACAATTTATAGCCAATTTTTTTAAATATTTTTATTTTAAATGTTTTAGGGTAGCTTCACGCACAACGTATCTCCAGCGGATTTCTCGCTGCGAATTCGCAGCAAAATCCGCTGAGGATACTTGCCCTTTCACTTCAATAGGCTGGCATACTCACAGCGGGATTGTCAAAGCAGCTCTCTGATTGGCTGAACGCCGAGAAACGCCGGAAGACCCCGTAGCAAGCCGGAGCGTGGAGCAGGTATTGTATGATCCGAGCCGCAGGGGTTAATGGCGCTGTGTTTGATATACCCGCTGTCAGTATGTCAGCCTATTGAAGTGAATGGAATGGGCAAGTATCTGCAGCGGATTTAGCTGCGAATTTGCAGCGAGAAATTGGCTGTGGATACAAGGTCAACATACTAACAGTACACATCTGATAATGGCCACATTGCCATACACCTACCAATCCACATAAGGAGAGAGGTGGTAGAAATATTTTAAGTACCAAATTATTCTAAATGTTGCCATTTATAGAAAAAGTAAGAAAGTATGCTAATGTAATTGAATAATTAATTGTAATTTGCATGGTTAATGTTGCCATTTATGGTTATTATTTATTATAATATACTGTGATTATATTTCAGGTTGTAGACTCCAGACTTGTCTCTGTGTTTGATGCTAGAGAGCTAGAGCTAGTCATCGCGGGTACAGCAGAAATTGATCTCAATGACTGGCGCAATAACACAGAATACAGAGGAGGTGATGTACACTCATTCTATACTTTCTATCATTTATTGGAAAAAAAAGTACATGGGCCCGTCTAGTGGAGAATCTCTGCACTAATGTCATCTGACCTCTACGGCATCACACAGGGATTGTATAGCTTTGTAAAACTGTGTTGCATAGCATCCATGGACTGCCATGCATGAGCTCCAGTATAACAAAATGCAACATAATCCAGCTAAAATAATGTAAACTGCAGATGCCGTGACTATACAAACCAGCCAAGTGTCTTGACAACTCTATTCACGATAGCATGGTATAAATGGAAAGTCTGTTAAGCTCCTTAAGAGTGTTTGTCGTTTTTACAGAAAAAAAAATAGTCTTGCATTTACTTAAATAGAGTTGTGCTGCAGTTTCCCTGCTTTAAAAGTGTCTAAATGCCAACTTCTGGGAACCCAATCATAAATGACTTACATATTCTAGCAAGATGAGAATACCTAGTACAGTATCTGTATTACAATTTGCGCTTTCATTCCTGGTTTTCTAGGGTATCATGATGGCCACATTGTCATCCGGTGGTTTTGGGCAGCTGTGGAAAGATTTAACAATGAGCAGAGATTACGGCTCTTACAGTTTGTAACTGGGACTTCTAGTGTACCATATGAGGGATTTGCAGCCCTTCGTGGAAGCAATGGACTCAGGCGCTTTTGTATAGAAAAATGGGGAAAGATAACATCGCTTCCAAGGTAATGAACTGAATTATAACATTATATACAAAAATAACTCAACACATTATGAACAGTCATTTATGCTAAGGCTGTGGTGCATTTCAGGACTGGTGGGGATCTCAGCACTCAGACCTCACTAATCAAAACTTGTGGCTTGTCCATAGTTTACTAAAATGATACTAACGGCCATATTAAACGGGCCGACATTTCTAAGTAAGCAAGCACTGATCTACTTGATTGGCGTTTGCTTACCGAGCCAAAACACGGCTCAATAATCTTGCTGCATATACATCATTAGCAATGCCTATGCACCCTTGCTTCTTAGCTAAAAAATAATAAAGATTATGCTTATCCATTCTTCCCCATTGTTCTGCCCATGTTCCCTGCATACCGTTGACACTTCTGGCCCTGCCTTTTCAGTGACAGGCTGCTCAGCCAATCACTGGCCGAGATGGCATAGCTCAGCAGTCAGTGATTAGCTGAGCGGCCTCTCACTGAAAAGCTGGGGTCAGAAGTGTCAGCGCTAAGCAGGGAACACAGGCAGAAGGCTTTATTATTATTTATTTATTTTTGTAAATCAAGCTTTTATTGAGAGACATTTTTTAACAATAAAGCAAGAAGAGAATATGCAGGATAATGGCAGACAAATCAGAGTCCAACAGACAATGAATACACATTCAGCAAACAGTCTAGAAAGAAGTGATTCAGCTGTATCCAATGTGGCGGGGTAAGTGAGCTGAGGAATTTCCGCCTCAGGGGGGCGGAAATGCAGTCTTTTGTGTCTACCAATCAGTATAGTATCATAACAAGAAAACGCCCAATTAGGCAACCAATCAAATCAGAACAAATCTCAGAAGAAGGAGAAGCAAAGAAGTAGTGAATGGAAGAGAAGGAACAATTGGGGATGAGAGGAAGAGAAAGAAGGAAAAGAAAAGAAAGGGAAAAGGGGTGGGGGGGGGCGAGAGACAGGGAAGGGATATGCAGGAATAAGTATGGGAGGGGAACCATGACATCCCAGATGCAGGGGCAGTATCTGTCATACTCGTGGACATGGGACAAAGGGGTAGTTACTCTCCTTAAGGAGAGCTCATCATAAAGACATGTGGAGACTTACAGACCACACGTCTTTATGACGAGCTCTCCTTAAGGAGAGTAACTACCACTTTGACCCATGTCGATAGACCTCTCACTAGCCAGCCAACACCCTGCTCTGCACTGATGAGGGGCAAAAACCCTGAAATAGCTATCTGCAGATGGGAAATCTTTCCTTTTGGAGAGATTGTTTGGCTTGGCATAAAATCCCCAGTCAATGTTCTAAGGCTCCTTGACTGAGCGAGACTTGACTTGAAGGGACATCTCTTTGCTCAAGAGGTGTGAGAGCTATTTTGCATATCCTTTCTTCCCATACTCGTGGACAGAAAGAGGGGCTGACACCACCATGTCAGCTCATGTGAGCCATCTTGCAAGGGAAGGACTGGTCTTGAAGGTGAGCCACAGGAGCCAGATGCGATCCACCATTTTGCTATAGCTGTTCTCGGCCGTCAGGGATTCCATTCGATAAATGAAGTCCATCTCAGCCAGCCACTCAGCAATGGAGGGGGCTGTCGTGGAGAAGGCTTTATTATTATCCTTTATTATTTATACACTGTCATCAGCCATTGGCCGCACCATAGCGATGGATGACATTGATCAGCCAATGATGGGCTCTTTTGACGATTGTTGTCTTTGTTACATGGAGCAATAATCTGCCCGATTCGGAAGATTAACTTTCAGTTTAACAGGGCCCTTATTCTTTAACTAGTACAAATAATCTGTAAGTGTAATTTACCAAACCACCAAACTATAGACCACCCTTTATGGCAGTGCATAAATTGTCTATGGAGCTTAACCTTTATATTTGTTTTTTTTTTTATCTTTTGGATGTTCGTGCTCTGCTATAACAGAGCTAATAAAGAGACTCTGCTAATGATAAAATAACTGATTTAGGTTAAGTTCACACAACGTAAATTTTCTAATACTCATGACCGTTGTTGCCGATTTGCACTGCAGTCAATGGAATCCCAGCCGGAGTGTATACACATAATATACACTCTTGCTGGGATCCCTAACGGCCGCAGGAAAAACTAACATATCAGTTTTGTGCGGCCACTATTCATTGAATAGCAGCCGCACAGAACTGTCAGTTCACACAATGGAAACTGCGGCTCCGGCTGCACTTTCCATTGTGTGCTATGGTGAATTGGGACAAGGGCACACACGGATGCGCCCGCATCCAAATTCAGCAGAAATGAAGTTGATCCGGCTGGTACTGGAGATGATCTTCACTGACACTGGCCGTTCTGTGACCCGGCTGGGTCACAGAACATCCGGTGTTTTACAGCATGTGAACCCAACCTTAGAAAACAATTCAATCAATTTGCCTTAACCTAATTGCACTACGCAGGAGGGCCGGCTGGGTTCACACTATGTATATTTCAGGCTGTATTTGGTCCTCATAGCAACCAAAACCAGGAGTGGATTGAAAACCCAGAAAGGATATGTTCACACAATGGTGAAATTGAGTGGATGGCCGCCATATAACGGTAAATAACTTCCATTATTTCAATATAACAGCCGTTGTTTTAAAATAACAGCAAATATTTGCAATTAAATGACGGCCATCCACTCAATTACAACATTATGTGAACATAGCCTTTCTGTGTTTTTAATCCACTCCTGGTTTTGGTTGCTATACAGCCTCAAACATACAGCCTCAAATATACGTAGTGTGAACCCAGCCATGTCTGCAAACAAGTGTGCAACAATGTGATGGTCTGACCTACTGTGATGAGAGAAATCTATTATATATCTTGGTTCCCCCAAGCTAATATTTTATTTACAGTTGTTACACTCTGATACGTGTGTTGTTTGCATATGGAAGCTTTATATTTCATCCCTTTTATTATTTGATATCACTTGGTTGTTCATCCTCTGCTATAACCTAGTTATTTTCTAATGGTAAGATAACAGGGAATCACAGATTGAAAAAAATGAACAATTCTGTCAACTTACCTGTTATAAAATTGTCTTACATAGGAAAACAAAATGCAATCCTCCATGATCCCTACCTTCTCTCTGTACAGGGCGCACACATGCTTCAACCGCCTGGACCTTCCGCCATACCCATCTTACTCCATGTTACATGAAAAGTTGTTGATAGCAGTTGAGGAGACAAGCACCTTTGGACTTGAATGAGCAGATGCAAGATCGTCTCCTATTTCCCCGACTTCACCTTCTTATTCCACAGGCACAGGTTGTCGTTGTGGTCTTGTTTTCACATTGCATTTTTTTTATTTATTTATTTATTTATTTATTTATTATTTATTTATTTTCCTTTAGCGTTCTTGTTACAAAAGGAGCTACATATAAATGTGCATGGGGAACTGGTTCCCTCCAAGATCTTATCTTTGTGCTTTCCTTCTCAGATTTCAGCAATCTACAAAGCTGTATGCAATATAAAAAAATACAAAAACAACTGGACTAAAGGCTCTGTATATCTGTGCATACCTTCAAAATAAAGTTAAAACACAGCTGCATATAGCCATGGTTTCAGAGAATATTTGGTTGCACCACTGATCAACATGAATTCAACATTTTATGGTCATGTAATTCCAGATCTCTCCACATGTACATGTTTGAATCCAGGTGTAAGTTATAAATAATGAACAAACGTACCAAGCAAAATACATATCCCTTCCACTGCAAGGCAGACAAACAGTACGTTTTGCTTTCATTTAGCTATAAAATTTTACTGCTTAAAACCAGGGATGGTCCGAACCTGCCGAGGTTCGGGTTCGCATGAACCCGGACTCTCGGCAATGATTCTCGCTGTCTTCCACCTCCGTGGAGAGGGTGAATAAAGCGGGAGGACCGCCTGGAAAACTGGGATACAGCCTTTGGCTGTGGCTGTATCCCGGTTTTCCAGGCGGTCCTCCTGCTGTATCCACCCTCTCCATGGAGATGGAAGACAGCGGGAATCATTGCCGAGAGTTCAGGTTCGTACGAACTCGAACCTCGGCAGGTTCGGACCATCCCTACTTAAAACATTTGGAATTTTACAAATTTTAGGAAGTGAAATTATTCTGGTTGCATCAATTGCATGATCCCGTTTTCAGTAGGTTTTTCAATTAAAAAAAAAACACACTTGGAGCCACTGTGAATAATGTAATAGGGGACTGAATTAAAAGCATTATTGTCACAGTTCCCCTAACAAGGTTGTTGTAATACACAAGTTTGTAAATCATCTTTCCTTGCATCTATGTCAAGGATTCAATTTGCTATCTTAGCCCTTTATTTAAATTCCCATGCTAATGCAGAGAGGCCATGAACTTACATGGACAGACTTGGGCTATGTTTACACAACGTAAGATCCATGGGAATCATGTTTAAATCTTTACATTACTGTGTCAGTACAGTAGCACCAAGATTTAAACAGTTTTGGAGTTCCTGGCATCATAATGAAAGATGATGCCAGGAACGCCAAAGTCTTTTTCGTTGTATATCGTCTGTTATTACGGACCATGCGCAGAACATGGGAATGATCCCTAAGGCTTCACTAATATGGCAACAGGTGACCCACTTTGCTACAGATTCAACAAGGTGAGCATTATGTCCCCATATTTAACAGGGAGGAGGAGCAGGCAAACACACATTCCAAGAGGATATCAGGGGGTTGTATAATAAATGTCTTCTATATATTCTAAATGTGGTTCAGATGTTTGTACTGTTAGTATTTTTGCATAACTTCACTATAGACACCTTTTAAAAGCATTTTATTTGTGTTTAGCAATTAGTGCAAAAATTCTCTATAGCTGTTTATTAACCCATTTATGATGCAGCCAATTTTCATTTTTGCACTTTTATATTTTCCTCCTCCTGTTTAAAAAGTCATGGCTCTGTCATCTACAGACCCACATGAGCTCTTATTTTTTGAGACACCAATCATACCTTGTAATGACCCACTTAATTTTTCTATAAAATATGCTGGAAAAATGAACAAGAAAATATTTGGGAGGTTAATTTGAAAAGAAAAGGTGTTTATCAAATTTCAGGTGGGTGTGTTTACACCATTCACCATGTGGTAAATCTGACATCTAATCTATATTCAGTCAGTATGATTACAACGATACCCAATTTCTATAATTTTTATTTTATTCTACTAATTGAAAAACTTTAAACTTAAAAAAAAAATGTAATTGCTCTATTATGACCCTTATAACTTTTTTGTTGTCTGATAATACAAAAAAAAAACTTTGTTTCCCTCATGACTAGTGGTAGTGCGGTGTTTAACATTTATTCACTAAATAACACACATTACAAAGTTATTCAACTTTGTAATGTGTGTTATTTAAGTGAATGCCCCCCTTTCCCATGTCCACCCCACCCCAGAAGTGTGGTGCGGTATATTTACTGAATTGCTGCCGACCCCGGCCACCATCTTGGGTCAACGACGTCATCTTTGGGAGGCTGGTTGAGAATAGTTATGCTCAGCTGAGCAGCTGATGATGCGGCAGAGGGGGTCAGCATGAGGGACAGCTGGAGTAGTCCTCCGGGCCAGCCTCCCAAAGATTACGTCATTGACCCAAGATGGCGGCCGGGGTCGACAGCAGTTCAGTAAGTATATGGCACCACACGTCCGGGGTGGGGGGGACGCAGGGAAGGGGGCCATTCATTTAAATAACACACATTGCAAAGTTGTATAACTTTGTAATGTGTGTTATTTAGTGAATAAATGTTAAACGGCGCACTAACCCTATAAGTGAAGCCATTTATTGTCAAACTACTGTGTTTTCTCTTTTTATCTTATAATGACAACCAAAAAGTTAACATACCCTGGTGATTCAGGCCTGATAATAGGGATGGTCCGAACCGAGTTCGGTTCGGGTTCGTACGAACCCGAACCCTCGGTAATGATTCCCGCTGTCTGCCCACTCCGTGGAGCAGGCGGATCCAGCGGGAGGACCGCCTGGAAAACTGGGATACAGCCATAGCCATAGGCGGGAAGACAGCGGGAATCTGCTGCCGAGCGTTCGGGTTCATACGAACCCAAACCTCGGCAGGTTCGGACCATCCCTACCTAATAACATGCACAGAAGTTGCATGAGGAAGGAGGAGTCCCATTCTCCTAAACGTTGCGGCGGGAGGCCGGAGTGTTCGGAGTGTGGCTTGATTACACATCAGCCTGTGAGCAAGGTGATAAGAGGGGCCATGATGTAAAATAAAACACAGCAATATGAAGTTCAGTGAGTATGCGTCTTCTCTACATAGTCATATGCCTTCAATGAAAAGCTGCGAAGATTTAATGTACTGCTCATATGATGGAATTACCATTGTTTGTAGCCATACTTTTTTCCTCATAGAATTACGGACAGTACAGATTCAGTGGCATCTGGATAGTGTGGCATAGAATCTTTATTAAAGTGCGGTGTTGGTTGTTTTTGAGAGTCATGCACAGAAGTTAACACAAATGGGTTTGAATGGCTACTAAAGGTAACATCCTCATCTGTGACCTGTTTGCTTGTAATCTGTATGTGTGCATAAAAGCTGAGTGAGTTTCTGGGATCCAGACAGACTCTTGCATCCTTTATCCAGCCACTGATGTTTGTGGATTGCGAGTCATAAGGAAAGAAAAATAATTGTCAATAGATCTACAGGAAAAGATATCCAAGGAATTAATCATCCCAGTCAGCAGTGTTCAAACTGATTAACAGATGGAAAATCTGGGCTTTGTACAAGCAGACCACAGTCAGGTAGACCAACAATAATTTTGGCCACAACTACCAGAAAAATTGTTCAGGATGCAAAGAAAAACCCACAAATAACATCAGCTGAAATACAGGACTCTCCGAAAAATAGCAGTGTGGCTGTTTCAAAATGCATAATAAGGAGGCACTTAAAGAAAAATGGGCTGCATGGCCGAGTCATCAGAAGAAAGCCATTACTGTGGAAATGCCACAAAGTATCTCGCCTGCAATACGCCAAACAGCACAGACACAAGCTTCCAAACCTCTGGAACCAGGTAATTTGGAGTGATGAGACCTAAATCGGGCTTTCTGGCTATGACCATAAAGTTACATTTGGAGAGGTGTAAACAAGGCCTATGATGAAAGGAACACCATTCCTACTGATGTTTTGGGGATTTGTGAGCTACAGAGGCATAGGAAACTTTTTCAAAGTTAAAGGAAAGATGAATGCAGCCGGTTATCAGCAAATACAGGAGGCAAATTTGCATCCATCAGCCTGGAAGCTGTGCATGGGATGTACTTGGACATTCCAACATGACAATGATCCAAAACCCAAGGCCAAGTCGACCTGTCGTTGGCTACAGCAGAACAAAGCAACATTCTAATAGAACACTGGTCCTATTAGATAAGGGTGGTCGGGGAAAAGTTGTCGGTCACTATTTAGCAGTTTGTTTCTGAGCTGGAAGAGTCCATTGTGTGGGGGGAGATCTGTGCTGTTCTCTTCCTGGATGCTGGATGATTGTATATAAGCAGCAGTGTAATATGAACATATCCTGTGTAATATAGAGGAGAAGGAGAAGACATAAGTAGTGTAGCAGTAACATCTGTCCTCAATGTGGTGTTTTTCTTCAGTGTTCTATGGCTGCAGCAGGCTGTGTGTATGCTATGGCTGCAGCAGGTTGTGTGTGTGTGCTATGGCTGCAGCAGGCTGTGTGTGTGTGTGTATGCTATGTCTGCAGCAGGCTGTGTGTATGCTATGGCTGCAGCAGGTTGTGTGTGTGTGCTATGGCTGCAGCAGGCTGTGTGTGTGTGTGTATGCTATGGCTGCAGCAGGCTGTGTGTGTATGCTATGGCTGCAACAGTCTGTGTGTGTGTGTATGCTATGGCTGCAGCAGGCTGTGTGTGTATGCTATGGCTGCAGCAGGCTGTGTATGTGTTCGTATGTATTATGGCTACAGCAGGCTGTGTGTGTATGTGTTCTATGGCTGCAGCAGGCTGTGTGAGTGTGTGCTATGGCTGCAGCAGGCTGTTTGTGTATGCTGTGGTGTGCCCTCACACCCACAGTGACCCCTCCATATCACTATGTGTGACCCCTCTATATCACTATGTGTAACCCCTCTATATCACTATGTGTGACCCCCTCTATATCACTATGGCTGACCTCTATATTACAGGTATCTGGCATTGTTAGAAGTGTTTCAATGTGTATGGTGAATATTTAGTTAGAAACTAAAAGACCACCTGCTTCTTCTAGTCTAGTTCTGAGTTGTTCAGGACATGGAGGCTGGAGACTGGCTGCATCCACTGCAAACACAGGAGAAGCTGCTTTATATCTTTCCTTATTCCCTCAGAAATTGCCCCAGGATCATGTAGGACATTAGGGAGAAGCTGCTGAGCCAGTGTGATAAATAACTCCCCTGGTATATGACTGGCCACTTATGAAGGAGCAGGAGTCTAAGTCAGACCTGATAAAATTCAGAAGTCGGAGCTTACCGACTCCACAGCCCTGGTTCTGGAGTGGCCATCTCAGTCTCCTGACCCCAATATCATTGTGCCACTCTGGGGAGATCTCAAATGCGCAGTTTAAGACAGCCCATGGATACCTAGAAGAATGGGCAGCTTGCTAAGAAAATAATGGGCCTCATCTACAACTACCACAAAAGACTTCAAGCTGTCATTGATGTTAGAGGGGACAATTTACAGTATTAAGAACTGGGTTACGTAAACTTTTCATCAGGGCCATTTGGATGTTTTTTGTTGTTATGAATTATAAAAAGAAAACAAAGTAGTTTGACAATAAATGGCTTCTCCCAACCACTAACCATGAGTGGAAAAAAGTTTTTGTGTTATCATTCATATTATTCATATTATTCTGAAAATAAGGACAAGAAAGCAAAAATTCTGCCAGGGTATGTAATCTGAGGAGATTTATCAAACATGGTGTAAAGTAAAACTGGCTCAGTCAGCAACCAATCAGATTCCACCTTTCATTTTCCAAAGAGTCTGTGACGAATGAAAAGTAGAATCTGATTGGTTGCTAGGAGCAACTGGGCCAGTTTCACTTTACACCATGTTTGATAAATCTCCCACAATGTGGTGTGACTTTTTGATTACTTTTTAATTTTTTCTGCCTGTGATGTGACCAAAAATCAGCAATATCAGAAATTTTGCACTTTGGCAGTCATACAGTTGCGCCATTTACCATTCAAGATCAGGAATGCAATAATTTAATAGTTCAGGTGATTCCGCATGTGACAATACCAAATATGTTTATTATTTCTTGTTTACTTAAAAAATCACCCACAATCAGCCCTCCTATCCTTTCCTCTCTGTCCCTATATTGCTCTGTTAGTCTCTCCCTGCTCTGCTCTAACTGCTTGCTGCCATCATGCTCTCTCCTTCACACACAGCTGACTGGCTACCGCAAACAAACCACCTTGTATAGAGAAGGAGGGGGAGGTGCTGACATCACAGAGGGACCTGCAGCTGATTGGACGGGCGCTAGGGATTATGGTTAATCCCTTTCTCCTTCCCAGTGATGCTCCAGACAGCATGTGCAGCTGCCATTTTGTTTCTTTTGCGAATTTCCTTAACAAATTGGCAGGAATTTACTTTGCAGAACAAAGCGAAATGACAGCCCGATTTGCAGTGAATTTTTATTCACCAGATTCGCTTTGCTCATCTTTAATTATAAATAAAAAAAAATGAATCTACAGCGTAACTATAATTTAGAAAATAATTTAAAAAAATGAAATTATTCAGTTAAAAAGCCCAAGTGTTATCCTTAAAAAAAACAAAAAAAAAAAACCTAAATGGTGTTGATAGCTTGTGCGCTTGCTGAGATATCCCCAGTTGTACGGCTTAGAAAAATAAATGAATTTTTATCCTGGCTGTCTGAAAGTGGGCATGGTCTCCCCTCTCCTCCCCCTCCCTCCTTATCTCCTCCCCTCCTGCCCCGCCCTCCACTTACTCATGAACATACACACTACAGCTAACTGAACTGGCTATACAAGAAAGAGGGTGATAGGTTAGATGTCACAGCTAGGGATGGTCCGAACCTGCCGAGGGTCGGGTTCGTATGAACCCGAACGCTCGGCAGCAGATTCTTGCTGTCTGCCCGCTCCGTGGAGCGGGCGGATACAGCGGGAGGAACGCCTGGAAAACTGGCATACAGCCTATGGCTATGGCTGTATCCCAGTTTTCCAGGTGGTCCTCCCGCTGTCTGCCCGCTCGGTTCGGACCATCCCTAGTCACAGTACATATTCTAAAGGGTCCAAATAATCATTCCTGTGACAATGACTTTTCTATTTTCTAGATATATATGCTTTATATACATACATGGCCGTTTCCATTGTCTCTACACATGTTGTCACACTACAGCTCCCATCATACCCTCAAAATCCACTAGCTGTCACAGTATGATGGGAGTTTTCATTTTTTCACAGCTTTAGAGCCACATGGAGGGCAGAAATGATGCATTTATCCTGTTCTATCTGTTGCTTTACAGCTGGGTAAAAAAAAAATTAAATACAACTCCCATCATTCACAGATAGCAAGAGAATGTCCAGGCATGATGAGAATTGTAGTTTTGTCTAAGGTATAGAGCCACAGCTTTGGTAATGCTAATATAAATATTTGATAGCTAAAGGCTTTATTACAAGGTGACTGCAAGGGACCACACGAATAAACTAACAATAATTTGTGCAGTCCCTCTCGTCCAATGTCTCTCACATCATCCATCTCATCATCCCTATCCCTCACATCATCACTCTCACCATCCCCTCTACTCATCCCTCTCCCTCATATAATCTATCTCATCATCCCTCTCCCTCACATGATCCTTATCCCTCACATCATCCCTCCCATCATCTCTCACAAGAGGGGATGATGAGAGGAATGATGAGAAGGAGAGGGAGGATGTGAGGGGAGAGGGATGATGAGAGTGATGATGTGAGGGAGAGAGATGATGAGAGGGACAGGGAAGATGTGAGGGGATGATGAGAGGCATGATGTGAGGGAGAGAGATGATGATAGGGATAGGGATGATGTGAGAGGATTATGAGAGGGGAGGGTGTGTGGGATGATGAGAGTGATGATGTGAGGGGCAGGGGTGAGTAGAGGGGATGATGTGAGGGAGAGAGATGATGATAGGGATAGGGATGATGTGAGAGGATTATGAGAGGGGAGGGTGTGTAGGATGATGAGAGTGATGATGTTAGGGATAGTGATGATGTGAAGGAGATGAGATGATGTGAGGGAGAGGGATGATAAGAGGGATCATCCCCTCTTATCATCCTTCTCCCTCACATCATCTCTTACATCATCCCTCTACCTAACATCATCACTATCCCTAACATAATCACTCTCATCAGCCATCTCCCACACACCCTCCCCTCTCATAATTCCCGTCACAGTATCCCCATCCCTGCCCCTCCCCTCCCTATTATCCTCTCTGTCATCATTCCCCTCTCCCTTACATCATCACTCTCATCATCCTTATGAGGGAGAGGGGCAGCGATATGTGCAGGAGGGAGACAGCAGGGGAAAAACACATTGGGGATGGGGGGTAGCGCTCCGGGGGGTGCGGGAAACGGCACTCCGGGGGGTAGAACAGCAGGAGCAGCCACATGGGTAGTGATGCGGGGGGAGGGGGTGCTCAGGCATCAGCGATCCGTGGGGGTGGCGGTGGGGGGTCTTAAAACATCAGGGGCAGACACATAGGCAGTGACCTGGGGGTGGGGGGTTGGCAACAGCGATGGGAAGCAGGGGGGTGGGAAGCAGCAGGGGCAGACATGTAAGCAGCGATCTGGTGGGGGAGGGTTCGGGCAACATCAATCCGGGGGCAGAAACAGCAGGGGCAGACACATGGGCAGTGATCCGGGAAGGGTTGAAGGGGGCAGGCAACACCGGCGTTGCAGGGGAGACAGCAGCTGCAACTCCAGCAGCAGGGCATATGCAGGCCTGTATTTAGATTTCATGCTGCCCTAGGCACTTTGCATGCTGAGGCGCCCCCCCCCCCCCAGGCCCTAGTGCCCCCCTCCCCTCGGCACTGGCAGGTTACATACATGGTGTATACCCTGGCACAGCTGGCAGGCTGGCACCCCAGCACCCAGTACCTGGTACTACTAAGCGGCACCCTCCGGCTATCAGTAGTACTGGGTGCTGGGTACTGGGGTGCCACTCTGCTTGATGCCCACTCTTCTCATCAAGCAGACGTGATGGAGGAAGGAAGGAGGCCGGGGACGTCTTAGTTTGGGGACGGCTTTTGTCCAGTGTCGGACTGGGGTCCACCAGAGAAAATGATCCTTGTGGCCACCAATATAGAACCAGTGAGACACGACATGCTGACCCCGTCCTTTCCTGGAATCATCTGTATCTGTGACAAATCCCTTGTGAACAACATTTTCAGTCGAACTAAAACTCTTGGAACCCCCTACATTTATACAGCTCTCAGGGTATGCTGGGAGTTGTAGTCTCTGAGAGGACAACCCTTTAATAAATCAACGTTTGCAGAGTCTCCTGGTGGCTGCAATCTGTGGGTGACAACCATCAGCCCTGAAGGTCCAGCAATACATCTGTCTACACTGTACTACAACTCCCAGCATATCCTGAGGGCTGCAGACTGTCAGTACATGCTGGGAGTTGTAGTGCCTGCAGCTGTTGTAGTTGGGTCCTATACACTGGATGCTTTATGGCATATAAGAATACAGAGATCTGTGGGGGCTCAGTGCAGGGAAGTGACCCTAGAACATCACTAATAGTCATAGATGTTTTTGTTCTATCCCCTATTAGTGATGTTCTGGGGTCACTTCCCTGCACTGAGCCCCAACAGATCTATGTATTCTTATATGCCACAAAGCATCCAGTGTATGATGCACCTAGAACCCAACTACAACATCTGCAGGCACTACAACTCCCAGCATGTACTGACAGTCTGCAGCCCTCAGGATATGCTGGGAGTTGTAGTGCCTGCAGCTGTTGTAGTTGAGTTCTAATTTAAAAGTTTGAGCTAGTGTACTGTAGTGACTGTAGAGCTGTGTCAGTACACAACTGCAAACCATACACTGACCCATTTAGACCCCAATGGTACACAGGCTCTGCACACTATAGAAGTGATTACAGTGCAGTTACTAATGACTCACAGGTGACGTCTTCTCCGATTGCCGTCGCTCACTTTTTGCTTTCTTCTCCATCTGGCGCATGAAGACTTCTCTGACCACAACTCGTCTGCAGGTGGCCAGCTGGGGTGACTGGGGAAGGGAGGCAGCTGGGGTGACTGGGGAAGGGAGGCGGCTGGGGGTGGTAGGGACAAGGTGAGCAGCTGCGGGTGACTGGGAAGGGGGGCAGCTGGGGGTGACTGGGGGATCAGCTGGGGTGACAGACGGGGTGCAGTTGGGGTGGCAGGGGGAGCAGCTGGGGGTGGCAGGGGGAGCAGATGAGAGGGCAGGGGGAGAAGATGGTGGGGCAGCTAGGGGGCCAGGGGGAGAAGATGGGGTGGCAGGGGAGCAGCTGGGGTGGCAGGGGGAGCAGCTGGGGTGGCAGGGGGAGAAGATGGGGGGGCAGCTGAAGTGACAGGCAGAGGGAGCAGATGGGGGGCAGGGGCATCAGCCGTGGGCAGATGGAGAAGCAGGGGGAAAGATGGAGCGATCGGGGGCAGGGGGAACAGCTGGGGCGACAGGGGAAGCAGCTGGGGTGACAGCGGAGCAGCTAGGGCGACAGCGGAGCAGCTAGGGCGACAGGGGGAGCAGCTGGGGTGACAGGGGGAGCAGCTGGGGCGACAGGGGATGAGCTGGGGTGACAATGGGAGCAGGTGGGGCGACAGGGGGAGCAGCTGGAGTGACAGGGGGAGGGGAGCAGCCAGGGGACAGGGGGAACAGCTAGGGCAACAGGGGGAGGGGAGCAGCCAGGGGACAGGGGGAACAGCTGGGGCGACAGGAGGAGCAGCTGGGGTGGCAGGGGGAGCAACTGGGGGTGGCAGAGGGAGCCAGGGGGGGCAGATGGAGAAGCAGGGGGGGAAGAAGGAGCGGTCGGGGGGCCGGGGGAACAGCCGAGGTTCAGGGGGAGCAGCTGGGCGGCAAGGGGAACAGCCGGGCGGCAGAGGGATCAACCGGGGGGCAAGGAAAGAGGCAGGCTGGACAGGCCCCCCACCAATGCAGGGCCGGCATGAGCTTCCAGCACAGACAACCTGCCACAAGGCCGGAAGCTCACAGCCGCAGCCCCGCGGTCCTGGACTTCTCCCCTGCTTTGCGGCGCACGTGATGTGACGTCATCACGCCTATGCCGAGAAGGGGAGAAGTTCGGGCACTGTGGGGCTGCGGCTGTGAGCTTCCGGCCATGTGACAGGCTGTCTGTGCCGGAAGCTCACGCCCGCCCTGCATTGGGGGGGGACCTGCCCAGCTGCACCCCCTGACTCCCGACCCATCACCACTCCCCCACCCCTGTCCACAGACGGTGGAGGGGGTTAACACACACAAAAAAAAAAACGTGTCCTGCGAGTGCCGCCCCCCGCAGGGTACCGCCCTAGGCACCGGACCACGGGTGCCTAGTGGCAAATACGGCTCTGGGCATATGCGGAGGACATGAGGAGGTGAGGTTCTTGCTGTCCAGTCAAGGGGGAGGGATAAAAGGAGGACGGGACTGGGGCAGACCTATCTGAGAATCCGTACAAAGCTGCTGCTTAGATAGAGTACGGATTTCCAGAAGTGCAGGACAGGTTTGAACAAGTAACTCAGAGCCAAACACTGCTCTGAGGGGACATTCATCTACATATATTTCATAAACCGTTCAGAATTGCTTATTACAATAAATTGCTAAAATACTTATCATAGCCTAGGCTAACTAAAAATAAATTGAAAAAAATATTTTACAGTTGCGCTTTAAGTTGCAACCTTGCTGTATTTAACATCAACTGTTAATTGTGACTTAGATTAAGAGTATTGCTTTGGTTTAAGAGCTCCCTGTACTTGGTGGGAGGGGGATTGGGGGAGGGGCATAGTCTGCAGTACGGAGTCTACAGCCCTGTACTCTGACCCAGGAAATCAATGATTTCTTATGGGAAGTTTTGCTTTGGGTTAACCCCTTAAGGAGCGGGACAATTTTGATTTTTGCGTTTTCGTTTTTTCCTCCTTGTGCATAAAAGGCCATAGCAGTTGCATTTTTTCACCTAGAGACCCACATAAGCCCTTATTTTTTGCGCCACTAATTGTACTTTGCAATGACAGGCTGAATTTTTGCATAAAGTACACTGCAAAAGCAAGAAAAAATTCAATGTGTGGTGAAAATGAAAAAAAAAATACACATTTTGCGTTTTTAGTGGATATGTGTTTTTACGCCGTTCGCCCTGGGGTAAAACTTGTTATATATGTTCCAAAAGTCGTTACGATTAAAACGATATATAACATGTATAACTTTTCTAGTATCTGATGGCCTGTAAAAAATTAAAACCATTGTTTACAAATATACGTTCCTTAAAATCGCTCCATTCCCAGGCTTATAGCACTTTTATCCTTTGGTCTATGGGGCTGTGTCAGGTGTCATTTTTTGCGCCATGACATGTTCTTTCTATCGGTACCTTGATTGCGCATATACAACTTTTTGATCGCTTTTTATTAACATTTTTCTGGATTTGATGCGACTAAAAATGCTAAATTTTGCACTTTGGGATTTTTTTGCGCTTACGCAGTTTACCGTACGAGATCAGGAATGTGATTAATTTATAGTTCGGGCGATTACGCACGCGGCCATACCAAACATGTTTGTTTATTTATTTATTTATTTATTTTTTACTTTTATTAATAACCTGGGAAAAGGGGGGTGATTCAGACTTTTATTAGGGGAGGGGGCTTTTTATTAATAATGACACTTTTTTTTTACTTTTACACTTATACTAGAAGCCCCCCTGGGGGACTTCTAGTATAAGTGCTTTGATCTCTCATAGAGATCTCTGCAGCATAGATATGCTGCAGAGATCCATGAGATAGGCACTCGTTTACTTCCGGCTGCTGTAGCCGGAAGTAAACGATTGCCGAGCCGGGGACGGCGCCATCTTGGAGCGGTCCCCGGCTGGCTTCAGAAACGGAGATCCCCACTAGACACCAGGGATGACGCTGCAAACGGTATTTGGATGCAGCTGTCAACTTTGACAGCTGCATCCGACTACTGTATTAGCGGGCACGACGATCGGACCGTGCCCGCTAATACCGGCGGTCCCGGGCTACAAGCGCCACCCGGGACCGCCGCGGTTCAGAGCGCGGCCCCGCTCTGAACGTCCTTACCGACCGCAGGGCGGAAATATACGCCAGCGGTCATTAAGGGGTTAAGAGTGGATTTGGATTACAAGCACAATCCAAGAACGAATTATGCTCGTAATCCAAGGCACCACTGTGTTTGCACAGAAAGGCAGAATGGATGGGGAGGGATGTAGGGGCAGGTGTTGGAGCTGGAGGCTGTGCACGCTGCAGAGTAGTTGACGTCATCAGAGGGCTGACACCCTCCCTGCAGAAGAATAAATCGCAAGTGTATGAGCAGCACTCTGGGGGCTATATCTGGCTGCAGGAACATCAGAAAGGCGCCACATTTGAATGGAAGACTGTCCAGGGGGAGTTTATGGGTTATGGTTCTTAGAAGGTGAGGAGGAGTACACTGCTTCAGTGTGACCTGGACATCTGTGCATCAGTGGTCATGAAAGGGTTAATTATTTACAATATACATTATAAAGATACTTGCCAGGTAGATCAGTGAATTAGGGTCACCTACTAAATAACAGAATGGTCCACCTTCTTGCAGACATCAGGTTCCACAAGGTGGCTAGCATCCCCTATAGTCAACTCAACTCATTCACCCTGCAGCAATTCCATCACTCTAAGGCTTTTTTCTAATCCATTGCTAGTTGGTTATTAAGATATATTTTGAGGCATTTATCTGCCAGAGGTTTCATGAGCTTTAGCCAAGACAAACCTTTCTAAAGTTAAAATGTACTTGTGACTTCAGGAAACTTTTCAAGACAAGCCACTTTTCAGCGATGTCTTATCTTGTATATGTCATTCTTATCAGATTTCTGCTCTGAAGGCTTAATTTTAATTATAAAGTTTCTCTGCATCAAGGGAACAATGGATGGAGCCATGTACCTGAGTGACACCTTTCTTCTTTCCCTCAGGACATTAAAAATGGGTTTTACAGCACCACAATGACCCAAAACATAAAGCCAAGGCAGTAAAGGAGAGGCTGAAAGAGAAGCACATTAAGCTCCTGGAGTGGCCTAGCCAGCCTCCAGACTAGAGATGAGCCAGTAGCAAAATAATCGCAAGCTCGAAATTCAAATTGAATACTCTATAATGCTTGGAAATTCGATGAAATATCAAATCCCTTTGAAGTCATCAGGAGATGCATGCTCTTTTCTTGTAAACCTAAATTTGACCACTTGGAGGTCATCAAGTTGACAATGACACCTCTGAAATGCAACTGGGACAGCAGGGGAAGCATGCCTGGGTGCATCTTGCATTCCAAAGGCGCAGCATTACGCCACTATCACAGCCTATCAACTATACACTCCAAACACAATATAACCTCTATTTAGAGCAGAAAAAATATAAGTGTGCTGGGCACTCCACTGAGAGTAGTGGTAGATGGTAGTACCAGGTAGGATCCCGGGCAGCTGCCTGCCAGATGTTAGGTCACGGTTATGGCACGAGGGGATGCAGCTAACCAGCAGGACCCTGACCATGCGGAGTCCGAGCAATTCTTCGTTGTCCTTAGTCAGAGCGCCAATAATTACACCAATGCCAAGGTTCAGAAACAACGGTAGTTGTATATTTATTATAATGGTGGTAACAAGTAGCAACAGTCTCTCCGGATGCAACCGGGTATAAGGCAAACTTGGACAAGAGTAATGGGTGATGCTGCAATAGGCTGTGATGATAGCGTACTGAATGATGGGAGTAGTAGTAGTGAGACTGAAGTTGAGATGCTGGGCGGAATGAAACTGAGATGAATACTTGCTGTTGATGATTACAGAAGATGATGAGAGGAATGACTGAAGAACGGCACCCAGATCTTGTGGTTAGGATGAGAATCTTGAGAACTTGAGAATAGAACACAGCCAGGAACACTTCTTGTGGAACTGGAGCAGCAGAGCACACGTACCTCTCTCCTGACAGGGGAGAGAGAGGACACACATACAACCTGTCCCCCTGAAGGTGGAAGACAGGACTGAGGCAGACAGTAAGTCACATGGTATTCCCAGCCAAAGCTCGATGGTTATTGGGGTTACCATGGAAGCAGGGGCAGTCAAGTGACATCCAGCCATTGCATCATCACACCATTAGGACATATAGGACCAAATATACATGAGAAGTACCATACTTGAACACTGGGGGGCAACATAATACCCTTAGGCACTGATAACTGAATATGCATACAAGAAATGAATGGAATAACAGACCTGAACACTAAGAGAGGTGACACGATACACACAGTTTGCAGTGGACCATAGCTTTCCAGAACAGAACTGGCTATAATAAAGGTGCAGAGATAAAGTGACAAATAAATACTCTGTTCTGGGACACTGCATAAGGAAACCTTCTTTCCTCTACCTTAGCATAGGCAAAAAGCCAAACTGTAAGAAACAAAAAATTCCTGCACCCCTTTAAATCACGTTGCTTATGACAACCACAGATGGCATAGGCAAGGGTGAAATCAAACAGCACCCACCGCTAAGTGCCATTTTGAGTGTGTGTCTGTGAGTGTGTATGTGTGTGATGTCTTCAGACAGGTCCTAAACAAAAAGGGGTGTGGGTCTCATGGAAACTCTCTGCAGAGTTCACCCTCTTTGTAGACTTTATAAAGATGCGTAAAGCCTCGCATATGTCAGGTATCCATGGCCACTCATGGCTAGTGAACTGCGGAAGCTGAGTGGGAGGCACATGGGAGTTTTGGAGCTGATACTCCATTATAGCTCTCTGCTGCTCGCAAACCCTGGCCAACGTAGTATGTTGAGTTCCAGCGCATGCTGATGTCGTACAATCCCTGGTAAACGACAAGTAGAATTTAAAGGACAACTCCGGCCAAAATCTAATCTATATATCTAATATGTTATTTCATAAGGAAAGTTAGACCTAATATACACTAATTATGGAAAATGCACATATAGTGCTATTTCCCTCAATTTAGTAGGGGGCGCAGTATATGTAGATTATACATGTAAAAAATAACAGTCTATATGTAAGCATGAGTGTTCTCTATATACTTCTTCAGTTCACACTGTTCCAGGCAGAGTACAGTTCTTATGGGAGACAGGGCCCTTCAGGCACATTCTCTCCTCTACTATCTCCTCTGCAAAACCTTCTCTCACCAGCACTTTGTCTCTACCTCAACCACAAGCACCTGAGGAACTCAAGTATTGTTTATTGCACTGAACTGTATTTTTGCCAAGTAATCTTGTTCTACTGTTTAATCTTGTTCTACTTTTTAAGTGTTGGACTCTATACACGCCTACACTTGGGCTAAACCCTTCTCTGCAGGCGGGTCCCAAAATGTCCAGGGTGGGTCCTATACCACTCCAGGCTACCGTGACACATGCCCAAGTGACCCTAGACCCAGTTAGCTACCTCACCATCGTACCAGCTGACCCAGCAGTAGACCAAAACCCTAGGCTATGCCTCGGGCTACCGCAACTGGGCCTAGGTAAAACCATTCCCTCGGTACCCGTAATAGCTACACCCTTGACTCACTGAACAATATATTGCAGAACGTTATCACTTTATTGCATTTTTACTTTAAACCTGTTATACTCAAGTTTATAGATGCTGTGTACTCTACGTGCATTCTGCCATGTGCTGCTAGCAGTGTAAGTTATTGGGAAATCTAAAATACTGCTATAATCTACAATATCCACTAAATCTGCATTGTTCTGGTATTTACCGCCTTCAGTAAACTCACGCTATACAACAGGTGATAACATTGTACCTTTGGCCCATTGTCCTGACATGTCTTATTTACTACATGCAAGGGATATGGTACACCAGTCTAAAATAAACAAAAATCATACACAGAATTCTACATTTAAATGTGATTTACTGAGAAAGTGATTAGTTTTATTCCCTTTAAAAGCCACCCAACTTAAAGTATGGCTCTAATACCATGGGGTTAAGTTTGTAGGAAATATAACTGTCTAAATATAATCCCTCTAGCTTTGAAATCCATTTAACAAAACACATTTATGCAGTATATGTGCTTGCCTCCTTCATTAACCCCTTGATGCATACTTATGTACATTTACATCAGGAGTTGCTGCCCATTGGCGCAACCCTCTATACATATACATAACACAGCAACAGTTTAACTCTAAGTGACGTCATCAAGTGTTGACAGGTCCCAGCAACCAGTCAGGGACTTATTAACATTTACCTTGGCAGGGGATTGCTGCAATTGGTTCATCAGTACAGGTGACCCAATCGCAGTGAGAATGTTAGGAGGGTTTGGCTTCTGACAGCTCCCCTAGCCCTGGTCTAATCCACTGTGTGGGGAAGAAGTTAAAGGGGTTATCCAGCGCTACAAAAACATGGCCACTTTTCCCCCTCTCTTGTCTCCAGTTAAGGGGTGGTTTGCAATTAAGCCCCTTTTACTTCAATGGAACTGAGTTTGAAACCCCACCCAATCTGGAGAAAAGAGAGGGGGAAAGTGGCCATGTTTATGTAGCACTGGATAACCTTTTAAGAGCTGGGAGAAAAGCAGCCGCTGCACAGTAAAAGTAAGCACAAACACACATATTAACTTCTTCCTGCCCGAATTGTCCTCTGTTCACTGTAACTGTATCTAATAGTTGTCCCTGACCCCTGTTGTTGTACCTAATAGTTATCCATGTCCCCTGTTAATGTAACTAATAGTCATCCTTGTCCCCTGTTGATGTAACTGATAATCTACCCTGTTCCCTGTTGCTGTTCCTAATAGTCTCCCTATCCCCCATTTCTGTACCTATAGTCGCCAATATTAGTGTACCATATAGTCCTGATAAAAATTTGCCCTATAACGTCCTAAAAAGTAAAAGGACCTTAACCCAAATAATGCCAACACAGTAGACAAATTGTAAATGTGAATTATTATATTATTTGTGTTGCATGGCGATCTTTATTACAGGCAGAGAATTTCAAACCTACAGAAATGGAATTTTTTTTATTTTCTTAATGACATTTTTTAGTTTTTTACAAACAAAGGATTAAAGGCGCACACACAACTGACTGAGAGCAGACAGCCATCACCTCCACCACAGGAAGTGTCTCTAACACGCTCTGCCTGTGCTGGGAGAGAGGAGAGGGGTTGGGTTCGGATAATGTTGCTGAAACTGAACATTTTGGCAGGTTCGATCCACACTTAAACTAGTCATTTGAAAAATACATCTCGGAGTGGCTGCGGAGGTAAGGGGTTAAGGCTTCAGTACAGAGTAATGACAAACTGGGTGTTTACCCAGTTCCTGAAGCATATCATCTTAAGATATGTGAAAATACATTTTATAAACAGGCAAACCTTTTAAGCTCCACCTACACTCTAATCTGGCACTGACCATGACATTAATATTGAGCTCCATTGGGGACAAGTAGAGATGTAACTAGTGAGTTTTTCTATACAGCACAAAGCAATAAATTATTACATTAACCCCTTAAGGACCCTTGACGTTTTAGTACGTCATGGGAGCCTGTCACTTAAGGAACCATGACGTACCGGTATGCTAGTGAATCCAGAGGTGCTATTAAGTGAGCTCAGTTTGTTGTATCTGACTTCCGGAGGTCCCTTAGCTATCTCCCAGGAATTAGATCGGCGATCAATGCAGACTCTGCCACAGGCAGGCTCTATGCAGAGATCGCAGATAACACTGATTAATGCTATGCTATGGCATAGAAAATGTCAGTGTATTAAAAACAGAATAATTTAAAACATTTTAAAATACATTACATAGCTCCTCCCCCAATAAAAGTTAAATCACCCCCCTTTGACACTCTATAAATAAAACACATAAAAATAGCTCTTAGGAGGGGAGGAAAAAACGAAACAGCAAAACTGAAAATTGTCTCGCCCCTTAAGGCCATTTTGGGCTCTGTCCTTAAGGGGTTTATAAGAACAAACAAATAATAATAATAACAATAATAATGCACCTAACCAATACACCTACAATGATAAATTATTCTGATTCCATCTACTGTAAGGGTGCCTTTACACCTCTCATGCTGCGGATTAGCAGCGAGATCCGCTGCGGATCCAGTCCCATTCATTTCTATAGAGCACATACTCGCAGCGGGATTGACATCCTGCTTTGAGTATGTGCTTTAACCCCCTGTTGCCTGCCGCCTGTAGCCCTGCAGCCCCGCCACCGAGCTCATACATTACTTGCTCTGGTGACGCGGCTGCATGTCAGGCTCCCGACTCCCATCGGTCCCGCTCAGCCAATGAGCACCACTGATTGGCTGAGCGGGAGCGGGCCTGACATGCAGCCGCGTCGCCAGAGCAGGCTGCAGGGCTACAGGTGGCGGGGCTGTAGGCGGCAGGGCAGCGGGCAACAGAGGGTTAAAGCACATACTCAAAGCGGGATGTCAATCAGCAAATCCGCAGCGTGAAATCCACTGCGGATCCGGTAGGTGTGAAGGCACCTTAAAAGTATTTAAAAGTTTTTTTAAAAGTATTTATGTTGCTAAAATAAACTTGACCTTGGTTTTTATTAAAGAAAGTATTTGTGTTAAATCTACTACTGTAAATGTCAGAAACCTGTCGGGTTTGTGAAAAGTCATTGAAAGTTTATGACACGTAATAGTGTTTGAAGGTCATTATTATTTGCATAATAACACTCAGCTTTATGTTTCTATGGAGCTCATAATATTTGTAATACCTGCTCATTGTGTTCCTGCTTATAAACCTAAACCTTACAAAGCCTAAACAGTTCTGCAACACTAGAGTTCCTACTATCAGTGTAAATTCAGTACTTCCACCATTTAAAACGATTTAAAGGAAAAGTCAGCTGAAATCATAATTTTCCAGCAGGCAGGGCCAGGGAAGAACATAAAAAAACTCTACTTACCACCACTCCAGTGCAACTATTGTCTGATGAAAGGAGGTTACTCCTGAAATGCATTATTGTGCTTACGCCAATAAATTTTATTTATTTTAATTTTGGAGCCTATGGGAATTCTTTCCAGGCAGCGCTGGTATTAAGAATAGCTTCTTTTTATTTATTTCTTATTTTAATGCCATACACATTTGACTATCATCTATCACACATTGATGTTGTTGTTTTTTTTATTTGGTGTTTAGTTATTGTTCATTGCTTAGATGTTACAGAAGAAAATCTTTGAGCATGCCCAAACCTCAAGATACATAAACCACTGCCAGGGGTGTCTAGCAGCAACTGTTTCCCATCACCTTATTAAGAACACAAGCACACTCGGCTGTATAGAGCATCCATGAGTATGATTATGAATAGCTGACAGATATTGGAAGTGAATGACCACCTAAACACAGGGCTGGCTTTTTTAGAGCCCGCACTCTGACCCAGAAACAGCTGTCAGACTTGTATGCTCTCTCTTGCTCACTGCTCAATGGCCTTTCATTTATCATATGGGGACACTGTTTTTAGGGAGAAGCATGTTTTTAGGGACAATGGAGCCTCTGGTCATTGTTCTGGGCCTTCTGGTCCCCGGACCACTCTGCACCTATCCTCTCAGGGTCCCCATCACTTTCTCACTGTCCATAGACCACTGGCACACACCTTGGTGGCTGTACACACTACAAGCAGGCCGTGACATAGTTTGGTCAACCACTGCTCTACTGGTGCCAAATAAAGCCTTTTCTCCCTTTATCTGACCCACTTAACCAACACTGTGGCAAAACGTTCAGTGCAACCAAACTCACCACCATGTCAGCACCACCTCCTGCAACACGCCCAGGGTATGACAGTGATGCTGCATATGGCACCTGGCTGCAAAGCATGCAAGCAGGGCACATATATCAAATGCAGAGGGAGGGGGCTTTGGACTACTCCTCTTAAATGTCAGCATAAACTACTAAAGTTATTATGTGAACACTAGCCTTTTTATTCTCTGGGTCTGTTTAGACCACCTAAAATCTTAAGGTGCAAGTTCTGGAGCACAGGAGTAAGGAGTCGGCTTTAGTAGGGTTCTGTAAGAGAGTGTACAAATGTAATATTGCTAGAGACCTTAATGATTTTATCATGATTAATTCGTTTTAGCATAGGTTTGGGGTGAGAATCTATTAGCATGATTACCTCTCTGAAATGTTTGTTTGAAGTTAATTGTAAATCAAAGTGGCTGACAGTGACATATAGAACATCAATACATCCTCCTGAATAATGTTCCAGGTCAGGCAGATTGATTAACTCAGGATAATGCAAACCTATGGGAAGTATATAGTCCCTAATGTCACACTAATGCATTCCGAGTCTTGAATCAATATATCAACCTTCAATACATTTAGAAGTTTTAAATGAATCTAAAATACAGTATAAACTAAAATTATTTCAAACTGTATACTGAGGAAATCAAATGTGTATCTCATTAACATGTGTAAATTATTGCATTATCTGGACATAAATTTAGAACTTTCTAAAGGTTTACGTCAAATTACCTTTACTTTTGTGGATCTATGTTAAAGGGGTTGTCCGGGAAAAAAAATCATACTTAGCCATGCTGCCGGGGACATGACAGTAATGTATACTTACCTGTCCTGTTTTCCCACCGCTGCCGGTTCCCAAACTGTCCGCTCTACTGTCATTGTTTTGAAAACATCTGATGACGTGCCTCTCCCACGAGAATTGTTGCTCAGCATATAGTCTATATTGACCTACTGTTTCCTATGGGTATGGGACATCATCCTTGCCCACTGAAGAGATGGAGGACAGGTGACAGTGCTGTGAACCCCCTCAGCCATTTCTCTGCCAGCAGCCATGCCCCCTCCCCACCCACTTAGTGAGCAAGGTACAGAATGCTAAAAAGTCACACAATGTTTATACAAGCTGGGGCTTTGCCCAAAAATGTGTGACGGTAAGCGCAGGCTTTAATACATACCCCTCTTAGTGATTTCATTAGCTCTCCTCTTATAAGATAAAATAAAAGCAGCCATTTACATTAGATGGAAGTTGGCCTAACCTGATGATTTTGTGGGATTTGGCAGTGTTCTGCAGTGGCTTAGTGCAGCACTACCTGTAGTGTGTTGTATATGTCACATGGCAGTGTGGCATTGTGGTTTTACTAGTGTAGCATCCCTAGTGTCCGACACACTCCTGTATCAATTAGTATAGAACAAGGTAGACAGAGCTTTCTTATACTTAGTAAGAGCTTTTACACTGATGGCCCCCTGACATATGTTATTACTGGAAAGAATATATGGAGATGTTGGATCCCACTTTGTTCCTTTGGTTGATGTTACTGGCATACTTTTTTCCCTCTGTTACTTTTACAATACATATACAGCCTTGGTAGAATGAGTTGTTATCAGTCTTGTAGGATAACTGTGGTCTATGGTCAGCTTTCTGATGTATGACTTTAGCACAATCCTTATGGAACCGCAAAGCTTGGGAGAATCTATTATTTATTTACATACAATGAACATTTCCAAACTCATTAATTCATGAAGTCTACCAACCAATGTTATTCTCCAAGATTAAGAGAAAATTGCACAGATTTGCTGTATATGATATTAACCCTTAGAGGACCCTGCCAATTTCAATTTTTGGGTTTTCGTTTTTCCCTCCTTGTGCTTAAAAGGCCATAGCACTTGCATTTTTTTACCTAGAATCCCACATGAGCCCTTATTTTTTGCGTCACTAATTGTACTTTGCAATGTCAGGCTGATTTTTTTCATAAAGTACACTGCAAAAGCAGAAAAAAATTCAAAGTGTGGTGAAATAGAAAAAAAAAAAAACGCATTTCTTTTATTTGGGTTTTTTTTCGTTTTTACATAAAAAATTCAAACCATTATTAACAAATTTATGTTCCTAAAAATCGCTCCATTCCCAGGCTTATAGCACTTTTATCCTTTGGTCTATAGGGCTGTGTGAGGTGTCATTTTTTGCGCCATGATGTGTTCTTTCTATCGGTACCTTGATTCCACATATGCGACTTTTTGATCACTTTTCATTACAATTTTTCTGGATTTGATGCGACTTTGGGATTTTTTTTGCGCTTACGCAATTTATCATGCAAGATCAGGAATGTGATTAATTAATAGTTCAGGTGATTACGTGCGCGCCGATAGCAAACATGTTTATTTATTTGTTTATTTTTATTTATAACATGGGAAAAGGAAGGTGATTTAGACTTTTATTAGGGGAGGGGGCTTTTTACTATAAACAACACTTTTATTTTAACTTTTACACTTATACTATGCAGCACAGATCCATGAGATACGGGTACGTCCAGGGTCGCCTAAGGGTTAAGGTCAGATACAAGTTCTATGGTATTAATATTCTATGTGGACTATAGAAAAGAATACAGCACTGATTCTGGCAGGCAGAATACACCTACAATGGAGCTGTAACCATTGCTGATATTTCTGTTTTATTCACACTTCTATTTCCCATGAAATAACAATTCTGAAAAAATGTCCCTTAGAACTGCACATTGTGCCATTCATGTTGCTATTCTTCCTAGAAATGCAATAATAAAATAAGGACTTAGGGGGAGATGTATAAAAGGGTGTAAATATACACCTGGCGTAAACTGCCCACAGCAACCAATCACAGCTCAGCTTTCAGCTCTGGTAGGATAAAAGAGGAGCTGTGATTGGTTGCTCTGGGCAGTTTACACCAGGTGTATATTTACACTCTTTCATAAATCTCCCCTTTAGTGTTACTACTCCCCAGCATCAGTATCAGGCTGTGTAGGGATAAAGGAAATGGTTATACTTCATTGTCAGCTAGGCCTGAGTTACACAAAAACTAGGGCCTGGATTTATGAATTTGTGTGGAACAAGAACTGGTGTAATTTTACTTTATCAGAGCCATTAAGATATGAAAGCTGAGCTATAATTGGTTGTTGTGGGAAAATTACACCTGTTATCTGGGCGTAGAATTGTATATGCAGTCACTGATTGGCTGGGTGGGCAATCACTCAGCCGAGGACGTGACGTGACGTTGCAGTTAGCAGAGCTGCAAGTCACCGCCTGATGTGAACGGGTCATCAGAGGCACACCCCCCCCCCCACCACCAATATTTAATGTAAGAGCAGGGCTAATGCAGCGGTTAAAGTGGCCCCCAGACACTGTCAAGGTGTCACCCTGTATTGCTGCTCTCTAAAGGAATGGTAAGGCATGGTGCACCCCAATAGGAAATAAGTTCAGAGAGTCAGAGTTCGCAGTAAACACCAGGCTTCTTTACTGAAGAAATTTCAGTTGCAAAACAATCCAGGCAAAGCACTGAGTTGGCTTCTCAAATCTCTGAGCTGAAGGAGAAGAAGGTCGTTCTGTGCAAAGGAAAGGCCTAAGCTAGTAGTCTTCTTTTAGGTCTCTGCAGGCTTGTGCTCTGGTCAAAGGGCTGGTGACCCAGGGTCTGTAGAGTAAGCAACTTCTTCTTCTTTCACTTCTTTGCGGTCTAGCAGAGTATCTTTACCTCTCCATTCTCTATCTCAGAACACAAGGCTACTGACTGACTCTACCTTTTATAATGTTTGGGAGAAAATTAGAACCTTCTAATGGAAGCGGTGGAGTGGAGAGGTACAGCCTTAACAAACACAATGTTTCAACTTAAGTCTGCCATAGACTTATATTGAATTTCCATACCGGTCTATGGGAATGACAAAGCAGTTTTCTAGACATAAACAACATTGAAAAGGTCAAAAATGACTGTTTTTCCCCCCTCCAAAGGTTTCCCTACAAAAACTCAGCTCTGCACACTATCTCACAGCAAAAGGAAAACTACCAGCTTCTTAGCTTCTTAGCTTCTTGGCTTTATATTAACCCCTTCAGAGTATGGTGCAGGTATAGTGCAATTACAGTAAACATAACAAAAACACATTACATACCAAAGTTCAATAGTACAACACAGTACAAGTGTGCACAACAGAGCAACACAGTGCAAGTTTACCCTTGAAACAACAATAAAATGAGATACCGATGGCCTTCCATTATAGCGAATGTCCGCAAATGTCCATGAGGAAAGGTATCCTTACTCCTGGACACTACACTAACAGCACAAGGTCCTACAAGACAGCAAAACAGCATGTTTAGTTGTAGCAACATAACAATTACAACCACAGATGTTGTATGCAGTGCAGTTACTGATAGTAACAGAGCAGTGGTAGAACGTGTGCAGGTTATGTTAGGGCAGTGTAGTGACCATGTGTGTCCCTCTTTGGTCATTCATAAAGTAGGGAAGTCTGTGCTGATTACAGTCATTCTCGGAATATCACATATACATCTACCTGTACATATAGGGGCAGATTTATCAAACATGGTGTAAAGTGAAACTGGCTCAGTTGCCCCTAGCAACCAATCAGATTCCACCTTTTATTTTCCAAAGAGTCTGTGAGGAATAAAAAAGTGGAATCTGACTGGTTGCTAGGGGCAACTGAGCCAGTTTCACTTTACACCATGTTTGATAAATCTCCCCCATAATCTCTAAGCTTTTTATTCAGTGTTCATACTGTGCCCTAACCATATACATATGCTGCTTGCTTGGTCATAAGTGTTTAATGACCTTTGTAGTAAAGTGAATCTCCTGATATTAAAGGGTTAATATGTCAAATCACTGTGGGCACCTGTAGAAACCATGGCAACTGTGAGGACAATCACCTATGTCATAAAGAACATTCCATAAAAAAGGTATGCTGCCTGAATCAGTGCCATTTTGGATGCACCAGAGGACCTTGAGGTCAACTACTTAACCCTCCCTTTCAAGTAATTTGGAGGTTCTAGCAGGGGAAAAGGAGTTGTCTGTTTTACATTACCCCTTCTTAAGAGGTGGACTTGGATCTCTAACGGAAAAGGATACTTCCACCTAGCCATTAATAAGATGACCCATAAGGCAGACAGATCTCTATCACATCCTCTTTAATATATTAATATACTGGTTGTTATTGTCTGTAAATCAGATTAAATGTAAAAATTCTGTTATATTGTTAATACCCTCTAAGCTCAGGGGAGGGGCAACTTCCCAGCCATGGCTCCCTAGGGGTTTCCCCACCTTAGTTCTGGAATGTGACTCTTCATGAGTCGGGAGGTCCACCATTTCTTTCGGCATCATGTGATTTTAAATAAAATTGGGACAGTTTGACACCCGATTACAATGTGATGTGTCTTTATTTTGTGTTTCCTTGGTTTCATTCATTTTGCTTAGGAGTTGGGGATCCATCACATATTGCAGAGTCATAAAGCTGGACATATGACCGTGAAAGAACTACCTCCTGCATACCATCTTTGCCAGGAGACTACCTGATATGTCTCTGTGAGGTCAAGAAAAGGAAATTCAGGGAAAGGACTGGAGCTTAGAGCCCATTCACTTCAATACTTGTGTGGACAGTGTCTCATGCATAGTTGCCAAAAGTCCAGGTGTTCACTCTGTCTCTGTTTTTAATGTTCCCAGTATGTCCAAGTAAGCCCCACCCCATCAAGAAAAGCTTTCCCAGCATCTTACACTTAGTATAATGGAGGTTACCCAGCTTTCCTAGTATCTTGTACTCACTATCATGGGGGTCACCTAGCTTTCCTAGCATCCTACACTCAGTGTAAAAGAAGTCACTCAGTTTTCCCAGCATCTTGTAGTCAATATGATGGAGGTCCCCCAGCTTTCCCAGCATCTTGTAGTCAATATGATGGAGGTCCCCCAGCTTTCCTAGCATCCTGTATAGTAGTCGATATGATGGAGGTCACCCAGCTTTCCCAGCATCTTGTAGTCGGTATGATGGAGGTCACTCAGTTTCCCAGCATCTTGTAGTCAATATGAAGGAGGTCCCCCAGCTTTCCTAGCATCCTGTATAATAGTCGGTATGATGGAGGTCACACAGCTTTCCTAGCATCTTGTAGTTGGTATGATGGAGGTCACTCAGTTTTCCCAGCATCTTGTAGTCGGTATGATGGAGGTCACCCAGATTTCCCAGCATCTTGTAGTCAGTATAATGTAGGTCACCCAGCTTTCCCAGCATCTTGTACCCAGTATAATGGAGGTCACCCAGCTTTCCCAGCACCTTGTACTCATGTGTATGGTCCTAACTGTAAGGTCCATACAATGAGGACAATATAGGGAAAATTCTGAAAAGAAAATCAACACAGATGACAAGCTACACCCCAGCAAAACACTCCCACAAAAGACCATGTCCCAATAGGCCACACCCACAGTAAGCCACACCACTTGTTATTAAATCCTAAGTGTCCCTAGAACAAAATTCAAATGTTGGCAACTATGCCCATGGAAGAGGCTGTTTAGGACACGTTACACCTTTATCTAAATGTGTTAGTTTACAATTTGTGACATCCAATGCAGGGCTACAAAAAGTGTAACCCTGCTTTCCCAGGTGCCAGAATGTCAATATTGTCTTTTTAGGCAGTAGAGAAGTTATCTAGGTTCCTTAAAGGCTAATCCCCTGAAGTAGGGGGATTTATGTAGGTAGATTTAAAATAGTTATCTGGCTAGGAAATATATTATGGGGAGATTTATCAAGGATGTGCTCTGGCGTAAACCAGGGTGAAGGCACAGATCCTTGCCTTCTCCCTGGTGTACGCCAACCATAACCCCAGCTTGTCTAAAGGGCGGAAAGGAAGCTTGATTTATGTCCGCTCACAGGCGTAAATTATGATACAAATCTACACTCGCTCCTGCGCAGGTGTAAATCTACCAAGCAATGTCTGCGCCAGGCACAGGGCCGGCTGGCTTTACTAAGAAGTGTACGCTTCCGGCTGGGGAAAGGGGCATGGGACTTTATTTTCACTGTGCTTGATTGGCCAGCAAACTCGCCAGACCTTAACCCCATAGAGAATTTATGGGGTATTGTCAAGAGGAAGATGAAAGACACTAGACCCAACAATACAGACGAGCTGAAGGCTGCTATCAAAGCAACCTGGGCTTCAATAACACCTCTGCAGTGCCATCAGCTGATCGCCTCCATGCCACGCCGCATCAATGCCATCATTCATGCAAAAGGTGCCCTGACCAAGTATTGAGGGCATTTACTGCACAGACCTTTCATTTGCTCGACATTTCTGGGTTAAAAACATTTTTTTCAGTTGGTTTTATATAATATTTTAATTTTCTCAAAAATACTGACTTTTGGGTTTTTCATGGCTGTAATCCATAATCATTAACTTTAACAGAAATAAATGCTTGAAAAAGTTCACTCTGTATGCAATGACTCTAAAGAATATATTAGGTCACTTTTTAAATTGAATTACTGAAGAAAAAAAAAACTTTTTGTTGATATTCTAATTGATTGCAAACCACCGTATCTATCCCAGTTTTTAAACTACCAAAAATCCATTTGTTTGGGTTTTTTTTGCTCTGTTTTGTGTTTCTGTTCTTCCTGGTTTGGCATTTCCCAGAATGCAATGCTTTCCCTCAGCTGGCCATCACAGTCCCCCACCCATTACAACCAGTGAAATTAGTGCAGCAGCTGCTTCTGTTCGGTTAGAGATGGTGAATCACTCAGGGGATTGGGTTATCCAGCCAAGCCTCCTGTGAGATCACACCCTGCCCCCTGTCTGCATCATCAGCAAACGCACACAATGTGAGACAGAGGCATGGAAGATTTGTCTCCTAGGGGGGGAGAGCAGCAGGAGCAGGAGACAATGTGAATTGACACAGAGGCCATTTTTTTCACTTCCTGGATTTCTATCAGCTATCAGTGTGGCAGAACTGTTCAGGTACGGTAATACATTGTATAGACACATCTATATAACTTTTAATGTACTTTTAATAGAAAACAAGTTTTTCTTATCGGGAGTTCCCCTTTAAGCAAGGGCTGCAAGGACATCGGTAACGGCCTGTAATAGGACCATTATGACCAGGGTATAATTCTTATAATATTCTTAGGCTAGCTTTACACCAGCATAGATCCATCCTCAAATGGGTTTTTATTGTGTTTATTTGTCATAGTTGTGCTCCAGTTTCATCAGATCCGTCAGTGTTCTGTTTTTTGGACGGACATAAAAAGAAAATCGGATCTCAAACAGAAATTGCCGTTTTATTATAGTCGATGAGGAAGGATCTAAACAGAAGGTATTTCTGCCCATACCCATCTGCAAGTTATATAAACTGACATGCAAACAGATGGCGACCGAAGCAAAACCATGTACAAAAGTCTGTTTACAGTAAAAATTCGGAAATTCTTTTTGTACTATTATAAAGATAAATGTTAATGATTTTAAGGTGAATATTCATCTCTGAGCAATACTGCCCAATACCTACACGTACATACACTGGTCGCCCTCACCTGTAGGACTGGCTGTGCCGCACACCGGCTGGGGGCTCCACTGCCCTCTAGAGGACAAGAGCTGCAGCGGCGCAGCATGTACACGGTAAGAACCATAGTTTGATTGATAGGTAGGCCCCGCCTCCTCCCCGTCTCGGCCTTCAGGAAACCTGTGCAGTGGGAGGGGTGTGTGCTATGTGGGCGTGGTCGTTTAAACCTCCGCTCCGAGAAGTCCGGCCGCTCCGGGCTCAGTCGGTCTCCGCTGTGGTTGGGGCTGTACGTCCTGTCTGTGTCCGCCGCCTCACGGCTCTCTATACGGGACGACTGCAAGCAGCTGAGTCACCGCAGCAGCCGAGGCGGCAGAGGATAAGCCGGTATGTGTCTCGGCGCTCCCCGTGATGGCACTAGCCCTGACCCCGGGAGCGCTGTGGGGAGCGCGGCCGCTCATCCGTGTAGTGTCCGTGTCCTGGCTGTGTGGGGGAGGGGGAGACCCCTATAGATTGGGGGATGTCACTCGGGGTGTACATGGGACAGGCATCCCCTTCACTACACACCTGTTTCCCTACTTGTGGCTCTCCAGCTGTTGTAGAACTACAATTCCCATCGTACCCGGGCAGCCAGATGCTAGGTAGGCATGATGGGAGTTGTAGTTGTCCATCAGCTGCCCCTGCTATAAACTTACTGTCTCCTTGTCCCAGCAGGTTGGTGCTGTGTCCAGGATGATCCCGGAGGAAAGCTATGGGATGATGGAGAAATGCTGCCGCACCCCCAGGACAGTGCGACGACAGGAGGAGAAGAAGGGCTACGAGAGGCCGGGGCTGCTGGGAGACCCCTGTACCCCCATCCAGAGCCAGCCCTTCACCAGCCGCTACACCATGGCTCCAGGGCATGAGCTGGGCAGGTAAGGGGCACCACCGCTGCTCTCATCTAGGGGTATTATGTCTGGCACACCTGCTGGGGGTCACTGTGTGGCAGGTCTGTCCCGGTGTGACGGCACTGCCCATTGTCTAGGAAAGTACCGAAAATGTGGAATCCCCTGGGCATGTGTGTGATCCGCTGTGTGGGAGACCCCCGTCTGCTGGGCAGGCAAACAGGGCGACCCTTGTCCTGAGATCTCCTTCTGGCACCGGCCACACTTCTATATGAGAATACTCATCCAACGCTCATGGCCAAAAAAGGATTCTTTTCTTTTTTTTTTTTTTCATTTTGGATTTTTTAAAGTCTATTTATCTGCATTATTATCCATATTTGATCAGTTTCTTGATGAAGAACTTTTCTTTTTCTGCTGTTTTTGGCAATGTCACTGAAGTCCTGATTTAACGAAAATGTAAAATAACACAGGACGAATCTTTTACGTGTAAATAAGGCAGAAGCCGAAGATGTGGTTCTAAAATCGTCCCATTGCCGTCTGTGGCGCAGAAGCAGGAACAACCTATATCCGGAGGACGTGCTGCAGATTGAAACCAGCACTGCTCTCAGAACTATATAAAGCCTATGCAAAGTGGGAATGTAGATGGAGGCCTGTAAATGTATCGGCACTGTCTGTTCAGCTAGGAAAAATGGGATTAACATGGATTCAGAAGAGCTCAGATGGAAATCCAGGAGTAATGGTTGGGACAAAGCTGAACAGGTCCACTAGTAAATAATCTCTCAGTAAAAGCAAAAATTGTTTTAAAAACCAACCCCCCCCCCCCCCCCCCCCCCCCCCCCCCAAAAAAAAAAAAGAAACAAGAAATGGCTTAAAATACTCCAGCTTTTTTTTTTTTTTTTTTTTTTTTTTTTTTTTTTATTAAAAACCTATGTACTGAGCGGTAAGTGTGCAACACAGGTGGTGTAAGCCTGCCTCTCACTATGTCTCTACTAGAGATGAGCAAATTTACAGTAATAAGGAAGCAAAACGCTTTATCTCTGCAATCCTTTCATTAGCCGGCTGCCTTATAACTGACTGCTGCTCTGTGCCGCTCCTTCCTGGGTGCTGGGAAAAGCTGGATCCAGTCCTGGGAAACTTCTCACAGTTTCCCAGAACTGTATCCAGCTTTTCCAGGCATCCGGTGGGGAGCAGAGTGGAGTTAAAAGGCAGCTGGTTGATGAGCAGATTGCAGAGATAACTAACCACTTTGCTTCCTTATTAGGGTAGCCTCACATGTAACGTATCTGCAGCAGATTTCTTGCTGCGGATACTTGCCCATTCACTTCAATGGGCTGCAGGGGTGGATTAACTTTACCATAGGCTCCGGGCTGTTCACCAAGCCTGGGCTCCCCCACCCCACTGTAACTATGGAAGCACTAGCGTGGTGTTCATAGTACAGGATAGATGTCATGATGTCCTGATTTGTGTAAAATTGCCATAAAAAATTTCTGCAAATCATGGCAGAAGTGTAGCCAGGAGACAGTACACCACTGAAAGTATCAGTCTTTTTTGGGTGGTCATGGGCCCCCCAGGAGCTCAGGGCCCCGAGCTGCCGCCCGGAACGCCCCTGTTATAGTCCACTACTGATGGGCTGACATACTCTCAGCCAGATTGTTATCCCATGGCGTGTATGTCAAACTCAGGGCCATTAACCCCCACGGCCCTGGAACATACTGTACTTACTCCTACTCACTGTGTATACAGGAAGAGTGTATACGTCTGCCCCTCACGGTGTCCCTACTCACACTGTATACAGGAAGAGGGTATAAGTCTGCCCCTCACGGTGTCACCTGCTCACTGTGTATACAGGAAGAGGGTATAAGTCTGCCCCTCACGGTGTCCCTCCTCACACTGTGTATACAGGAAGAGGGTATAAGTCTGCCCCTCACGGTGTCCCTCCTCACACTGTGTATACAGAAAGAGGGTATAAGTCTGCCTCTCACGGTGTCCCTAACCACACTGTGTATACAGAAAGAGGGTATAAGTCTGCCTCTCACTGTGTCCCCCTGCTCACTGTGTATACAGGAAGGGGCAGATCCTCTTTTATAAGAACATTAGTCAGTTTCGCCTTATTGTGCACATGATGTGTAATCTTCCGCTAATTTTTACCACAATTTCTGTTTCCTGTGATTGAGATATTCCCTGTTCCTCAGCAGCTGTGACAGTGAAGAGACATTATTGCTATACAGTGTTGGGTAAATTACCATATTTTAGTTTTGTGATTTCATGTCTTGTTTTAAAGAATAATGGGAATGAAAACTCCCCCATTTCTGTGGAACAACATAGTACACAGGCCCCAGGATGGTGTGTCCAGGCCTCCAATCAGCACTGGGCTTATTTTAGACCTCCTTTCCCCCCTCCCTTCTAGAATTTTCCTTGTACAGTGTAATTATTATAATGTATATGTGTGCAGCAGTTGTCACATTATGCCTCATTAAATGCCATTATTTATTGCACTAACGCTATGGCTCCCGGACAGGGCACATTTCGGCGTTGTTGTGACAGGCTCCATTCCTCTCTTATTACAGTTCATTGCAGGTGGCAAATATTACATAGATGTGGTAAGAATCCAGAAACTAATTCAGACCATGTCGTGGTTATTGGTGACTCTGTGTAATTGTGAGACATTTCCCCCGGGGCAGCATTACAGTGTGAGGACACAACTGTAAGAGGGTTTTTCCGTATATATCAGGGGTTGGCGTAACTGGTACATACTGTATGTGCCCTTGTTATCAGAAGCCAGCCATTCTGTGATATTATTCTCCAGCAGTGATCTACAGTAAGATTGCAGTTTCACCATGGCTTCAGAGACTCCTTGCTGCCACTGCAAAAAATATGACCATGTGGCAGTCACCAGGTTACCACTTCTTTATGGGAACATTGTAGTGTCAGTTCTGTCATTTTATTTTTATTTTCAAATAGTTTGATTGTATCTGAGTATCTCCAGCAAGTGATGATTGAAGTATATTAAAAGTTAAGTGTGAAAATATGGCTGAAGGCAGGGTAACGCAGGAATGTGTACTATGTGGAGCATTACAAGGACTGTGAATGTACACGGGACAAGCAAAAAGTCATGTGTCCATTGGGAAATAAGCTGTCAGGCCGTGATTTATCCTTTCCCCTTGCAGGGAGCTGTCATTGGTAACATGGGCCACAGTAGGATGCTTCATCACGGGATCTGCCTGATCAATTGCTTCTCAGCCAGCACATGCCTTTCATTATATTGCCAGGCCTTTGATCAGTCTGCTGCACAGCAACAGGCCTAGTGGAAAGGCTTTAGCCAGACTAATCTAACCCTATAAAGCGTCAGTCTGCTCGGGTTACTCTATATGCAGTCATTGGATGAATCAGGTCTCCAGCACGCACAGGGGTGTGCAGAGGGTAATGAGGATGATGCTAAGACTTGCAAGCTTTTCGTGCTGATGATTTCCTGTTTGTCACGCCTGTTTGCTTTGGATCTCCGTGGACAAATTGCTTTAGATCAAAAGCTCCCGATTAAAACAAGAAAGCTGTTATATCGGCCATTGTGGACGTCTTTGTTTCCTGAATGTCCCTTTAGCTGTGGCAAAGAGAAGGATAGAGAGCGTTTTATGAATTGTCTACAAGGCCTCTGTTCACTGTACTGATGGGGATGAAACTGAACGGAAGAGCATACTCTGTTAGCCATGGGGGATATGTATCAAGCTTATCAAATGTTCAGTCCACTTTCCCCATGTGTACATTTATTTTGCCAGGTTCAAATGTGCAGCAGATCATGTTTTGCGTTCCACAAAATAAATGCAAATGTGCTGGAAATGGGCGAAACAGATTGGCCCAAATTTACCAAAGGGTGTAAAATATTACAGCAGCCAATCACAGCTCCTCTTTCATTTTACCAGAGCAGAAAGCTGAGCTGTGATTGGTTGCTGTGGGCAGTTTTACACACTGTAATAAATCTCCCCCCATTGTTAAGCCTAAAAAAAAGAGCCCCACTGCTAGTACACTGTAGTGGAAGTCAGCTTACCTTTTTTGACACAGTGCTAGTTTTTTTTGTTTAGTTTTTTGCCCTGCTTTTGACCAAAAATTTTGCTTGCCCCCATTCTTTTTTTTACTTCACCTTTCCACTAATTCACTTGCAGTCCTCCACTTGACGGCAGCTGAAGCCCGTGCTGATCGCAGCACCCAGATGTTCATATAGGAAATTCTCCCAGCCATGCTGCTGCACTAGGAATATTTGCTAGATAAGCAGCCTGGTGGCTCATGTCAGTGGTGCCAGGAGGTCATGCTGCCATGGCCAGCATGGGCATTAGCAGTTCTAGTACAAAATGGCAGAGGATCTTAAAAATATTGGCATATAAGACATTTAGGGCAAGTAGAGCTGTGCAACTCCTTACCAAAAGCTAAATTATGTAATTTTTGTTTATTTGGAAATTTGGTAGCCCCAAAAAGCTATTGGTTAGCCCTAACACAAAGATTTAAAGGGTTATTTATGATGGCATATGACTAGGATATACCATCATTTTAGAAGAAAAGGAATCCTACCTGTGGGACCTCACTGGTCCTTAGTTCATTGCACTCTTCACAACATCCAAGACATTTTGGATGTAAATACAAGGACTTGACCATCAAAGCTTCTCATTCTTTCTTGATGCCTACAACCATGGTGCTGTTACCAGTGTACAGTAATGTGGTGCCCTGAAAATATTTCCTGTGATGGTGTATTATAGTTATTGGTCGTCGGGTATTTTGCTGCATTTCGCTTTGTGCTGTAGCGATCCAGCGCTCTACTGCCTGTGTGAAACCAGTGCTCAGGAGGACGCTTCTTATCCCCCTAATCTGTCTGTATAGAAGAGGAAGGGAAGTGCCTGCAGAGCTCCATGACAGCCATGTGAGCCACATATTACTCAGGTCACTACCTTGGATATGACTACTTATAGCATCCTATGAGTATTGTGATGAAAACTAGTTACTGACTAATGCTAAAGGCTTTATATGCTGTATGCTAAAAGCTTCCTGTATAACCCTGGGGAGCTTTAGGCACTGTTAGGTTCACTGTGATGTCCAATGACCTTAGTTACCGATGTGCATGCAGGGTCTGTATGTTTATCATAGGGTAAGTATACACTTGATATGGTTGAGGCGAGGTACACACACAGTAAAATAAAAGTTAAGCACGTCTGTGGTAATCTTCAGTGAAAATAAAACAAGGTGAGAACAGATAAAGAAATAATTTCTTAAATTTTGCAAAAACAGGTGGTAAATAATGAATGTGTTTGTTATTTGGAGGGTTGTAACCATTAACAGCCGTTATATATACTGTGTGTGTGTGTGTGTGTGTGTGTACTGCCATTCAATTTCCCATTAACTACTATATTGAAAATATTGTAGTATTTTATCTCCAAAATTTATGGCCGTAATTTTATTTTACGGTGTGGGAACAAAGCCATTAACTTTAGTTAAAACTATTTATATCTCTCTCTCCCTCCCCCCCCCCCTTTAATATCCATCCCTGTTTCCTGCGTGTTTCCATTGCTTTCTCTGCTCCAGTCCACAGCCCCGGCACCAGCTTGGTTGTCTTGCAGTAGCTTGCCAAACAATGGTTTCCTATTGAATTGTTTCCCCCTCCCTTGATTGTATTGTTTTAATTGCCATGACTCCTTATTCATTACTGGTGATTTACATTGGTGTGTAATCTCAATTGTTACATTTAATGTCCGCCTCACTGCGGGCCAGAACAGTATATAGATGTGCAAATGCTTCACTGGACGGGTAAAACCAGCCATTCTCGTTCTGTAGAGCTTACTGTCAATCGTGTGGTTTGTGCTAATAGCTTTGTAATTGGAACTATGTAAAAATTCTGTCACATATGGTTCTACAAATGTGTCTACTTCCTGAAACCCTGATCATAAGGCTCCTCAGTGCTTTGTATGCAGCATGGCATCTTCTAAAAGCCGTTACCTAGTGGGTGTCACATACTATACAGCTGTCACGTGTATGGAAGAAGGGAATGCAGCGTTTCCAGCAAAGTATTACAGGATAGGAAGACCTCCATGGAAAAGCCTTGGCTGTAGTAGAATCAGGTCGAATCAGGGCTGGGACCTATCTACAGTCTGCTAATCATGGCAGAACAGTGTATGTGTTAAATTCTGATTTTTATTTTTTTATTTTTATTTTTTATTTTTTTTATTTTTTTTGGTCATGGCAGGGGCGTCTATTCATACTACAACATTAGCACTGTGTGTCAGGGGTGTCATTTTAAAGATCTGACAAACTTCCTAAAGTGGGTTTCCCTGCCGTAGATCTGCTGGCAAGTCCTACCAAGGTCTGTTCCAGGGATCATGTGTATTCCACCTATCACAGGATCCACAGGGCTGGGTAAGGCATGGTGGCCTGGGTGCTGCATGGGCACTGCTTTGGCCTCTCTGTGCCCCCTGTCCTGAATAGTGGTAGTATGACTGCCATGAGCAATGGAAACATGTCTGAACAGTGGCTGATGCCGACTGGCAGCGATATGTTAATAGAATAAAGAGCCTTATTTACTCAGTTAATGTTTTATTAGGAGCTGGGCAGGAGGGGATTGGGAGCTTCAGGTGGCATTTACTTGGCATAGACTTGGCAGCTGCCATTCTCTGCTGACCAGTTTTGCAGGTATCCCTGTTCTTGGTGTTGAGTAGGAGGAGGAATGCCTTCTGTGGTGGTAATATTAATGACTTATAATAAGCAGATGGCAGCGCAGCCTGGCACAATCTGGGATGCGTTGGCTGAACATTTGCTCCCGGTTCTCTGGCCTGGCAAAGGGTGTCACATATAACAAGAGCTGTCATTCACATCTCCATCCTTCTTTCCTCCTTATTATTTATGTATGTGTAAGCTATAGGACCTAAGTGGCTCTGCTGCATGAGGAATAAACAGCAGCTGCTTGCTACCAAACTATATTCAGATGAAGCAGTTAAGGCTCTGCCCTTATCACATTATGGTCCTATCTTTTGGTAGGAGCTCCAGGGGATGCCGTCTGTGGCAGATATACCAGTGTTACAAAATGGCATAAAATGTAGCATGTAGAAGAGAAGAAGAAATGTGTTTTATACCAGCCATAACATTGCTAGGCATGAAGTAGAAGGCACCCTGTTCAGAGGGGCCTGCATGACATTGGGAGCAGTAAAGATTGTGGCGATCTGGGTCTGTCCTCTGTAATGCGGAGGCCCTGGCAACCATATGGCTTTGTGCTGTAGCAGTGTGCCCATCCTCTGAGGCATGCAATGTGCTGGTGTTAATCACTGTTTGCCTAGAAGTAGGTCAGCGTGCAATGCGGTTTAGGCTGCCGAGGGCCCGGCTCTTTATGTTCAGGCATGACTTCATGCTGCAGAAATGTGCAGGACAAAAGCGTGTTTACATTCCCTGCTTGAATGGTAGGGTTACATTAATCTCCGCCAGGGTCTGACCCGTCTCACACATGCCACTGATCACCTCACTTTTACCTATAGATATCAGGGATATGTAAGCGGTTTTCACCTATTCAGCTTCGCCCTCTCCTGGTCGGGTATTTCAGGCTGTATAGTATTGTGTTGTAGGTAGGTAATGGCTTCTGGTTATGTATGACTTGCCCTAATGAAAATCTTATTTTGATCCTGGAGCTCCATTGTTTTGTGTGATAGGAGCCTGCAGGGGAAAAAACATGTAACGTGTACACATTTGTAACAGGGGTTTACATAAGTGTTTATTCCACAGAAGTGTAATGACCTGGTATTAGGAAAAGACGCCAAGTACTTGTGTAGTATCTTCACCACATAATTTCCTAAAAGTATGTACATTGTATGAGCTGGTGAACGATATGGTTAAAAATGATGGCCAGATTCTCATTGTGACCTTTACCTGCCCTTGTATTGTATTCTCCTGGACGCAGATTATGTACACAGCATGTAAGGTGTTAATTACCAGTCTGGACCAAGTAGAAGACTCTTTTAAAACCAGTGTATTGGGAACCTGTGACTAATAAAAGCCTCCTTTTACCTGTGGGTGCTTCTAGAGGTTTATGAGCAATACACTCACACATTATTCGTCACCAAGTCACCAGGTTCCCAATACACTGGTTTTAAGAGTCTTCTACTTTGTACAGTCTGATTTATAGTAATAATTTTCTTATTTATTATTTTTATTTATTATTATTCGCTAGTGACACAATGTACCTAGGGAACTTTAGAATATATTGTTGTATATTGAGATATTTTGCTTAACATCTTTAATATACAATGTTTAAAACTTTTTTTTTATTTTAGGGGAAAATTTGCTGTGGTGCGAAAATGTATTGAAAAGGAAACTGAGAGAGAGTTTGCAGCAAAGATTATGAGAAAACGAAGAAAGGGACAAGACTGTCGTATGGAAATCCTGCATGAGATTGCCGTCTTGGAGCTGGCAAAAGACAACCCTTGGGTGATCAAGCTGCACGAGGTGTATGAAACGGCCACTGAAATTATCCTTGTGTTAGAATAGTAAGTGCAGCCTGTGTTCTTCATCTAGCGTATCTGTGTCTATGTGGGACCCTGCATTCAAACAGCAGAGGCTGAGGAGGTGGTAGTTTATAACTGGGATGCTAACTGGCCAGCTGATGTCCCATGTGAGAAGTAACCACTTGCCATAGATCTCTATGCTGTCTGTGTTGAGCAGTAATATCCTGACCTGTGGAGCCGGCGTTTGTCATTCTGTGTGACCGCCAAATGCTTCAGAGTGCTGAGCTCTAAAGCCCCATAGAGCATGAGTGTAGCAATGGTGGTGTGATCCATTCATGGTGGGGCAGGTGCCTCTCCATCCTCAGGATTACTGGGGGGCCCATTAGATTACAAGCTCAGATAGGAATACCTCTTTAAATGGTGGTTGTGTGGGTTTTCTTTTTTGCTGTGAAGTGTTGATGAAACTTGATGTGTTTGGTTAGGCTGTAGAGAGGCCCCTCAAGTTGCTGCTTTGACTCTTCTGCAAAGATTAGGTGAATTGTGTATATATTTAAGAAGAGGGTTAAACATTAACTTATGGCTGTGCTGGCTTGACATGAGCAGAAATATAATACAGATATATACAGGTGTTGTCTCCTGTAACACCAGCTTGTGCTATTTATGTGGGAGGGTTGACTGTTCCCACCACCACCATCAGCGGCTCTATTAGGATTCTCTGTGGGTGGCAGGTCTGTCAGATTTGTCGGAAAAAAATAGTGCTGTGTTCTGTCAAAGCAATGGATGTTATCTGTGTTCATTGAGTTAGACATGTGATGCATCTGCACTGCCATTATAATGGAAACCTTGATATTGTTGTGTACAGAGCCTACTATACTTTCTCATTTGCTTGTCCCTTGCTGTGAGGATGCATTATACCAGACTGTCTGCTGGACAAAAGTCTGCAGCTGAGGAAAATTATTCCTGTATATGCATTGGAAATGCCCTATAAAAATGTAATATCATTTTCTCTGGTGTTTTGGTGTTGACCAAATATCATCCATAACTAGCAGAATATTGAATGCACCTCCTGGATGAGAATAGCAAAGATAATACATGGAAACCATCAAATGAGGACTAATAACCCTTGACTGTATATAAATGTGTGTAAATCTCCTAGCTATAATACAAAGACAAAATCAGGGCGAGAGGGTGCTTCCTGTGTAGTGTAAGTAGTTATAATGGTTACTGCTCACCTGCACAGGTTGTGTAGACAGGGACACAAAACTGACTGCTACTTTCTTGTGGTCAGCCTTGTGGATCACCCTACTTTCCCTAAGCAAAGGGATCCTGACTGGCTTTGTGTCTTCATGTTACCCTGGTCTCTGCTGTGGATCGCCCAACATTCTCCTAAATCATGGACCCTGACTGGCACTTAAAGATCTCCTAGCTGTCCTTTTTGCCTGTAACCACCCTTCTCCTACCAGCTCTGGTCAGTAGTTGTTGTCCTTGGTAATGATGGGTTTGGACATTGTGATGCTTGCAGCTGTCAGTGTGTTGGTCCTGTTTGCTGTAGCTGGCTGTTATCTTCTGTGCCCCATGTGTAAGCATTAGAAGAAAGGCGGCATTGTGGCTGTATCTGTGCCTTGGCTCTGTGCCCAGTCCTCACACTCCAAACACAAACAGTTTGTAAAACAAAACTGCGCTCCAGCCGCCTTCTGTGCTTCTCACGCCATCCCGCGACTACAGAGTCTCCCTGCTAACCCGCATGTCCCCAGTCATTTCCCCTATATCTCAGGGACTCTTAGCTACATACGGCTTCTGTGACTGCTGTTTAATATTACTTCTGTAACTGGAAGGATATAAATGTCAGTATAGCATAGATTTCTAGAATTCTTGCAGTGTGGTTACCCTTTTCCCTTCTGGTACTTCTTCCCAGGCTAAACACAGAGCCCACCATGATGGATATATTGTATTTTATCAAATTATAAGGAAGTGTCTCGTGTTCATAATTGGTGTCACATACTTGAGGGGGGAGAAGGAATTGTATAAGAATGGTGCTAATGCTGGAAAAGAAGCAGACCTTTCTTTTGCCATTCCATTCCTTTGGCAGCTGTGTCAGTACAGTACTGTAAAGATTTAAACAGTTTCACGGTTCTTAGCATCATAATGATACCTGATGCCGGGAGTTCCGATAATTCCTTCTGCTTCACACTATCCGTATATACGGCGTGTGCACTGAACGTGGTAATAGGCTTAAATCTAGCACACTTATTGGTTGCTTCCGTATGCTTTACAGTCAGGATGCAAATTTCCATCAAACTCTCTATTGCTTGTTGGCCATCCTTTTCCTAGATGGTCCACATTTCCTAAATTGCCTATGTGCAAAAGGAGAGTTGAAGATTATTTTCTGTCTCACCTGGAGACAGTCTGCGTAGTTCACCCAAGCTATTAGTCTATGTGCCTTTTTTCAGCCAGATTTTGTCGCAGTGTTGCACCTTGGGCCACTCCCCCTTTTCAGGCCTAGCGGAGAAGTATCTTGAGTGTCTAAAATTCTTTACATATTTGGAGAAATGTCCTGTGTGCCACTTTTTGGACAAAATTCTGGCACAAACATATTTGTAAATCTGGCACAATGTAGTCAGGTCATAGGTCATAGATTTCTGCAAAGTCTTCTGTTCCCCCTAGCAGGCCGGCAGTCCCCTAGGCTTATTGTCAGGGGTGTGCCGTATAGTGTTATCCATGTGCACAGGTATCTGTTAAGCAGTGTGTCTTCATCAGCTGACATGTTAATCAGCTCTTCGCTGTAGGTATTACGTTAATATTGTGTGGCCTGGTGCATGTGACTGTTTTCTTATTACTCTTGGAGTTGTAAGCTTCCTGCTAATGTTTCGCTGAAATTAATAGCCTTTTCTTTATATTGCGTTGAACCTTAAAGGGGTTTTCTTTGTATAAAGTACTGTGATGAATAAGAAATAAAAATATACTTTATACTGACATCAGATAGTTTTCAAAATCTTTGCCTGTTATTACTTCTAGAGGTTGAAAATTGAACAGCAGGTGTCAGGTCAGGTCAGTGCTTGCTTGCTCCTTGTTCCCTGCCGGCACCACTACAGGCGCCGAAAGAGCTGGGTTCACACTGTTTTTTGCAATCTGTTTTTTTTTTTTTTTTTTTTTTTTTTTTTTTTTTAATCAGTTTTTGTGAAAAAAGGATGGAAAAAGTGGATGTGTGCATCCGTTTTGATTCATTTTTTCCTTTTGACTTTTCCATTATATAAAAGAAACAAAGTGATCCATTATTAAAAAACAAAACAAAAAAACGAATCAAAACTGAAGTCAGTGGAAAAACGGATCAAAAGGGATGCATACATCTTTACCTCCTCCCCCCCCCCCCCCCCTTCGCCCACGATGCCATTGCGGGGGAAGATCCCTTATGCTGGGCTGGCCGGGGCTCAGCGTTGGAATGATGCTAATCCCGTCTCGGCACTCCATGTATTCGGTCTGCTGCAGACCAGTATAATAGAGCACCGATCTGATACATCATTGCTCTATTATATACACAGCATAGAAGTCCCCCAGGGGGCTTCTAATTTAATGTATGTGGAAAAAAAAGTGTTTTTATTTATAAAAAATTCCCTCCCCCAAATAAGTTTAAATCATCCCCCTTTTCCTATTTTATAAGTGAAAAAAAAATAAAAAAGGGTAAACGGCGTAAGCGCAAAAAACCGCCAAAGTGCAAAATTGTGCATTTTTGTTTACATCAAATCCAGAAAAAATTTATTAAAAATTTATCAAATAGTCACATATACGCAAACAAATTACCAAAAGAAAGAACAGATCATGGTGCAAAAAATGACACCGCACACAGCCCCATAGAGCAAACAAAACCGTTATAAGAATGGGAATAGAGCAATTTAAACACATTTTGTTTTTTTAAAGGGTTTTAATTTTTTAAAAGCCATCAAATAAGTTATGCAAGTTTTATATTGTTGTAATTGTACTAACTTGAGGAACAGATAACATGTCAATTTTACCATAGGGAGAATGGTGTAAACACGAAACCCCTCAAAATAAAAGGAATTGCACCTTTTCCAATTTCACTGCACATATAATTTATTTTTTCTTGGTTTTACAGCATATTTTATAGAAAAATTAAGTCTGTATTTGCAAAGTATAATTGGTGTCACAAAAAATAAGGGCTCATGTAGGTCTCTAGGTGAAAATATGCAAGCGCAGTGGCCTTTCAAACACGAGGAAAAAACAAAAGCATAAAATGAAAACTGGCTCCATCCTTAAAGGGTTAAAGTGTCACTGTAGTTATAACTTTCAAAATCTAAATCAGCAGAACATGTGAAATAAACCAAATTTGCAATTTACATTCATTATTTTTTGCATAGCATTTATCGATGTGACAATGGATTCTCTCCTTAATAGGGAAGGGTAAAGGTAAGGGTAAAGGTAACGCTCTTGACTTATGTGCAACGCCACACTACTCACAATGCTTTTCAGCTAGGTATTTTTTTTTATTTTTTTTTACCCTTTCCGGACTACATCTGCCATAAATAGTATATTCTTAAGAGTCCTCTCTGAGTAAGTCTTATATATTTGGTTGCCTACACCTTGTCCCTTTTGTTAGGATACAATAGTTCAGTTTATGGCTTCCTGTAGGCGTTGCTATAGCAGAAAGGAATTTGAGTGGTTTCAGATAGTATTATCTATGTTCCTTAGCATTTCACATACTGCTACATACCTCAAAAATATAATACCTAGGAACACAAGTGTGTAATTCTGGTGTGTTAGGAGTAACTATAAGTGACCATGTTCTAGATGTTTCCCTCTAGTATCTCCTCGCCACTCCATGTTGAATGGGCACTACTCTATAAATAAGGCTGTATATCAAAAGGCAGGTCTTGCACAAGGATAATACAACACTACAGGATGTGTGGCTTATGACGGTTGCCCCATGGCTTTCTATTTGAAGCCTCTTATCCACCACTCTCTATGGAAGGTTGACTGGCTGCTGCAAAGCGTTGTAATGCTGCATATAACTTGCAGTCTCTGTTAGGACCAAGCCCATGTGCGACTGCCAAGAAATTCTGTCCTGCCAAAGTCACCTTAAAGCATGGCCATAAGTCTATTTGCTAACTCTAATAAAATGCTGAAATGAGTCACAAGATGCCTGATATGTCTATTTTACACAAAGTAATTGAGTTTTGTGTGACAATAAAAGTGTAGATTCCAGAGCCAGGCTTGTTGACGTGACACACACTCACACAGCACATTCAGCTTTATGTGCTTGTGCTAACTGTGTGGCAAAGGCCAATGACCAGGGTATGTTTATAATGGTCCCACTGTGGTCTATAAAGAGGATAAGGGACATTCACACATTTAATGTACCCATTCATGATGATGCCGGGAGCTCCGAAACAGTTTATGTTCGCGCTATTGTCCTGACACAGCATGTCATTACAGTAGAGCAAAGATTTAAACCGTTTCAGAGCTCCCAGCACAATGATGATGCCAGGAACTCTGAACTCCTCTTCGTAGTAAATCATCTGTATTTAGACCTTGCATGGAAACTACATGACTACACTCTCACATTCAATAGTTTTTCAGGATTTTTTTTTTTTGTGGATCATCAAAGGGAAGGTGATAGTAAATGGTTACTTTAGTAAATGGATAGTGAATGGTTTACATTAGTTTATCTGTAAAAATTACGGACCTGCAAAAATGACTGTGCCGCAATTATAGCCCGTATTCAAGCTTGTCAGTCATTTTTTGCAGATTGCGGATTGATTAATATACAAACAGTGTGAGCCGCCCATTTGAAAACAATGGGCCCTAGATTTGTCTGTAAATGTGGATCCGCAGTTATGAACAAAATTGCAGAAAGCGTGAATGTAACCTTAAAGCCCTATTACATAAAAAGATTATGGGCCTTACTTGGCCGATTTACCAACCATTCAACCCACTAAACATTTAGTATAAGGGCACATGTGGTAGTGCATATCGGCTGATCATTGTCTTATGTGGGCTGATCATGGTCCTTCCTCTCATAAATGTGAAACCCAAGGGGACACATCTGCAAGGTATATGCATATTACCCTCATATTTGCTTTGGTTTTCTCCCACTCCTCAAAGTCTTACTAAAAGTTTAATGGGGAAGGGGGGGGGGGGGGGTAGATTGTGCATGGCTTTAGGGACACAAACTGATGGAAGGATTTCTTCACTCTATTCCTGTGCAGTATATTGGCCCTATGTAAGCTACAGCAAACAAATACACTCTGGTATTGTATGTCATGTGTGGGAAAATTCCAGGGGCCTCTTGGGAATTATGTAAAGGTGGTGAGACACTCTCCTAGGAAAGTTCAGGTCTCATCGTCTTGTTGGTTATAGTACTGTATACTGGTCACTATTACATGGTAAACCACTGATGGGCTCAGTTATTACTGTATGATGCTTTTTATTTATAAGGTGCATATTGTATATGAAGTGCATTGTAATTCAGTAAGCATGGACATTTCATCTTCACTGGCCCCTGATAAAGCAGCCAAACGATGATGTAACCGGTTACACAAGCTGTTCTCATTGTGTGACATTGCTGTAGGCCTCCTCTATTGTATTATCTCAGAGGCACCGTTCCATGTTTGCAGGAGCTGCTGTCTCACAGCACTGAGCCCCTTCCGCCTAAGGATTCACAAGGTTTTTTTTTCTTTTTTTTTTTCTGTTCATTACCGACAACCTTCTAGACAATTGTTGAAATAATAATGATAATAATCTCCTTTACACATATGTGGGAGAGCTCCTTTTAGATCTAGTATAAAGTTAGTGTGAAGTTATTGCTGAAATTTATAGGTTTGTAACAAACTCCTAATGGTTAGTGTGACTGTTCGCTTTGGGTCCTTGTACTACACATGTTTTAGAAGGTTTATCTATTAAACTTCGCACATGATTTGGCCGTATTCTGCAGCAGTCCTGCATTATCATTATTCAGTAACGCTGGTTATAGTGCAAATTGCAGACCAAACGTACACACCCTCTTATCACGCTATCAATTTATCACATTAAAGGGGTTTGTTTCCAGCACTACAAAAACACTGCCACTTTCGTTCAAAGACGGCACCACTCTTGTCTCTATTTTTCAGGTGTGGTTTGCAATAAAGCTCCATTCACTTTAGTGTGAGAGAGTTACAAAACCTACACCCAAACTGGAGGCAAGAGCTGGGAAAAAAGTGGCCACGTTTTACCATCACATTTGAGGGGGGAGTCATATTGTCAGGTTAAAGGGAATCTCTCCGCTATAATTCATTGTCCAAACTGCTGACACTGTTAGATAGTTGTAAGAACAAGGAGATAACTGTATCCTTCATATATCCAGCTGTGCTTCCAGAATGTAGAAAAATAATTTTATTCTCTGGTACAGGGAGTCATATGATTGTACCTCTATGTAGGGCTGGGTGATTAATCAGATTCGATTGATTAGCCCAGAGGAGGGCTGACAAATAGATTTTTTTTTTTTTTGTCACAAATTTGACTTTCAAAATAGTCAAATGTGCAAAATCCTGTGTAGGGGCTGAGAAGACACATAAAGAGTAGAGTCATCCTTGTTTACCCTGTCTATGCTGCAGCATGAATATTAAAGCTCACTTATATACTGCAGCACAGACAGTGTTAAATAGGACATTTCTTTCTCTTTAGCTCCTGCACCAGGTCCTATCCCAGACATATTTTCCTTTTTGCAGGCAGCAAGGACATCAGAGCAGGAGCCGAAGATGTAATGTCTGCTGTTTAATCCTTTTTGTGCTGCAGCATGTAAGTGATACATAGCTTTTACTCATGCTACAGCACAGAAATGGTTAAAGGGTAAATATAATCTTTAGTGGGTGGCAGGATACGCTGTCAAAAAACCTGCCGCTGCGCTTCCAATGCAAGCACATGCTGGATATGGATTTCTTCTAGCAGCGCAGTTGATTGCATTTTATATATATATATATATATATATATATATATATATATATATATATATATATATATATATATAGGCATTGTATACAATGCAATCAACTGTTCTGCTGGATGAAATCCATATCCCATGTGTCTGTATCAGGAGTGCAGCGGCTTTATGACATAGTATCTTTCTGCCCGCTAAAGACTATAGTTACAGCGTGCTTGATGCGCCACGGGATTGACTGGCTTAGGGGGTCGGAGGGGTTCTCTAATGTAGGTATTGAGAGCAAATTAGCCTCCCCATGGTCTCTAAATTCATTACTACATACTACTTTCTCAGCTCTCCCCAGCCATATAAAAAAGAGCATTCTGTTTAGGGATACAGTGGCCGCTTGGAAAACCGTCAGGACTTAATTGTTACTACCCCACAAAGTGAGCAAGTTTATGACCCTATGGAATCATATGGAATTCCCAGCAGGCAGGGAAAACAAACTATTTAGAGAGTGGCAGTCCAGAGGGATCCTGTGGGTCAAGACGTGCTACATGATACCGAACCAAGACTGCTGACCTGTTCTGAGTTACTTGCTACTAAGGGGCACCCATCAGGTCATTTTTTGGCATATAACCAAGTTGTGTCCTTTCTATCTTCAAGATTGTGAGACTGGTCGGGAGAATGTGAGTCGGGGGGGGGGGGGGGGTTTTGGATGGCTATGTGGAAAGTGAAAATGCGGGCCACTCATTATCTCTTCTTTACCAAGATTTGAGGGATAATGACTGGGCTCATATCTCTCGTTCAGTATTCCAATACTGGAAGAGGAAACTGGGAAAATCTGACTTATTGAAGCCGATTTTTGTCTGGGTGGGAGGCGGTAAGAAAGTCAGTGATGAATGAGATATGGCAAGAAACTCAATTTAAAATCCTACATCATGCTACCTATGGTTTTTCCTTGCCTAAAACACCTGCTCACCCAGACAGAATTATGGCCTGCCCAAAATGTTCCTCTCCAGGTACGGACCTACAACATGGTCTATTGCGCTGTCCCAAGTTGTTCCAGTACTGGAGTGCCCAGGCCAACCTCCTGCAATGCAAACTAAACATAACTCTGGCTCTTGACCCTTTACCCTTGCATGTCTCCCCGGAGGATCAGCCAATGTCTCATTTAACACACGTTTTTATTTTAGTGGCAAAAATATGCTTGTTGGCGAAATGGCTGACGTCTGATATGCCCACAATGTCCGAGGTACTGGCACAGGTTAAATATTACCTGAAAATGGACCAACTGGAAACTGAGCTGCAAAAGGAGAAACTTAACAAAATCCTTTTTCAAAAAATGGACAACTTTTATTTGTACCTTTCTCACATCTCAGGAAATCGAACAAGTAGTCCATCCATTTAAGCTTACAGAATGGTATCTGAAGGGAGAGTTGGCTGGCTCACTGGGCAGGCTGCAGGTATAATTCGGAGGGGTGCGTCCGGGGATATCTTCGTGTCTGTATGATATGATCGCTTGGCAGAAAAAGGGCCTCTTGCAGGATATGGGGAGGGGGGGGGGGGTCTGGTTGGGGGGATTTATGTTGTAGTTAAGAACACATGAGAATATGGGGCGAGATATGACAGCGGAAGGGATGTCATATGGCATGATGTTCCAATGGGTACAACTATGCAGACACTTAGCAACATCAGTATTGTTAGGAACTAACAATGTATTTGCATTCTCGTGTGATGTCACATTGTTTCATGACAGCCTGTAGCTGCACTTTATAACTATATGTTATATAAAATTTTATGTTTGAAAACAATAAAAATATATTAAAAAAAACTATAGTTACCCTTTAACAGTAGACATTACATCTTCTTCAGCTCCTGCACTGATGACCTCCCAACCTCTGTTCTCACTGCCATCAATTAGAAAAACATGTGGGACGGGGTCTGGTGTGGAAGTCAACAGAGCAGGAGCCATGAAGAAAAATGTCCTGTTTAACACTCTGTGCTGCAGCATGTAAGTAATATAGAGCTTTAATACTCGTGCTGCAGCACAGACAGGGTAAACAAGGAGGAGGACATTACTCTTGTGCAGGTATCTGTGTGGAGGAGGAAGAAGCATTAGGGCTCCGTTCACTCTGAGCAAAGCGGGCGGAAATTCCGAGCTGAATCCCGCCTGCCATGTAAATTTTTTTGAGAGGAGGCGCGTGAGACATCACATTGAGACATTGAGCCAAGCGGGATTCCGAGCGCAGTCTACGGCACAGGTACCACTCGGAATTTCCCCCTGTTTTTGCTCAGTGTGAACGGGCCCTAAGTGTAGTGTTCTTCTCTGTTATGCCTGGCACAGTGTTAAAACAGGACATTTTTCTTTTTGGCTCTTGCTCTGTAGACTTCCGCAAGGGGTCGTGTTTTGCACTTGTTAGCAGCAAGAATGGAGGTTGGATGTCATCAAAGCAGGAGCCAAAGAGAAATGTCCTGTTTAACACTGTCTGTGCTACAGCATGTAAGTGATGCAGAGCGGCAGTACTCCGTGCTGCAGCACAGACAGGGTAAATCGTGAAGAAGGGAGCATGGGTAAGTGCCGGCACAGGGGGGAATGTAGGAGGTGGGGCAGTCGGCAGCCGGAGGGTGCTGCATACAGTGAGGTAACTGGTGTATTGGTTGTGTATACAGCCCTGAGGATGTGACATGCGTGGGTCATGATGTTATAAGTAGAGATGAGCGAACCAGTCGAGGTTTAGGTTCGTATGAATCTGAACTCTCGGCAATGATTCCCGCTGTCTGCAGCCTCTGTTAAGAGGGTGGATACAGCCGGAGGACCGCCTGGAAAACTGGAATAGAGCCATAGGCTGTATTCCCATAACATAGGGATACTTTACTATGGGGGGGAAGGGGGGGTACAGTATGAAGCAATGTAGTTGCTGCCTCAAACACCAATAAAATAGTATCTGAGGTGGCTGCTAGTAGAAAATGTTCTGTTCTGTTCTACTTAGAAAAAGAAATCAAATTGTCCATAATGTTGAAGAAAACTCTAGATTTTATTTTTGGCCATATCGCCCAGGCCCTGCCTCCTAAGGGTCCTACACTTAGAAACCCTACTGTTGGAGCAATAGTCATAAACCTGTAAGACATTATGCGGTTGATCGTCTTGCACTGATGTGGCCATTCTTTTTGTTCCTTAGTGCTGCTGGCGGTGAAATCTTCAACCGGTGTGTTGCAGAAAGAGAAGAGGCCTTTAAAGAAAAGGATGTCCAGAGGCTCATGAGACAGATCTTAAAAGGCCTTTCATTTCTACATAGACACAATGTGGTCCATCTTGACTTAAAGGTAAGTAAATAGAGGCTTTCATACATCCGCTGGTTTCTCCTGTCAGTAGTCCTTCTGAGGTTTCACTGCTGCACTTTGACATTGATGTGGGGGGGCATTGTGCTAGGGGGTAGGGGTAGTTCAGACTATTTTCATTCATACACACAGCTTTGTTTCACACAAGGGAGATAATTGTCTGACATTTATGGTAAGAAAATCCTTTATGATTTAATAAGTATTACTCATTTCTGTTTCTTTGGTTTTTTTTTTTTTACTTGAGATTTTTCTCTCGATCATACTTCCCGTATTATATGGCTATTGATAAGTATATCTTTTGAGATAAATTTAACACATGTAAGATGGCTGTAAAATGCAGCCAGCCTGATAGACCCTATGTGCTTAAAGAGGGGGAAATAGAGCTTTAATAATTGATCCAGTGGCTGCAGAGCTTGTTCTAGTGAGACAACAACTGCTGATCAGACAAATCCCTTCCAATTGTTTAACCTGCTGCTGTGAAGAATCAGCACTAAATGCATTAATACTTTGCTGGACAAATTGCTACTCCAGAACCATTAGGAAGCTGATCATTTTAGGGTGTTGCGAGTGAAATCCTGAGACACTTTGGTGCATGTGCAGTTTATTTACAAGCCCATAATGTAGAGCAGCTGTGCAGTGTAGAAGCCTCATAGGCCTTATTATTTGTTTGACTAACCTCTACTGTGCAAAATGCGTCATAAGTGTCCCTGTTGTAAGATGATCTCAGGGGTCACTGATGTGGCAGAAATGTTGGGACTTTTATAAATGATAACATTAAAAAGTTTAGTCATGTATAAAATGGCTGCTCTGGCCTGCCGGCTATCGCACTTGGTGAGCGAAGCAACTGCCGAGATGGTGTCTTAATTGTTGGGGTGCAGTCTTTTGTGATGGAGTAGGCACGGCTTACCAGTGACTCATGTGTTTGTTTGGAACTGAATATACAGCATCAGTAGGGAATTTGCAACATCACACCCAATTATTCTGGGGTCATGGAAAATAATTACTGGGGGTCCTTTAAGTAGAGGCTTCCAATAAGATTCATGGTAAATAAGTGTTTCTCCTGTTAGTATGCATTGTCCTGATCTTTTCCCTTAGATTGCATGACTCTGTTGTCTTTATTGTATTGTAATCTGTTAAGTGTAAAACCTTATTCAGTACAGTGAAAGCTTCTCATATACAGTAGTCGGCACCAGTGGCTGAGGGGTCTGTAGCAACTGCAGTATGTGTAAAATCATGTCTAATCATTTACCCTTCTTTTTTTTTTTTTTTTTTTCTTCTCCCCCTCACAATTCATAGCCTCAAAACATTTTGCTGACCAGTGACTGTCCACTAGGTGACATAAAGATAGTGGACTTTGGCTTATCCAGAATAGTCAATAACAATGAAGAATTGCGAGAGATCATGGGGACTCCAGAATATGTCGGTAAGAGTCTTGAACATTTCTTCAGTGAAATTTAGTTAGAACATGCAGTAGAGTAACCATACTTTGCTTTTCTTTTAGCCCCTGAAATCCTGAGTTACGAACCAATCAGCACAGCAACAGATATGTGGTAGGTTCACTTACTTATTCTGGGTTCACACTGTGTTTGTGTACGTGGTCAACCAATCATGTTTCTAGTATCCAATAAAGATTTTTGTATACCATTTTCTTTACCATGTAAGTCAGAGGAAAACCGATCCTGCTGCATGGCATACAACAGCATACGTTTAACATAAATGATTTTTTTCCTTTTTTACGGTGTTAAATGTACACAAACGCAGTGTGAACCCAGCCTATAGGACCAGTTCACACAGAGTAAAATTGGCAGAATTCTGCGGCTACCATGTCATACTGGCAGTCTATGGAAGGGCTTGCGCGCCTCCTCTCTCCATGCCTCGCCGCTCGAAGAATTGACAATTCTTCCGTGCAGAGAGGAGGCGCAAGCTCTCCCATAGACTGCCAGGATGACATGGAGACTGTCTGAATTCTGCCGGTTTTACTTCGTGTGAACTGGCCCTAACATAGTTATATTTATTTTGATTGGTAACATGTCGGTATGTGCTCTTACTTGGAGATGACTCTATTGGGCTGGGGTTTGCATTCACATTTGTTAATTTTAGCATCTGATGTTAGGGTGTGTTCACACTACAGAATACAGGCGGAAATTTTGAGCGGAGGCCGCGCGGCAGACTCTGCTTGAAGTTCCATCTGTCCTATTGACTTTGCATTTCTCTTGGTCAGTATATTTTCAACCAAAACCAGGAGTGGAACTGACAGTGCAAAATTACAATGGAAAGATTTGAACAGCTTATCAATCCACTCCTGGTTTTGGTTGAAAAAAAAAGACTGATGGAAATACTATGTGTGAACATAGCCTAAAAGGGAATCTGTCAGCTGTTATTTATGTTCCAAATTGTTGACACTGTTAAATAGCTAGGAGACACATGATACCTGTAATATATCCAGCTGTGCTCCAGGGATGTAGAGAGAGCTTTTGTTTTTTGGCACAAGCAGTCAGAGGCTTTCCCAAGCTCCTGAATAGCTGCAAGCTAGAATGTCTCCTCTCCCCCCTCCCTGCTCTATGGAGTCCCAAGCAGGATCAGGTATGGAAGGGGAAATAAGGAGGTGTTACAGCCCAGTGCACTTCAGGAGCCCAGGAAAGCCAGCTGTCTAACCGTGTCAGCAGTTTGGAACATGAATTGCAGCTGACAGATTCCTATTAAGGAATCTACATAACTAAATATTGGCTCAAAATGATGCAAGTTTCCAAATTGTTTGGTTAAAGTATGCTCAGTAACTTGCCGGTTGTGTCCTGCAACATTTTGCATATAGTTGGCACATCCTTCTGTGACCTGGGGGTCTTTATGGTCCCTTTAAACTCTCATATTAACATGTGCACAAGGTCAGATATGAGATGCAACAAAGATTGCAGATGAGTCCAGCAGCTGTCTGCTTAGCAGTATCTCTCACTGACCTGATGAATAAGTTCTTTACTTAATTTCTTTTTATTTCCATATGCTCACAGTTACATAGAGGATAAGTATAGCCTAGCTGTGTTAACCCTTTCAATGCTAGCAGTGAACAATTCCCTTCGCTATGTTGTGATCTCATGGTTTATTTTTCCCTCGACAGGAGCATCGGTGTGTTGGCATATGTAATGCTTACAGGTACGTCTCCCTTTCTGGGGGATGACAAGCAACACACTTTCCTGAACATTTCCCAGCTGAACATCAGTTACACAGAAGACTTTGAGGGAGTCTCCGAAGCTGCAGTTGACTTCATGAAAGCACTTCTAGTTAGGGAGCCTGAGTAAGTTGTTATCCATATTAATAAAGGCTCTTTATGTCCTTGCATTTCCTCAGCTTACTTGCTGCTTCCTGCCTGTAGGAACTGCTGACTGCACACTTTAACTTGCTTACCATGCCTGTCTACTTCCAGTTTGTCTGGGTGGTGTTCCTTAAAAGCATGACATCATTGTTGTATTTATTGGACAAGACATGCTGGTTATCTGGTGATGGGAGGAAGCTGCATATATGAGAAACACATTTCTGTGCTTTATTCATAGTGTCCTTTACTGTAAATGTTAGGATTGATGAACTTGACCTTGCCACCTGTAATAGTGGTAATGATGTTCATTTACAAGTTCTGCAGCACATTAGAATTCTCGGGGGAACATATACAGACAATCAGACATTACAGAATTACACACTGACACAAATATACTTGCTTTATTTATATGATGGTCCATCCATTGTGTGGGGTCATGCACATAAAGGTGGAGGATCAGGCGACCAGCCAATCCTGTGTGTGCAGATGTAAAGTGTATGAAGCTTACAGAAACACTGTTGGCAGAGTGTTTGGGGTGCGCAGGATGGAATTCCTGAAAGTGCCCCAGACTTCATTGTAAGTGTATTACAATGCAGTCATCAACTCTTCTGGGACTTCCTTACCCTGCTCATGTCATAAGAAGACTCCCCACCTGCAGAATTTTATTTTCAATGTATCCTGCGACGTCCTGAAGTTCTAGGTACGCTTTAAAGGAGTTGTCCAGACAACTTTTTAAATTATGGCCAGGGGTGGCATGACTGTAAATAATTTACACTGACCTCCCTGGCTGCCATGCCACAGCTGGTATCTTAATGCTCTGTCCCCACTGGGTGGCTACTTCAAGGTTCTGGGGTCATGATGATGCAGGCCCCCTTAGCCTTAGGTGAGACCCCTGCAGCCACTGACTGGCTGGGTGAGGCTCATGGATCTGCTTACTGAACCATCAGGTTTCAAGCTTTCCATAAAAGTCTCTAGAGAGGAGAGTATGGGTTGGAGAGCACACTGTATCATTGTCTGGCTTAATATATTAAATGGAATGTAAGTGCCCTTGTATGAATATTCATATATTCCTTGTTTTCTTCCTTAGGCTATGTTTATATGTAACATATAAACTGAGGATTTTGACTTCTATATTGAAGTTAATTAGGAAAACTCTTCAACAAATCTGCAGCCTATTTGCCACATCACAAGACTTTTTAAAGGGAGTATTCAGGATTAGAAAAAGCTGCTACTTTCTTGGGAAAACAGCACCACACCTGTGGGTGTGGTTATGCAGCTCCACTCCAATACCACACAAAGTGAGGACAAGAGTGCTGCTATTTCTGGAAGAAAGCGGCTATGCTTTTCTAAGGGCCCTATTACACCAACAGATTATCTGACAGATTTTTTTAAGCCAAAGCCAGGAATGCATTTGAAAAGGGGAGAAATCTCAGTCTTTCCTTTATTACCTGTTTTGTTTATACTCCATTCCTGGTTTTGGCTCATAAATCTGTCAGATAAGCTGTTGGTGTAATAGGGCCTGAAGTCTGGATAACCCCTCTAATATTTACAAAAGTGCATCTACTGCTGCCTAACCAGCTAATGAAAAGGGACAACACTTCTTGTAAAGCTGCACTTACACTACCTACTACCACCAGGCTCTCACAGAGCAAGGGAAAACTTCTATTGCATATTGCTACTAGGATTTTAATACATATTCTGAGTGGATGAAGTAGAGGTATGTTATCATGCGGAGGATGATTATAACAGACTTAAATCCAACTGCTCTTGTATTGCAGAGGTCGGGCGACAGCAGAGGATTGTCTGCAACACCCATGGTTATCTGAAGGTGACCTCCCAGATCTTTACTGTAGTGCTATGAATACAGTGCAAGACAGCGAGCAGATCCTTCCAGCAGAAGAGGAGGATGAGCTGAAAGCAGAAACTTCCTTGGAAGCAACAAGTCCAGCCCAACCAGACACAGATGGACAGACTGTGACAGAGGAGTTGATATTAATGGCTTCCTATACTTTGGGACAGTGCAGACAAACTGAGATGGAGAAACAAACTGAATCTAAAGCCATTACAAAGCGGTTTAAATTTGAGGAGCCAATGCTGCAAGAGATCCCGGGAGATTTCATCTACTGAGCTCTGTGACTTGGCATTGTGTGACTTTTACAGCTTGGACTTGTTTTTCTTTCTAGAGTCATGGAGCTTCTTGGTAAACCAGAAGTAAGTCAGACTTTCAATAAGAGCAGCTGGACATCATGGCAACAAGAATCCAATTCAAGCTTGCCATGTTAAATCTGAGTGGGCAGACTTTGTCTGCTTGGTTGAAGATAAATATATTTTTTATTTATTTTTTTTTTAGTTTTTTTTTTTTTTTTTTTTTGCTTGTGCCTAATTCACCACAATATCCCACTTTTTTATGTGGATTTATTGACTGCATGATGTCATATCTATTGGGGTCCTTTTTGGAAGCATATTGCCAGAGACACCAAAATTGGTGGAGTAAAAAGATGTTTTTGGATAGCTTTGCTGAAATCTGGCAGATTATTTAGTAAATATGTATTATATTCAGCAAAGCTAAAGAGAATTTGTCAGGTACTGTGGTGGAGGCAGCCATGTTGTAGCTTATTATGATGGTTCTGAGAACACATCAGAAGCTGTTTAGTAATTCTTGTAAGGTCATATGAGCATATGTAGGAACTCTTGCCCCTGATGTCTGTGCTGGGAATATAAAACTCATGTGCTCATAATGATGACTATAAAGCTGGCAGGCTGCCTAGGCTTCAATATGATTTCCTCCACTGCAACAGACATCAATGTCCTTTTTAAGCCATTCCTGTTTTTTGTGCCACTCCCCTTCCTCCAAAAAAAAAAAAAAAAACTACAGCAGCTTTGTAAATAGAAGAAATATATATGGGGGAAGGGGGAAAACACAATAATGCAAACATATGCTAAAAATCTAGAGTAAAAGAATACGGGCAGAATAGCAGTTCAATGTTCTTGTTACATCTCTTTAAGTGATTTGATTCCTCTACCACTTCTTCAGTGTAGCATTGCACATTATTCATTGCCATGTGGACAAGTGCCAAAATATGTTGTAACCAGTTAACCCTTGTAGCCAAGTATTACCATAACACCTCTATAAACATCAGGCCTTCTTCCAAGATACTAGTTTGGGTTGCAGTTGTGACAAGTAGTGTGTTACACTTCTGCAGGTGATAAACTAAGTACATTGCTGTGGTCTAACCAGTCCGGTCACTGTAGATGGCAAGAATAGCGCAGCTGTCGTGCTGCTGGGGTGACTAGCCTTGCTGGAATCCATTGTCTGTGGGGTTTGTCGGGCCACAAATAAACATTTTTCCGTTTTCCGCCCATATGGTCTGTGAGTATAGACTTCTTTCATTACCTACAGTGTATGATTGACACGTTTAGCTGAGACTTGTGGTACCTTTACCTGCGCTCCTTGTATAGAAGTTGTTTTTTGTTCTGCCTGGTCTTGACACAACACTTTGGCTGCTATTGTATAAATAACTTTGACACAAGTGTAAACATAACATATTCCCAGTGTATTCTCCACTGTTCATTTATAAGATTACATATAACAAGTGCAGCTTTGAGCAGTCTGGTGAATGAGGACCCAAGTTTGCACTGTTCTCAAGTAACTTTCTATCATATGATACATTTGGGGTATTTTCCAGTCTTGGTGAACAACAAAGCTTACATTCTTCCACAGAGAGCAAGCTTTGTCCCAGTATCTATAATGACCTTCCACTGTTTCTGTGGGACTCCTCAATATGTTCTAAGTGCCTCCTGATTCCTTATGCTATTTGTGATTAAGATTCTACGCTGACCTATACAGCTTGTCTTTTCATTAAAAAGGTTAGAATTAATCTCCATCATGTGCTTATTGTCACCTGGCATACTGAATAGCTGAGGTTACAGAGGTCTTGAATATGTGATATAGAAGTGTTTCAATGTATCTTCCACTTGTTAGATGTTGAGCCATCTGCTTTCTATTGATTCCACTTAGAATGCCAGGTAGATCAGACAGTTTCTTTCTTCTTACAAAGTCCTTATGACATATCTGAAGCTATTTGTACTGACAGTGTGTGCAGGTGCCTATGTCACAGCCTTGCACTATGCTACTCTTGGCCACTGTATCCCTCTGCCACCTCAAGGGTGAGATGAGTTTGGCATTGGGTTTTATACCAGTGTTAAGGGCAGATGTTCTGGGGAAATCTTTTGCTCATATTCACTAGCTGTTATCAAGTTATTATGTAAAAGGTGTTATTTGTATATATGCAGTCAGACTGTAGGGAAGTCTACCCTTATAAAATGTCATTTTTCTCAACAATAGTTTTGCATTTCTTTGCACCATTGTCCTTTTTGTAGTCATTGAATAATTCCCTATGTGTTGACTCACTCTCAAGTGGCAGTAGTAATTTACAGCACCATCATAAGGTTGTCAATTCTGTATTTTCTCAATATGGAGTCAGAATTAATGGCAACATACATTAATCTTGCTTAAATGCAGCATATACTGTACACTTTTTTTTTTTTTTTATTTGTAACTTCTGACTGTATTTGATGCCACAAGCCAACTGTATGCTACCATGGTGGGGCAGGTCACGTTTGTAGAGCAATCTCACAACAGATGGACATAAGCAGAGGAATAGAGGTGTATGCACTTCACTCATTTGTACACTGACTTGGTTTGTAAGGATTGATCTTATAATTTCAGTCCACAGGCTACTATGTGGCAGAGTTATTTCTGGTCTCCACCAAGCAGCTTGTAAAAACTGGGATGCTGAACATAAACATCAGTATTTCCAAGCCTCCTTTTACCTTAGTGGAAATGTAAACTAATAACACAGGGCCAAGTCATGATTCCTCTCCTCACCCTAGAAAGCCAGCCACATCTATCTGCCCGTTTCTTACACAGCAAGAGAAGTTACATTGTGCTTATCCCTAATGCAAGTTTTCACAAGGCCAATAGTCCTTCCATCTGACTGCTCAAAGTTTTGCATGTGTCCATTTTTATGTGTCTGTCGTGCCTTTTTGTACAGTAATTTTAAATAAACCAGAGCTGTTTTTGTATAGTTCTATTAAAGTTTGTAAGTTATAAACAGCCTGTTAATAAATATGGTTATCTTTATTACTGGAAAATAAGATGTTTCTACTGATGAATTTTTTTTTTCAGGCTGGAACAGCCAATTCATACTTTTGAAGCTGTTTATATTAAAGAGATATTCCACACTGTGGATGTTCAGTAACTTGTGTGTTGTCTCTTCTCTCAGTGGTGTCACCATTGTTCCTACAGTCCATCAATAGATATAAGTGCAGACTGCAGTCTTGAGTATCCTATATGCATTAGATACTTGGCTGTGACTTCATTCCAGTAAGAGGTATCATTGGGTTACCCATGTTATATTACCATGCCATATTAGTAGGTTAAAAAAAAAAAAGGGTTTGTGTATGGCCAGAATTACTAATTGAAGACAAGTGAGGGAGTATAAAAAGAAAGGCTATTTAAAACTTCTCAAAGAAAAAAAAAATGTGCATGTAATCTCCCTAGTTCTGGTATTGCTAAGTTATAAAGTACAGTGTTCTTAATTTCTATTTGTCATAAGAATCTACAAATTTGTCATAAGAATCTACTTTTAGCTGGTTGTGACAACTCCTACAAAAACCTAGAGCAAGAAGCTTGCAAAAACTCCCACTGATCCCTATGTGGGCTGAAGTCCAACAAACATAGAATTGAGTGGCAAAATAGAATGTGCATGTCTGACATGCATGTCAACAATCCCAGATGAAGGCCTTGTGACGGCAAAGATTTAATTCAACGGAAAGAAAGGGCCCTATTCCACTGGACAATTATCGTTCAGATTATTGTTAAATCGTTCGAATCTAAACTATGATCGTTCGGTTGAAATGCAGTTAACGATTAACGACCGAACGAGAAATCGTTGATCACTTTATAAGACCTGGACCTATTTTTATCGTTGCTCGTTCGCATTGAATAAGACGTCGTTCGCAATAGATACGAACGCAATAGCGAATAAATAGCAAAGAAAAAACGATCGCAATTACGATCATAAGTAACGTTTATTGTTCCATGGAAATGAGTGAACGTTTTCAGGTCTTTTGCAATCGTTAATTATGCAAACTATAATCGTCCGGTGGAATAGGGCCCAAAGGCAAAAATTTTTTTAAGTCTTCAAATTCATGAACCATGCAAGGGTCTTTATTGAGCATGTCTCACTGCTGAGACCCCCCCCTCCCCCCCATACACACACACTGACGATAATGCAGTGATCTTTTAGGCAGCTAATTTTAAGTCTAGAGGGCCGCATGGTGAAGAGACCGCGAGGAAGTGATGCTTCCCGCGTGTTCTCCTGATCAGTGGGGGCCTGGGTGAGAACCACTGATCATATTTTTGACATATAACATCCCTTTTTTTTTTTTTTTTTAACACCCTTACTGCATTACTTCATTGCAGTAATCAATCATATATTTACCGTCCTTCATTGGATTAATGCAATGACTCCAAATGTGTGCTGCTGCCTAAGAATAAACTATATACAATTGTAGAAAGCCTGCTCTAAAAAGCCACAGACAGATGGGGAGACTTCTATTTTAATAAGCGCTGTCTCATCTACATTTTATACTCGACAGGTTTAATTCTAGATTTGTTGCAATGCCATTGAACAAACCTAATAATTATCACTTTATTCTTTTCTTTGATTAAAAAATTTTTAGTTACACATTCAGGACATCCTGCCCCAGGATGCATTCTATGTAAATGCATATCTTTTAGAGGGTACGGCTTGCTAATGGAGGTGTGAGGACATGTCTCTGCTCCACTCCACACCTGGTCTCTTCCCCGGGCCCAACAGCAGTAGAACCAGCACCCTGATTTATCTCCATGAGATGGGCAAAGAGAAAGGGAACCTGCCTTGCTCCATCCAACACCATGAATCTGAGGCTTCCCGATCCAAGATGGCAGCCACACATGCATCTACATCTGCATGGGTCCTAGAGCATTATCTTTTGCATAATCATTAACTATCTCAAACGACCGCTATTGCGAAAGACCTGAAAACATTCACTCATTTCTATGGAACGATAATCATTACTTATGATCGTAATTGCAATCGTTTTTCTTCGCTATTTATTCGCTTTTGCGTTCGTATCTATTGCCAACGTCCGAACGATGTCTTATTCAATGCGAATGATTTGCGAATGAACAACGATAAAAATAGGTCCAGGTCTTATAAAGCATTCAATGATTTCTCGTTCGGTCGTTAATCGTTAACTGCATTTCAACCGAACGATTATTGTTTAGATTCGAACGATTTAACGATAATCTGAACGATAATCGTCCAGTGGAATAGGGCCCTTAGCTAGATAAGCAGAGGTGCGTTCCACTTGAGATTCTGTCTGTCCTATTAATTCAGTGGGATTTCTTATGTGCCTCTGCTCTTCGCTCAAAGAATGAACATGTTAATTCTTTGAGTGGAGAGCAGAGGCACACGAGAAATCCTATTGAAGCACTGGGACAGGCAGAATCTCAAGTGGCATCTGCCGTATGGACACTGCTTGTAAATCAGAGGCAAGTCTGCTATCTTCAAACACCTAGGAGACTTGCTGGCCACCTTTAGGATCCCAAGGATCTGTGCTTTTTCATGCTGGGAGCAGGGAAACTGTTTGAATGTTCGTGCTGCTGTAATGACTGAGCTGCACAGCTGTCATTACAGTGGTGCGACCATTCAAACAGTTTCCCTGCTCCCAGCATGATGATGATACATCATGCTGTGTGGGGAAACACTCTGATACAGGGATTCTCCGTCCTTGCTTCACAGACTGAACAAAGAATATGTGAATGCAGCCTAATGGTTCTTTAACAGAGCAATTATTATTCTAATCGAAGTGATTATCTGGTCATGTAAATACAGTTAACGATCAAGCGACAAATCATTAATCGTGGTCTTTCATAGTCTATAAATAGTTGCTGGTCATTCGCTAATATTTTTTCGCTAAAGTTTTGGCTGTCCAAGCATGCTGGGAATTGTAGTTTTGCAACAGCTGGAGGGTCTGGGTTTGACATCACTGGTCTAAACAGTCTGTTTGTTTAAAGCAAAAATAATCAGTTAAATGATAAAAAGACGATCAAGAAAAAAAAATTTGCAACGATTTATCTGCTCATCTAAATGACAATCGCTGGAAACATAAAATCGCTGTTTCGAAATCGTTAAATGATCGCTTGAGCGATTTATCGCTCTGTCTAAAATGATCGCTAGACACCAAATGAGCTGTGATCTGATGCACCAAAGGTTTAAATATAAGAAGAGATCTGAAACACATTAGTTGGTGTTTGGGATTTTAATAAGTACATTTAAGATACATGACTACTTGTTTCTTCCCCCTCATTGTCCGAAAAATCAGAGTGGTAAATTGGGACACTTTCACCATTATTCAGTTTTAAAATGACATCTTGAAGGTTCCACCTAAGAAAAGAAAAAAAAATAAAAGTTTTAAATGTCTTACAAACTGTAACCAACAAAATATTTCCAGATCACATTACCTACATCAGTTTAATCTAATTCATGTTCCAAATGGCTGACACTGATAGAAAGGAGACACATGGTACCTTTCAAATATCTGTCTTTCCAGAAAGTAAAATCCTTTTACTTTCTGTTGCAAAATGTCAAAGAGGCATTTTTCAAGCCCTTTAAGTTCTCAGCGCTGTAATTCCTTATTTCCCCCAGCATCCCTATCCCTGCTTGACAGTCAGCTGGAAGTGGGGTTCAAATTCCAGCTGGTTGTCAATCAAGCAGTAATATGAATGGGAGGGGGAGCATGGCTACCTTACAGCCCTTCAGGAGCTTGGAAAGGCCTCTATGGCACAGCACTGTAGAATACAAGCATTTTTGTCAGCAGTTTTGGAATGTGGATGGCAGCTGCTATATTCACTTTAATTTCTTAAGTTAAAAGTAGAAAACACAAGCTAAAAGTCATCATAATTAACGTATGGTCCCTGCTGTGCATACACACCTTCGACTAAACTGGTCCTTGACAGCTGTGCTATAGAGATACCCGCCCATTGTGGTTCCTGACACTGGTATCTTGATCTGAAAGCACATGAAACAAACAAGTGACTGTTATATAAAATCCTTCAGGACTGTTCTGAAATTCCCATTGTATGACATCAGCTAATAATGTCATGGTTGCCTTTAAGGAAGTTAGGAGAGATTCATTCGCACATGTGCTTAAGTTGACTCACCATTTGAACTCCAAAGTGATGTCCCAATGTAACCTAAAAGAAAACCCCTATTTATCAGTTAAAAAGTGTTGTGCAAGCTGCATTCATGCGTTCCGTGTTCCACATGGAACACGGATGTGGAATGCCTGTAACAGGGTCCTCCACCTACCTGGGCAGCATCTGTGACAAGATGCTGGGAGCGGTGGAACTGTATAAATATGTGCTGCGCTGTAATGAAGCATATTCATACTGTTCCCCTGCTCCCAGCATCTGATCACAGGGGAAGCATCCACATGTAAATGCGGCCTAAATTTCTGAGTACTTTGTGTTACTTGTCATGTAGTTAAGGCCGATTAAATGGCTTCACGCTGTAAGCTAGCACTGATCTGCTAGATCGGCACTCACCTAACGAGCCTGATAGACTGCTCAAGAGTCATGTGATGTCTAGTCATGTCTAGTGATGTTAGCGTAGCCCTTTCCTTTAATCAGCCATCGGTTGCGCATTGCAGAGGTGCACGGCTGACCGAAAATGATTTCTAAACATGTTGAAAGACGACGACGGACGAGTGTTCGCTCATCGAGTGATTGCTGGCTCTGTTACACAGAGAGATATCTACCAGATTTGGCAGGTAATCACTCCATAAAATAGGGCCCTACAAAATAGTTTCTTCTAATGCTACGTTTACACGGAGCGATAATTCGCCTTATAGATCATTTAACGATTTTGAAGCAACGATTTGGTTTTTATAACGATCAGCGTTTAGACAAATAAATCGTTAGAAAAATTGTAAGAAAATTCGTAAAAAAATCGTTAATGCGATCGTTTTTAAGATCGCTGAAGCCCATCTTTTACATAGGGTGAATCTTTGAAAGACTGTTTACTTGAAACGATCTGCGAATTTTTAGCAAACGATGAACGACGATTTGAGAACATGTTGAAAGATCAAAATGAACGATTTTTCGCTCATTGCTTGATCGTTTGCTGTGTTTACACTGAACGATTATCGCTCAAATGCAATCGTTATTGCGAAAATTCGAACCATAATCGTTCCGTGTAAACGCAGCATTATACTGAAAGACAAATTCAGAATTCTGTGAATTACATGTTACCAGGCAACAGTTCAATGGAGGAGCTAAGACAACATGACATTCACATACTGGGGGGAATTGGTTCTGTTAGTAAAGTACTTTCCATAGCTAGTCATTAAAAAAAAAGCTTGTTTTGTCCCTTTTATTTAGGGGTCCATTTTTTTTTCTCTGATTGTGCACCCAAAAAGAAGTGGGCAGGTAAATTACCACACACCAAAGCTTCAGCAAAATTCAGATGTTGAGTGTTAAGAGAACATATCAAGGTATATTTCTCCATTTATGTTCTCCATTTCTGCGAAATATAAACTCCAACTGAGTAAACTAATATACATTTATCAGTACAAGCTGGTGCTGGTGGTAATAAATATTTATCACACACACATATATATATATATATATATATACACACACATATATATATATATATATATATATATATATATATACACACACACACACACACACACATATATATATATATATATATATATATATATATATACACACACATACACTATACATAATAAAATATAAAAAAATAGTTTGAATATGAAAATAAAGTGCACAATCATTATAATAAGCTTTATTTGCCCAATGCAAATGCGCCCAAAATACTACACAATCAATTTCAAATGAAAACAAAATGAGTCTAGTTTGTGTTAATCCTTACAGAAAAATAAAATGGCAGTGCCAGCTTGATGTTAAGGCCCTATTCCACGTAACGAATATCGTCCGTATTCGGCCGATATCGGCCACTACGAACGATAATCGTCCCATGGAATAGAGTGCAACGATCAGCCGACACCGTTCATGTCAGCTGATCGTTGCAGTCGCTTGTTTTTTAACATGTTGAAAAACAAGCGACTGATATAGCAACGATCTGCTGCCGTCGCTCTGTTGAATAGGAGAGTCGGCAGCAGACGCTGCTGTATCCTATGGGCTGCCCGGACGATCAGCGATCACTCGGGCAGCCCCCCCCCCCGCAGCTCCCCACCGCCCCTCCCGCACTCACCCGCTCGCTGCAGCCGCGTTTGAATAGCGGCGGTAGGGGGCAGGGAACGAGGAGCAAACGAGCGCTGAGATCGCTCGTTTGCTCCTCTATACGACCCGTGGAATAGGGGCTTTACCCCACAAGGGAATGGGCTGGCCACTCCATTACCTTAAAAGGGTACTCCAGCCCTTTGAAAATGTTAATGTAACATAATGAAGAGCCTATTGTTATGTCTCTGCAGCACCTTAGGGTCCCCCATTAAGAACTCCCACCACCACTTGTGAGAGGAACCCTTAACGACGCATGACAAGTATACTCATCATGCGGCCATTAAGGGTAAAGAGAAAGGGCTCCCGGCGTGAGCCCTCTCTGCAGCCCGTGGTCCCCAGTTGATAGCTGCATTTAAATAGTATCTGTGCCCCTCTACCTGATGTCTAGTGGGGGGATCTCCCCCCCGTTATGCGATAGCATAGAGGAGATGCCTTCTACGGAGTCGGCTGGGGCTCAGCGTAGGAAGGACGCTGATCCCAGCTCGGCAATCAGTGTATCTGGTCTGCTGCTGACCAGAATAATAGAGCACTGATCTGATGGATCAGTGCTCTATTATATCCACAGCACTGATCTCAATGGAAGATCAGTGCTGTGTATATAGAAGTCCCCCAGGGGATTTCTAATTGTTGTTTGTAAAAAAAAAAAAAAAAAAAAGTATTTTTTATTAATAAAAAATTCCCTCCCCTAATAAAAGTTTAAATCACCCCCCCCTTTTCCCATTTTATAAACAAAAATAAGTAAATAAAAAAATTAAACATATTTGGTATCGCTGCGTGCGTAATCAAACTATTAAGTTATCACATTCCTGATCTTGCACGGTAAATGGCATAAGCGCAAAAACCTGCCAAAGCGCAAAACTGCGCATCAAATCCAGAAAAAATGCAATATAAAGTGATCAAAAAGTCGCATATATGCAAACAAGGTACCTAAAGAAAGAACAGATCGTGGCGCAAAAAAATGACACCTCACACAGCCCCATAGACCAAAGGATAACAGCGTTATAAGGATGGGAATAGAGCAATTTTAAACACATTTTGTTTTGTTTTTAAAGGTTTTAATTTTTTAAAAGCTGACAGATAAAATAAAAGACATTTAAGTTAAATATCATTGTAATTGCACCGACTTGAGGAACATATATAACATATCAGTTTTACCATAGAGCAAATAGCGTAAACACGAAACCCCCCTAAATGAAAACAAATTCCTTTTTCTTTTTTCAATTTCACTGCGCATATAATTTTTTTTCTGGTTTCACAGCATACTTTATGGAAAAATTAGGTCAGTCATTGTAAAGTACAATTAGTGGCGCAAAAAATAAGGGCTTATTTGGGCCTGTAAGTAGAAAAATGCAAGTGCTATGGCCTTTTAAACACGAGGAAAAAACTAAATCGCAAAAACTAAAATTAGCCCGGTCCTGAAGGGGTTAAATAAAATTAGTGGCCGTTAATTAAAAAAACAAAACAAAAGACAGTGTGGGAACATGGCCCAATAATGTTTTTAACACTATATATTTGTGTGTATTTGTATGAAAGTACAGAAATGAAAATAGCCTTCGACCCCAAAAAACTAAAATAACCAAAATTATAATTTAAAAAAATTGTGACAAAACATTACATAGGCTGAGGGGACCCGCAACAACACTACCACAGAAGGATCTGCACAGTGGAGATGGAGCAATAAGATACTGGTAGCAGGGAGGTAGGTGCAGTTTACAATTTTCAATAACTCCCTCCCTGTGCATTTATCAAAACGTCACCATTTTCTTTTGGAGGTGGAGGGTGGGGGGTAAAAACAACACCACAGCCTATGTTATTTCAGAGGCTATAGCAAATGATTACATACACAGCTCTAGTTTTTTGCCATTTGATACAAACCACAGTATTCTCTAGGCATGCTTTTTTCCTCATAGGCGTCTTTAAAAAAAAACAACAACAAAAAACAAGCAGTTTTCCACCCGTATACACGTGATGCTTTTTATGGACAAGATGTGCAATAAATGATAAAAATAAATTAATGTTTTTCTAGACTGATGGGACAAAATTTTTCTAATGTGATGTGTATGACTTTTGTTCTTGTCTCAACAGTCAGTATAGATACTGTATAAAACTTACCTGGGCTGTTGTCTTGTCAACATGGTTGTATCTGTCAGTCAGTCGAAGATTGTGGACCTTAAGTGGTGGTGCTCCTAACATCTCTAAAACATTAGACCGAGACTCAAGTTTCTGCAGTGCACCCAAGTAGTATTCTTTCTGGGCAAATGACTCTAAAGTTTTGAAAAATAAAAAAAAAAGTTACGGGTCTCAGAACATGGTGTCACAAAGTCATCGCTTTAGGGTGCGTTCACACCTACAGGATCTGCAGCAGATCGGCAGCAGATTTGATGCTGTGTTCAGTTATTTAAATGAAATCTGCTGCAGAAAATCAGCTGCAGATCCTGTAGGTGTGAACGCACCATTAAAGTTTTTTTCTAAACATTACAATAACTATATAAATTACTATACACAATAATATTGCTATAGCTGTGACTGTACTGACAGTCCAAATGGCATAAATATGGAATGTTTAATTACACAGTGAATGCTGAAAAAATAAAAACTCAAAAACACATTTTCTGGGGTTTATTTCTATTCCATTCCACAAAAAATATATTTAAGTTCTCTTGAAATGCGGGGATGAAAAATTCACCCTCCAAACCTGTGGCACGAAGGGGTTAAACTTGACTTGTTAAGTTTCTACTGTTTAGGGATGTCTACAATGGCTTAAAACGCGTTGACCCCCTGCCAGTCAGCGTCCATGCTCTGGCCGTAACAAGTGTATGAACAAGGCTGTAAATTCTGTAGCAGCCTAGCGGTCACGAGAACCCAAAGGACACTATCCAAACAAATGGCTGCCACTGCCCCATAACAATATATCTGCCCAGGAATATCTGGCATGGTTGGATATGCATGTTAATCTTGCAGAAGAATGTAAGTGCCTGCAAAGAAACCTCTAGTGTATGTGGGTTTTAGGGCAATAGAGTCACAGTAGTTTGTATTGTGCAGATACCTTCCCTGCCTCCAGTGACATCTCTCTATGTGGAAATTCAAAAAAATAAGTATAAAAGTATTGTTAGATATGTGTACCAGGGTCTGCACCCCATAGATAATAGATTTGAATAGGAATCTTCCAGTGAAAAGTGTCGACTTTCTTAATAAGGAGGAGAATCAGAGCGGCACTCTGTGGAATACAGGTGGTGCACGAGGAAAGCGTTTCGGCGATGTGACTTTGTCAACTGCCCCAGTTGACAAAGCCACATCGCCAAAACGTGTTCTGCTGTTTTATTGTTCACACGATTGTGGTGATGTAACCGAATAAACTTCATGATGTTTAAGTGGTGAGTTGCCGGGAATTCCATTTTTGACCATTTTAATAAGTCAGCAATCAGAAATGTACAGGGCAGAGCAGATCATGTGATGGTGCGCAGATGATTTGTTGTCTCAGAAACTTGAACAACATGTCATTATTGAAGGAACTAGGAATTCTGCAGTTTACTACAAATGGCTTGAAGGCTATGGACACCTTTAAAAATTTTTTATTACAACTATTATTGATTCGTCTAAATAGTCTTAATTAAACATTTCCTACCATTTACCTGATACACGGAGAAAAGTCAGACAACGTTTCTGTTTTCTCAGAGTGAGATAACAGCAGGGAGGGGATTACATACCAGCTAAAAAAGTGGATGTGGGTGGGGTGGGGGGGACAAATACTGCAGGACTGCTCACACAGATTGGAAAAAGGGAGAAGGAACCTTGCCAGAGCCCCACAAAGTGACCTCCAGCTGAATACTGGTGTACATGTTTCTAAACAAACCATGAGAAACAGACTCCATGAGGACAGAATGAGGGCTCAATGTCCTCTATTGGCACCAGTGCTCACAGTGAACACCAGAATTACATGTCTGCCATTGGCACCCTGTTTTCTTCACAGAGTGCATGTTCACATCCAACACATTGATAGAGCTTGGGAATATTGTAGAAAATGCTACGCGGTCTGAAACATTGTCCAGCATGTCCAGTTTTGGTAGTGGATCACTGATAATCTGGAAAGGCATATTCTTGAAGGGTTGCATAAACCTTCATGTGATAGCCAGCAGTACCATGACTGCTCAAATTAATGGGATGAAAGGCTCAGGTGCAGTGGAGTCTGGGGTCCAACTGGTGCAGGACAATGCCCACCCTCATGTAGCTAGAGTAGTAGTAGTTCCTGGTGAAGACATGATGAAGACATTTATGCGATGTACTGGCCATCAGATTCCTCAGACCTAAATTCAATCAAGAACCTGTGATGTTATGTTTCAGTACATTCAATGCTGCCAAATAGCATCACATACTCCCCAGGAGTTCACAGATTCCCTGATCCAGGTATGGGAGTAGGACATCATGCGCCTTCTCTGGTGGTAAAAGCCAATCACTGGGGGTATTTGCTGGTAAACCTATTCCAGCTGACCCTGTCTTAAAGGAGAAGTTACTTTCTCACATGCTCGACAAATCATTGTGTTCTCTAAATGAATGCAGTAACCGAATAACTATTCTACGGAATTACCTAGGTTTGTCTATTATGACATTTTAGAGACAATAAGAGAAGGCATCTTGGAGGTGGAGGGATCTTTCTTTTTTTTACAACACTATGAGCCTGATAAAATATTACAGGTTGCTATCATGTGTCAAACAGCAGACACAACAGCAGCTTCCCGAAAGGAAACTTGGATTAAGTCTTCGAACTGGCCAATGCGTCTCCGCATATGCAGACAATGTGTGTGAGAAAGGAAGAGAAGCATATAATTTAGGCTGCACATTCCACTTACTCTGAATTAAATAATACATCATGGCACATCCTCCTCCTGACACTATACCCAAATAAAGGGCCAACTGTTGAAGGTTCCTCAAAGGCACTGGCATCCTTCCTGTAGAAACAAACACAGATGTTCAGTCTTCTTTTGTCATTGATTCTCATAGCTTGTGGGGTGTAAATGTCCGCTTCACATTTTGCTTTGTCATTTTATTCTTTTTGTGTTTTTATAGTTACTGTGCTGGCTGAGAGAATGGACAAGCTGAGGAACCATACTATTATACTTTCTATGTACTGAAAACAAAGGCACCTGTGTGTAGGTAGAACTGTGTTTGTTTAGGCCTCTATGTTTTATACTATATTTGTACCTGCACAGACCTTTTCCCATTGTTACTACCTGTAACTTGTGATTATAAGATTCCAAATAATAAAAAGATCCTACAGCACCCAGTATGCTGGATGGGCGCCAACACTGCACATGCTATGAGAAGTCACGTTTACTAGAATGCATTTATGTTTTATCACCTTTTACTACATTGTATTGTTCAGTAGGACAAGAATAATTATGCATCTATTATCCAGCTATGCAAAATGTACACCCTCTTTTACAGTCCCTGGCACTGCCCTACTGACATACACTGGCCATGTCACTTGTCAGATCATCTTTGTTGGATTTTCTCTCATGCACAAGTTGGTTTCCAGAATCTTTAAGCCACTTGATGGGATTAGCAAAATCTATACTAATTTACATGACTTCAACGGTAATTGCCCTAAAAGATAAAGCATTGACCTTCCCAGAACTCTTCAGCTTTGTAGTCTTAGAAAGAGCAAATGAGTAAGGGATAATCTTGGGCAGTAAGGAATGTAAACAAGAGGAAACCATCTGCAGGTTAGACCATACCAACCTGCTGATACAGGCTAATATTGTTACAGTGAGGAAGAGGTTATCCCTGTTACAGTGATTTAATTAAAAAATAAATAAATAGAAAATGGCCACTGGAGTGCCATAATAGAGGTACCGCATACTTCTTTGTAATGTACCTTGTAAGATTTCCTTTAAATGTAAAAATCCTTTAAAGTGTACCTATCATTTTAACAAACTTCTGACACTGCATAGCAACATGTCAGAGGTTTGTATCAGTGGCAGTCCTGGTGCTGAGAACATTGCCGATCAGTAGATCGAAGGGGAACACACGTACAGCAGCGCACGCTCTGCCTCCTCATCTCTCTCTCTCACTGCTAAAGTAGGAATTATAATGGAGCTCTAAAGAACTTCCTAGATGTGATTACAGGAAGTTCCATAGGGCTCCATTATAATTTTGTCCACCACTGCTTTAGCAATGAGACAAAGATGAAGAGGCAGAGTGTACCCTGCTGCACATGTTTTCCCCTTCCTTCTAACAAGGGTTCTGAGCACCAGGACCCAGACCAATACAAACTTCTGACATGTCACTATGAAATGTCAAAAGTTTGTTAAAATGGTAGTCACGCTTTGATACATTATTAAGGCAACCCAACAGATAATATTATGTAATTAAAGAGGAACTTCAGGCAGCCTTGTTAAAAAAAAAAAAAAAAAAAACAATTTAAGGTTTTTATGTATGTCCCCCCTGACATTTCTTATCTGGGTTTACAGTGGTCCCGCTCCTCTGATGCAGTTTTCTGTCTGCTCTGTCTATATCAATGATGGCTAACCTTGACACTCCAGCTGTTGTAAAACTACAATTCCCATGACACCTGGGCAGCCAAAGCCATATCTTTGGTTGTTCAGGCATGATGGGAATTGTAGTTTTGCAACAGCTGGAGTGTCAAGGTTAGCCATTATTGGTCTATATCTTGCTGTTCATCTACCCCTGCACTGCTATCAGAATACATTTCCCAGTAGTCTTTATGGTGCACACTCAGAATATCCTGTTTCACCCCCCTTAACCCCACCCCTCTCCAACTATGCCCCACCCCCTGTGCTCGGCAAACAAACTTAGGGTAGCTTCACACGTACCGCATCACAGCTGATTTTCTGCTGCAGATCCGCCGCAGATTTGACTAAATGAATGAACACAGCATTTAATCCGCACTGCAAAATCTGCTGCGGATCTGCAGCAGATGTGATGGTGCAGATTTGATGCTTTGTTCATTCGTTTAGACAAACCTGCTGCGGATCCGCAGCAGAAAATCAGCTGCGATACGGTACTTGGTGTTAAGCAACCCTAAATGTGAAACAGTGGTCATGTGATCTCTGTCTCCTAAGGGCTGGAGGCAGCAAAGGCAACAGGGGATGGAGTGGATTGCAGGGAGGCAAGTTTTCTTCAATTGCATGTCAATTAACTAATAGTGCGGCAGAACATGCCGAGACATGGTAATACATTATAGACATCTATATAACTCAATGGAAGATCAAAAGCAAAGTGCCGGTCAGCCATTACCTTTTTCTATATAACTCAAAGTATTTTTTTTATACAAATTATTCCTAACTGGAGTTCCCCTTTAAGCATTAAAGATGATCAGGAGAAAGCAAAAAAAATAATAACATTTACATCTAGTGGTAGATATCCAACAATAAGACATATAAACTAACTAAAATCAAAAATAACCCAATATAATATAACCGTGAAACAACATTTGCTTCCTTTCTCGGAAGAATGTGAAAATTGTTTTTCTCTATATATAGGCAGTTTCTGAAAGTGTATTATATATAGATCATGGGAACGATAGTGGTAAAAAAGATACTGGAAACCCTGTCTGGGGTCCTTGCCCTACTTGAATAACTTCTCTGCAGAATACGGATTTGAAAACAAATCCACCCCAGCTTGTACAATTATTTTCTAGCACATTCTCTATTTTTTTTTCTCTTTTCATTTGATATTTAGCACTGTGACGTAGTGAAACCACCAGATCTCTAATGTGATAAAGTAAACAATAACTCCTCAGCTATGCATGTTACATTCATATAGAACAGGTAGAACATACAAGTTTCAATCATTTATTCAGGGGGAGGGGAACAAAAGTAACAAAAATAATGCTAAAAGGCATCTTAAATTGAAATAAAAGGGAAAACCATGCACTGCAGCTCCCCGCTGAGGGTTCGGAACACAGTCAAGCTTCCTTTGTGTATACTGGCAGACGGACGATAGCAGACTACTTTATCAGGTACCTTCAATGCCTAAGCACGTTTGGATTAACTATCAGTTATAGAACATAGGTTACCTAGTTTTGCGCTGAATGGTTTTTCCTTTTATTTAGATTTACACGCTATTTAGTAAACTCTTGGGTGCTCACTCTATACATTCAGCAGCAGTAACGGTGCAGCGCTGGTGAGGAGGATAGTCTCAGATCGAGATAACCCCTCTATATTTTAGCATCTTAAATTGAGCCTGCCCTCTGCAATACAGATTCCAAACTGCTGATCCCGCCCGACAGCTGTTAGAACACGGAGAGATAAGGTAGCTTTATGCTACGTTTACACGGAACGATAATTCGCCTGATCGTACGATTAACGATTTCAAAGTAACGATTTTTCTTTATAACAATCAGCGTTAAAGCGGAACGATATATCGTACGGAAAGTTCGTTTTGCGATCGCTTAAGCCTATCTCGCACATAGGAAAAATCGGTGAACGACTGTTTATACGGAACGATCTGCGATTTTTTTGTGAACGACGAACGACGATTTAAGAACATGTTAAAAGATCAAACTGAACGATTTCTTTCTCGTCATTCGATCGTTTGCTGCGTTTGCACGTACGATTATCGTTTGAATTCGATCGTTATTGTGCAAATTCGTTCCGTGTAAGCACAGCATTATAGGGAACTAATCAGCACAATTGTGCCAATCTGGTTCCCAGCTGCACTCTAAAGATCTAATGAGCAGCTCCAGCAGCATACCAGCCACAACTGCGACGGTAGCTTTACATCAGGGAAAAAGGAGTTTTATTGCAGCGCCTGAGGGTAGGAGAGGAGTGACAACTAGTCATCTGGGGGAGAGACGCCTGTGATTAGTCATGGCTCTCTGCGGGGTTGATTGACAGGCAGAGAGACCTCTAGCGGGCCTCTCTGCCTGTCAATCATCCCCGCAGAGCCCGCTGACAGGCTGATTGATTCCCTCTAATATATCTGGCTGTGCTTCCATAATGTTGAGAAATACTTTCATTCTCTGGTGCTAGGTGCTGGATCAGCAAACTACTCTGACGGCATGTACCATATCCCCATTGACGCCTACATCAGCTGCTGTAACACAGTATTAAATTGTCTGTTTGAGGGATTTTAAAGGTAATTCATTCCATACTCCTAGATTATCCTAGGGCCATTCTATACTGCAGTTATGTGACAATAAATGGACAATAAGAAAATGAAAGATGGAAAACACTATGCAATAGTCAGGAATTTAGTGGGAGAGGGTCCATTGCAAAAGTGTGCTTCCCTGTTTAGTGTCTATGCCTTCTATTCCCCCTACTGGGTTTCATTGTAAGGAGGATCCAGCATTCCAGCATCTCCTCCTCACTATGTCACCTAGTGGCTTCTTCTATGGTATTCTTCATTCTCTATACCTCCTAATACTGAAACTACAGTACTGAAACCAGTGTCATTACTGGGTAATATATGCATTCACAGATCTGTTATAAATCACTACAAGAATCTATTTATCATTAGTCATACTTAATTAAGCCGAGAAAGGTAACACGAAAGAGGGTGGGGTGTACAAGCTTATCAACATCCAGGTCACCCGCCACATGTCTCTGCATTCTAATGCACTTTGCTTATTGGGTAAGAAGGTTACAATATCACTGCAATGTACAGTCATGAGGGCGGCATCTGCAATGACTAATTACAGGAAATCAGGGGAATTTCACTGGTGCAATCCCCAGTATTCTTTCATGAATACACTGTGATAAGATGGAAGCTGTATCGTGTAAGTAATAGCCATGACTACATAAATAAAGAGAATCCACTTTATCCTAGCTCGATTAGGCTAGGTTCACACTACATAACCGGAGCAGAGAATTTCCAACGGATTCTGTAAAGCGTAAATGTTCACAGCTGCGCGCCTCTCCGCCCATGCTATAGACACCATTCTATAGAGAGGCCATGAACGGGCCGTAGAGGGAACCCTGCCTCAGAAGGAGAATTCCAGGCTGGGGTGAATTTTGGCAGAGTGCTGGGGAGGATGAAAGAAGTAACATACTCTTTCTTCCCCCGTTCGAGCGCTGATACTGGTATGCTGCAGCCCTGGTCCCCCGTTCCTGGCCACTTCAGGGTCCAGAGGACGTGACTTGCCAGGCAGGACCCTGCTACGGCTGCTGACTGACTGACGTTACGTCCCAGGTCCCCTCTATTACTCTGTTGCAGTATACCGGTATCAGCGATGCAGAGGGGGGAGGTGAAAGCATGTTACTTCTTTTATTTCCCCCCCCCCCCCCTCCACCAGCACTCTGCCACAAATCATCCGGGCCCAAAATTAGTGAGTAAAGCTGACTAGAGATGAGAGAGTTAATTGCAAATAAAATGGCCTTAAGAAGTTGTATATAAAAAGATGCATATGTGAATCTGCATGTGACGTGATCCAGGTTTAAAGGGATATTCCACTCAAACTTAACTTTTGATATGCTGCTGCCCATGGTGAAACTAATAATTCATTCCATACATGTCATTATCTATTCAGTCTCCTTCCCCCAGTTGTAAGCTGCTGCTTTCTGCTGAAAACACAAAAATCTGTGTATGAGCCTTTCTCTCTGTCTCCCCCTCCTCCCCCTCCCTTCTGAGACAGCTGATGTAAACAATATGGAAAACAGGAGGAGGTTCCAACAGCACCAGATAGACCCAAGTCTAAGGCCCCGTTCCCACTGAGCAAAACTAGCGGAATTGTCCACCGCGGAATGCCGTTAGCCTCCCGCTCATAATGGGAGTCTATGGGAGGCGCGCGCTCCTGCCCTGTCCGCGATGAAGAATGAACATGTTCATTCTCAGCGCGGACAGAGCAGGAGCGCGCGCCTCCCATAGACTCCCATTATGAGCGGGAGGCCAACGGCATTCCGCGGCGGACAATTCCGCCGGGGAATTCCGCTAGTTTTGCTCAGTGGGAACGGGGCCTTATGCGTAGAGGATGCACGCTGGTACGGCTAAAATCCCAGTAGTAGTCGGTAAACAGAGTTCAGAGAAGGCAAAGTCCAGCAGCATCCACACAAGTTCAGTAATCTTCACAAATTTATTGAAGCATCCAGACAAGATACAACGTTTCGACTCTCTGTGAAGTCTTTGTCAAGTACTTGACAAAGTGCCACCAGGAGGACGCTGAACGTGACAGAGAGCCTGCATTTATATCCAAAACTGCAGGCCGACTGCACTACTGCTGCCCGACTGACCATCTGCTTATTGACAGCTTTCTGCCTAGACACAGTATACTACTGAGCATGTGCAGAAAGAATAAATCTCTGCAAACTGGCTCTGTCACTAATTTCTGCTACTCTTACAAAGCATAGGCGGGCATTCACACATCCTGTTATTACAGTGCCTGAAAGGAAGGTGGTCTACCTACCAGAATTTTCTACTGTACTGACACAGCGTGTCAGCCATATAAACAGTTTGGGAGCACCCACAATTATAATGAATGATGATGAAGGGGGCTCAACACTCCATTCAGTAGCACTTTGTCTGCATTTATTGAGTTGTTCAGAAGGTTTAAAAGCCCCCTAAGTCTGATGACAGATAACACCGGAAATATTAAGAAGGAAGCAGAATACTGTATAAGTTTGCTGTTTGTTGTTGTTAGTAAAACTCCACAATTTCAAAATCATCTGTATATGAAACAGATAACAAATCCCTCACAATGGCGGAACATACAAAAGTAGAATTTTATTCTTACTCCTGCCATCAGTTTCTTGCTGCCCAAGTGACATAGGACCAGACAGTCTTATTAAAATGATGTCTGTTCCCTCTAATGCTGCAGCAATAGAGAGGAATCATAGTTATAACACAGGCTGGGAATGGGGCTCAGAGTCATGGGGGCAGTCTCTGTGGCATTTTCCCACCCCATGATATCTCTCTCCTTATAAATAAACAGGGAGGGGTTAATTAATGAAGGCTGGCAGGGCAGGAAGAAGCTGCCCCATACCACCGTAACATTTCTGCAGCAATGTACAATAGGTGTGATGGATTTGTAACATTCTATCCACTTGCCTGCCACTGTCATCTGAAAGTACAATGCACAGCTTTTCTGCTATATGTGAATTCAGCCTTATGCTAAGCTTAGACTATGAAGAAGTTAAACTGTTTGAGACTGGTTAGCAGTTTTCCAACTTGAAAAGCACTGCACACCATATGCCCATTACAGCTTTTTCTTACACAGAAGCTTCCTGTGTGGTGATATATTCAAGAACAAACATTAGCTATTTTAGCATCTGATCATGTGCACAACCATTCGTTTTGTTTATTACCCTCGGGCACTGTACGACTGTAGCCAATTGTTATAACTGAGTAGAGTGGGCAATGCAATGAGCAGGCACATGGAAATCGGAATTATGGCACAGGGGCAGCCATGTGAATAACCCTACCTGACTCACATTTAAATAGGGTTTTCCTGTTTTGTGTCATTACAGCTTAATTTATGTATAAAGTCCCGATCTAATATACTTTGTGGAAGACCTATCATGCCTGCACAGACTGACAAAAGTCGCAATTTTTTTACAGTTCTATTGCTTTTATTGGTACTTGCAGTCAGTGATGATCACCAGCAATAACACCTGCCATTAACCTCTTTAATGTCACAATTAGTATATACTGTATATAACAGTATTTAATGGTGGGTTTACACAGAACGATTATTGTTTTAATTTTCGCAATAATGATCGCATTTTAGCGATAATCGGCTCGTGTAAACGCTGCGAACGATCGAACGACGAGTGAGAAATCATTCATTGTGATCTTTCAACATGTTCTCAAATCGTCGTTGGTTGTTCGCTAAAAATTCGCAGATCACTTTTTGTAAACAGTCTTTCAAAGATTCATCCTATGTGTCAGATGGGCTTAAGCTATTTTAAAAACTATTGCAATAACTATTTTTCTAACAATTTATCTCTTCTCGTCTAACAATTTATCTATTTCTTCTCGTCTAAACGCTGATCGTCAGTGTCTCTAAAGGATGGTTTGCATGCCTCCGCTCAAAGAATTGAAACATCAATTCTTTGAGCGGAGAACGACAGAAGCGGAGGCACACGAGCCCTCCCACAGAGTCACTGTGTGACACTAACGCAGATGGGATTCCATGACAGGTAGCTCCACCACAGAATTTCACCTGTTTTACTTACTTTTTACTTAAAGTGTAATAATATATAATAATATATATATATATATATATATATATATTTTTTTTTTTTTATATATTACCAAGCTCCTCCCCCATTAAAAGTTGAAAACACTTTTTTTTTTTTGTACTGCGCCACGCTCAGCTGCTAACTGCAGCCGGGGAAAAGTGTGACTTGATCGCTGCCTTTGGCTAATCAACCATTAAAATGTCGCTGTCAAAACTGACTATTTTGTAATATTAATTGCACACCCGTAAACAAAAATCTTGCTTGTTTCTTATCTCATTTTATTCCAATATGTATAAACACAAGTTGGCTCCGTGACCGAACACATGCATTTTTATATCACAATTCATCCATAGAACATATACCATAACGGACGTTTCGGTCTAATAAGACCTTTTTCAACTGGTATACTTAGGGGGTTGGTAGAACTAAAGAAATGCCATGTGTTTAGATGTGATCAGCATGGCCGGAGCTCCGGCCATGCTGATCACATCTAAACACATGGCATTTCTTTAGTTCTACCAACCCCCTAAGTATACCAGTTGAAAAAGGTCTTATTAGACCGAAACGTCCGTTATGGTATATGTTCTATGGATGAATTGTGATATAAAAATGCATGTGTTCGGTCACGGAGCCAACTTGTGTATATACATATTGGAATAAAATGAGATAAGAAACAAGCAAGATTTTTGTTTACGGGTGTGCAATTAATATTACAAAATAGTGTATTGGAGTTCTAATTGCACCCAACAGTGTGCACAGATATAGTACTATCAATAAAATGTCAAAACTGACAGCAGCATTTAAATGGCTTGTAGAAGCCATCCCTGGTGGTTTGGTGGCAGGATCGCCCTCCCACAAAGCAATCACAAAAGGTCGATCCATCATACTTGCAGGGCCTCAGCAATGTAATGAGGCTGGTCCTGGCTCAGCGCTGGATTACTACTACCTGGCTTCAGCAGCCCTTAGAAATCAAACATACATGTCCCAATGCTCGCAACAGAGTTGGCACTTGAGGGGCTACTTATCAGGGTGGTTTGGTGTTCTCCCCACTGGGAGGCACTCCTTGGCAACAGATTCTCCTTCTCTGGAGAGAGGGATATCTGGCTATTCCCGTGTTTTGAGACTCGCAACTGAGGCTCCACGGACCCCTTTTTACATATTCAAATTTTGTAGGGGGCAATCAGTGGAGACTCTTAAATGAATACTCCATTGTTTTTTTTTTCACGGCTCTCGCTGAGTGATTGCTGTGTTTTGTTGGTCTATTTTTCATTGCATTCCAACTCGCAACTGAGGCTCCACGGACCCCTTCCTTACAATATATATATATATATATTATATATATATATATATATATATATATATGTATACACACACACATATACACACACACTGCATTGATCCGTATTGCTCACAGACACCCCCTAGATGGACTAAAAGTTTATGTAAAAAAAAAAAAAACTCCCTCCCAATATTAAAAGTTTAAATCACCTCCTTCCCCCCCCCCGCCCCATTTTATAAATAAAAACAAACATACTATCACCATGGGCAGAATCGCCTGAACTATTAAATTATAACATTCTATAAGTGAAAAAAATGCCAAAATGCAATATTGCTGAGTTTTGGTCACATCAAATCCGACAAAATTAAATTGAAAAGTAATCAATAAGTTGCATATTTGCAAGCAAGCTACCGATGCAAAGTACAGATCATGGCGCAAAAATTTACACCTCACACAGCCCCATAGACTTTATATATCCGTTCCTGGACAGAAGGGTCTTTGAATGTCTGCGGTAGCACTCCAATGCGAGCTGTTCCGCACCCATCAGTGTGGCTGGCGCTGGAGCTAATGAAAGGCAGCCACAGTCTTGCAGCTGGCAGTCATTAACACCCTTAAACGATTTGATGCATAGTGATTGCGACATTTAAGGTAGTCAGTGACAGGGCAAGCACTTGTCACTGACTGATCGGGACCCCTGCAGCATGGCTGTGGGGTCCCGATCACTTGTACCGACAGGCCAGGGTAAGCCACTTACTTCCATCCTGGCGGATCTTAAAACTGTGCATAGAATCTGCTCTTAGGCAGACTCTATGCTCAGATCACCGATATTACTGATGAATGCTATGCTATGGCATAGCATTCATCAGTATATGCAACCAGAGCATTGCATATATAATTCCCCTAAGGGACTTATGTATGCAATACAAAATGTGTAAAAAATAAAAAAAAGTTTTGTAAACATATTTTTTTTAAAAATCCCTAATAAAAATGCCCCAATAAACATTTATATTACCCCCTTTCCCATTATACAAATAAAAATATTTAAAATATATAAAAAAAAAACTAACATATAACCTATCGCAGCATGCAGAATTGTCCGATATATTAAAGTATAGCATTTTTGTTGAACAACGTGAATAAAAAGCGCAAAAAAAAACCAAAACTGCAGGATTGCTGAACCACCCCAACGAGCCCTGTAGGTGGAAAAATAAAAAGCTAAGGCAAGACGAGGTGGAACATTGCTTTAATTTGACCTAGACATTCGGGCATCAATGACCTTCAGTCAACAAGGGGTTAAGGACAGTAATAGAGCAATTTTAAATACATTTAGTTAATTAGTATTTAAAAGCAGTTTTCATTTTTTTTAAAGCCGTAAAATTAAATAAAAGTTGATTAAGTTGCCTACTGGCTTGAGGAACATAGGCAACACGTCTGTTTTACACAGCTCAAAAAAATATATATATATAAATAATAATAATAATTTCTCAGTACAAATAATTTTTCCTGGCTGTAGAATTACAATATGAATATAATCCTCTTATAAACTGGGTAGGTGATGCTTTCTGACTGTTTTGATATCTGGGCCTTCTACACTGCAAGTCTGGTAAAGAAAGTCAACATGGTTTATGTGTAGGGTGTGACCAGCACATCACTGGCTGTAAAATATGGGTCACACGGTTACTGTATCAGCCAATTGTACCAAGTCCCAACACATTTATTACATTAAACAGTGATGATTAATGGTGCTACAACAATAATAATGAATAAATTCTCAGATTTTCATTATAACTCAGCAGACATGTAATTACCATTTCTAGGTAAATTGACATTGATCTCTTCATTCCCACCATGAAAAATGCACACAATGGAAAAAAACATTGTTATACAAGTATTTGCAATGTCTTGGGAGTGCCACTCTTTTTGTATTGTAGAAAGGATTACTATATTAATCACTTATATATATAATAACACGGAGAAAGGGTGTACAACATGTAGGCTAATATTGGGACATTTACAGCAAGCGAAAGTGGCTGGGTTTCTTTAACTGTGCCAAAGGTACTATACAGAAGCATCAATGTTCATTTAGGAAATGCAGTTTGTCCAATGTTTTGCTGTAAGAAGGGCATCCATAATGGATATGAAACCCCTGGATTGTATCTCCAGTTATGAAGCTTATGCTCACCAAGCAGAATGATCAGTGTAGAGACACCTTAAAAACAGGAATTGGATGATGACATATAAAATCACTGACATATAATTTTAAAGTAGGTCATGTCTATTTTTAATAACTGGGGGTACTGGACCAGCCCTTGTCAAACTGTGAGATGCAGCTCATTGTCTGGCAAGGCACAGGGTCCCCGTGTGTGCTCAATATTGGCACACAGCAAGGAATCTACAACACACTGAGACCACACTGATATAGGCAGCCATCCTTTGTCAGTGTTGGTTCCATGGATGGAATTGGTAAAGGACCTGCAATGATGTCATACAGCAGCTGCAGGTGAACGTCTGAAGACAGCAGAGACACTGCTACAGACAATGGAAGACCAAACCTAGCACAACTACACAAGATGATCATGAACTATAGGCGTTTATAGGACAAAGTGTAAGACCTGGAAGACAGTCCTCAGAGGAACAACCTCCATATCTTGGGAGTGCCCCAATCTGTGCCTCAAAAAGACATGTTACATTACTCTAAACTACTATTAAAGTGTCACTGTCGTTATAACTTTCAAAATCTAAATCAACAGTAGATGTAATATAAAGCAAGTTTGCAATATACATTCATTATTATTTTTGTTGTCATCATGCTGTAAAACCAAGCTGAACTTACCAGAAATCCAGGTCCAGTCTCCTGAAGGCAAATTTTGTGACTTGTGCTGGTTGAAAAAAAAGAGACTTAAAACAGGAAGCCTAGCCAGTACAGAGAGTCACGGCTCCATGTGTCCATCAATCACATGACTGCCTTCTCTCTGTGAGCGCTCAGATGGCCTGGGATACACAGGACTTCCTGTTTTCTGACTGTTTTTATTTTTTTTTTAGAAAAAGAATCAGAAAACAGGAAGTGCAGGAAGTGTTTTCCATGATAACTAAAAAAAAAATGAATTTAAATTGCAAACTTGCTTTATCACATCTACTGATCTGATTTAGATTTTGAAAGGTATAACGAGAGTGACACTTAAAACTGTTGGGCCTTCTGCATGCCTGCAAGGTGGGCATATCGCCCAAGCCCTGACCTATAACTAACTCCAGACCAAGGTATTGGTCTGATAATCAATACGTCCAATCTACACAAATATAGCACTAATAAAAATTTCAGATCATGGCACAAAAAATGACACCCCATACAGCCCCGTAGGTGAAAAAATAAAAGCACTATAAGAGTCACAAGAGGGCCATCATATTTACACCTATTTGCAAAAGAAAAGTTTTGCTGTTAATAAAAATAGTAAAACATTAGAAAAGCCATGTAAACTGCATAACTGCATATTGCTGTATTCAGACTGACCTATAGAATAAAGATATCATGTCAGTTTTACCATAACGTCCATTACGTTAACACAGAACACCCCCCCCCCCCCCACACACACACAATTTTTTGAAGAATTGTGTTTTTTCCCCCCAATTTCAACCCATAAATAATATAACGGGCTTCCTTCATACATTTTATGGTAGATTAAAAGACACCATTACAAAGTACACCCATTCCTGAAAAAAACAAGCCCTGTAGATGGGAAAATAAAAGAGTTATGGCTCTTAGAAGGCGAGGAGGAAAAAACTAAAATGCTAAACTTTAAATTGGCCTTAAAGGGTCAAGTCTTGGGGCTCTGCAGTAAATTTTTAGGATCCAGAAAACCTCACTGGTTAACAACCCCCACCACCATTCACCTCTGCACATGGGGCAAAGAACCTGTTCCACCCCCAATACCTCCATTATTCGTACATGACCATTATACGCCTCTCCGAAGTGTCGGGAGGCAGCAGATATATTTCTACATAAAGATAAGCTTTTTGTGGTATTCTGCTTTCTAAGATGCAGTAGTTTAATTACTTGCATATTTACATATTGTAAACTGCAATGCTTGCATGCTCTGGAATGCATCACATGACAAGTATTGCATTTTATGTAAGATTTTATAGAAAATACCACATCATTATGCGAACACGATCTTACCATTAAACTTTTTAACATATATAGGCATGTTTTACACCTCTTTGCACCACAAGTGACACTTCCCTTAAAGGAGTACTTTGACAAAAGAAAAAAATCCAGCACAATCAGGGGGATGGGGGAACATAATAATCTATATTTACTCATCCCTGTGCTCCTGCAGCGCATTGCCACTAACAGACCCCCATCCGCCTCCTAAAGCTCAAGCTCCTGCAATGTCACAACTCGGCTAAGAAATGCCTGTGAAGCCTCTCAGTGACTGCGGTGGGACACTGCTACAGGCACTGGCCGAGTGCGCACTTCCTGCCGGGTCGTGACGACACCAGAGCTCAGGAGAAACTGAAGCTTGGACGGTGAGAGGGAGGTGATGATGCAGTGCTGCAGGGGCATGGGGATGGGTAAGATTCTTTACTACGTTCCCGCATCCCTCTGCCCTGGAATTTTTCTTTTGTTACAGTTCTCTTTTAAATGAAAGACAAGTTTCTTTTTTCCTTTTCTGACAAAAAAAACAAACCTGGTGCGAAAATACCACCTACTGTATTTCCTGTATATATTAAACTACCTTCTCTAAAATCCAGGCTGTTTTTCATCTTGTAACAATATAGGGAGATGGTTATGAATAATACTTTTAATCTCTACAGAATTATTGCTAAAAGTGGTAGAAAAAAGTTACTCCCTCCTTTTTACGATGTTTTCTTTTCTCTATCAGCAGTAAAAGATTTCTTTAGGACTATATGTTTAGCTTGTTCTCTAATCCCTGTACTTAATCTGTCATCTAACATTCCCTTTCAAACAAACTTTCTATAGAACAAATACATCTTGCCCTAGAGTATTCCCCAAACGATAGATTTTTCACATGATGGGGATGATTGCGAGCTACATGAAGAAGCGTATTGCCAGATACCTAAAGATGGAGGTCATTACTTTCCCTTAATCTTGGTCACCTTCCAGAAATTGTCCTATCCAGAAATGACATCCTGGTATATGTATTTCATACCTACATCTCAAATTATGATCATTATTATTTAGATACTGTATGAAGTCATGTTGACATATGGATTCCCCCTCTTGTCCCACCCACGAGAATTTAGCCCCCTTTGAAACTGGGGGAAAAAAAGCATATACTGTATATATATTTATATATACAGTATATATTATATATATGTTTTGCTGCAATGCGATTACACAGAACACTGACAGGTGCAAACTCTATTATGTAAGGAGTAGGAGAGACGTCAACATACGTGGCATCTGACAGTGTGTGAGAGAAACAGGCTGAGGATTAAAGACGGGGGATTAAGAATTGCTCACACCCCAGACATAACACTGCCAGAGACTTAGAAAACACAGACAGTGCAGAGGTGTCATTGTATAGCAGCCAGAGAAAGGAGCAGCCATCAAGCCCGGAACATAGGATGTTTACAATTATCCTGTCTAAATGGCACTATCTGTGGCCATGTGCTAGAATAATAATTTGCTGTTGTCTTCAGCGAGGACAGACAGAGCAATGGCAGCAGGAAAGGAAGGCATAAAGCATGTCATCCTAAATAACAAGTTAGCATACACGATGCAGAGTACAATGCTCCTGTAAATGTGTAATTTGATCACATGAGGAGGTCTAATCAGAATATAAAGTAAGAAGAGTCCCTCTCATTAGAAACAAGGTTTCACTTGTCACAAAGACAGAAAAACAAAAAAGTGGAACAGTATGCTGCACTACGGAATATGTGGCCTCCGCTTATCCCATACACACATTTAGGTATTTTTCTGTACATAAGTTTTTTCTTGGACTCATAACATGATTTGCTACATTTTTTAATTCCAAGTGACAAGTCATATACGTGCAGAAAATGACCCAAGCATAGTCACTAGTCACTGGCTGGCTTAGAAAGAAAAACTGGATGACAACATATAAAAGAAATGACATATTAAAAGTCCTGTTTATTTTGAATTTGCAAAGGGAAACACAAAAGAAAAAAGAATAACACTCACCTGCCCTGATCCACCACAAGTGTCATTCTGCCATCTTCTGGTTCCTGATGCTCCCTACTACTTTCTGGTTTCTCTGGCATGTTGACCCCACAGGAAATGGCTACTTAGCCAATCATTTATAGCAGTAACCCATCTTAACCAGTAACTGGCTGTGCAAGAAGCTTAATACATCACAGGAGCCAACAGTGAGCATCTGGGACCAGCAGCCGTAGGGGATCAGGTGAGTATTACTTTTTATATATTTATATTACCCTAATTAAATTGTATTTTTTTTTTTTGTCTAGGGCTGAAAAACCCTTTAACATAGACATAAGACAGAACATGCACACTTCTCTAATCTGCCCACTATCCACTGTAACATAACATCCAAGTAGTAGAGTATATTTTATAACTTGTGTGCATAATCCGAGTTCATTAAGGATAACTTTAGGGTTCCTTATTTGGCCACCTAAATAGTATAAATATACATATCATTTAATCCATCAGACTACTTATGCATCTAATATGATTTTCTCTGACTTCAAACTTTGATTATAAGCATTTACAATATTCAGTATATTAACAGACTACCTTTATACGTGTTCCAAATACTATGTACAGTAGTCTCTCTGTATGTAAAGCCAAGACAAACCATGATTGGATGTATAGATCGAGATCTGAACTAGGAGTTCTGCAACAAATCAACATGGATCAGAATGAGAGTGAATGGTTTGAATATAACTATATTGCGGATCAGTTATTGATATAAAAAGGTGAAGGGTCCCATAATCAATGATTGGTCACCTGGTTTGTTCAGCACTTGAGCAAGACGCAGTATGTATGAGCTCCTAAAAATTACAATTGCAATTGTTCTACTGTTTATAAGTGCTAATCAGATATCGTGGGATGTCAGATGCTGGGGAGAGCATGGATAAGTGGAAATAGCATGTTTATTATTTTTTCTGCAAATGTAGCAATATATAAAAGATATTAAGGGCTGTAGCACCCTTAAAGCTTGATGGTTCCAGTTCAAAATCTATAAGAAGGCATGCACTATTCAGAACACTGGGCTCCTTTGTAACAGAGGGAGTTTTGGTCCCCCTCTGCAACCAGTGCTTGGGTAGGCCAGCTACTTTTGCAGACACTATAGTTTTATAGCTGCCAGGCATGTACAGTATTATTTTAGATTATTAGTAATATTTTCTCTAATAGCTATGGTGTTTAGCTGCCAAAAAGATAAACAGAAAATCATTAAAAAAAAACATGGCAGTAATAACAGAATTGACAAAACAACAAAGGGTATGCTCATTCTTGATGAGTGCCCTTTGTTTGCTGTATATTTTAACACACTGTTATGTTCACACTAAGTAAAAAAAAAAAAAGAAACTGCCACTTTTTCTTTTTAAAATTACATGCATTTAGCCGCATTTTAATTGAAGCCAATGAAATGTCAGCGCCCAATGCACACAGTGTATTACATAACAGACATTGTTTGCGCAGACATCAAATCATCATGACAATTATTCACGGCTGTCTTTTGCAAACAACGGATGTTATTTTTTTAGCTGTTAACACTGTCCTTTCACCGTCTTTACTTATATACAGAAACAAAAAACATCACGTGAACATAGCCTACCAGTGGAATGGTATGTCTGTACACAATATGGCATAACCAAGCCCTGTCCTTTCAGTTCCATGGTACTGGATTTAGTTTGACTTTATTTTGAAAGTAAATGGCAACAGTATCAGACTGCATAGTCATACTTGCTTATCTCCACCAAGGGCACCTTTGACACTGTATTCATAGTAAACATGGTAGCTTTGAATGTACCCTTAGATAAAAAACTGACTGAAAGAAAGCCTTTGGGCTGTAGGTATTTTTTTTCCATATGACAATTTTCATTTGGAAATGTATTAAGCCAGTTAGATCTTATTACGTGAATCACATTGAGTAGTCATACCTCCTAGTACTAACCACTTTAATATGAACTGACACAAAAGCTTATTTGATAGAATAAAGTGGCTTTCATTCTCTTTTTCATGATATAATCTACATTTATTTAGACGCTGACATAATCTGGTAGAATATCATTATGTATTGTAATGTAAAGCATGTCCTGTGATAATAAGGAAGCAGCTGATTTATCTTATCAGAAGAATCTCAGAGGCTACAACAATGCCGAGCTGGGAATAATCTTCTGTAACATGCCAGAAACATGGTGTCAACTAATAGGTCCCCGGAAATACAGAACTATGACGTAAGATCTACTTGTAATGATGTCTGTCCTATACCTTCTCTTCCATTATCATTGATTTATAGCTCTCAGCATCGGTGTTATGTGAAATATGCTTGCCTAGGAACCTGACCTAGTCACATTTATTTTGTATGGTGGACAGGATGATGACTGCTTTCCTGTCTCTGAATGAGGAGGAGTCCACCTATTGAAAACAGACATTGTGAAAACTTTGAAGAATGAAAGTATAAAGTACAGTACTAGTCAATTTTTTCTATTTAGTTTTTTTACAATGTAGATTCAGAACTAGACATGAAAACTAAGTGACATGAAATATAAGGAATTTCGTAATAAACAAAAAAGTGTTAGGTTACAAACCCACTTGCCGGATCTGCAGCGAGTCTCCTTGCTGCGTTTTTGCAGCGAGACTCGCTGCAGATCCCAGCACTATACTTTCATTAGCAGAGAAACTCGCAGCAGGGATGTACATCCCTGCTGCGATTTTGTCTGCAGCCCTCCCCATTAACCCCCTAGCCGCCGGACGTTATACATTACCGGGTCCCCGTTCCTGCTTGCTTAGGGGCTCCTGGTGTCTTCACGGCCCGCCCGGCCAATCAGTGCGCTGCGGCAGGGCAGCGCACTGATTGGCCGGGCAGAACGTGCCGGGAGCCGTCAAAGCAAGCAGGAGCGGGGACCTGGTATATCCTGCCCGCCCCCCCTGCAGCCCCGATCGCCCCCGGCCGCATGATCGCCCCCCGCAACCCCCGGCAGCATGATCGCCCCCCGCAGCCCCGATCACCCCCAGCCCCCGGCCACATGATTGCACCCCCCGGCCGTACGATCGCACCCCCCGGCCGTACGATCGCCCCCCGCAGCCCCCGGACGCACGATTACCCCCCGCAGCCCCGATCGCCCCCCTCACCCCATGGCCGCACGGGCTGCGGGGGGGCGATCGTGCGGCCGGGGGCTGCGGGGGGCGATCGTGCGGCTGGGGGCTGCGGGGGGCGATCGTACGGCCGGGGGGTGCGGGGGGCGATCATGCGGCCGGGGGCTGGGGGTGATCGGAGCTGCAGGGGGGGCGGGCAGGATATACATTACCAGGTCCCGGCTCCTGCTTGCTTCGGCGGCTCCCGGCACGTTCCGCCCGGCCAATCAGTGCGCTGCCCCGCCGCAGCGCACTGATTGGCCGGGCGGGCCGTGAAGACACCGGGAGCCTTGAAGCAAGCAGGAACGGGGACCCGGTAATGTATAATGTCCGGCAGCTAGGGGGTTAATGGGGCGGGCTGCAGACAAAATCGCAGCAGGGATGTACATCCCTGCTGCGAGTTTCTCTGCTAATGAAAGTATAGGGCTGGGATCGCAGCAAGGATCGCAGCAAGGATCGCAGCAAAAACGCAGCAAGGAGACTCGCTGCAGACCCGCCAAGTGGGTTTGTAGCCTTAAAGTGTCACTGTAGTTATAACTTTCAAAGTCTAAACCAATAGTATATGTGATATGAAGTAAATTTGCAATTTACATTCACTATTTTTTTTAGCTATGATGGAGAACATGGCATTTCCTGTTTTCTGACTTTTTTTTCTCAAAAAACAGGAAACAGTCAGAAAACAGTAAGTCCTGTGTATCCCAGCTCATCAGAGCGCTCACAGAGAAGGCAGTCATGTGACTGATGGACACATTTAGCCGTGACTGTACTGGCCAGAATTCCTGTGTTAAGTCTGTTTTTTTCAACCAACACAAGTCAGAAAATCTGCCTTCTGGAGACTGGACCTGGATTTCTGGTAAGTTCAGCTTTGTTTTACAGCATGATTATAACAAAAATAATAATGAATGTATATTGCAAACTTGCTTTATATCACATCTACTGTTGATTTACTGTAGATTTTTAAAGTTATAACGACAGTGACACATTAATAGTATTTTAGAGTAATGGCCGGAATTCCTGTGTTTAGTCTGTTTTTTTTTCTACCAGCACAAGTCAGAAAATCTGCCTTCAGGAGACTGGACCTGGATTTCTGGTAAGTTCAGCCTTGTTTTACAGTATAACAACAACAAAAATAATATTAAATGTAAATTGCAAACTTGCTTTATATCACATCTACTGTTAATTTAGATTTTGAAAATTATAATGACAGTGACACTTTAAAGGGAACCAATCAGCCCATTTGGGCTGATATGGTTCCCTTGAGCATTGTATAAAGCACCTGGAGCGGCCCCGGCACGTACCGGCCGCGGCCGCAGCAGGTGCTTTATAACGGAGAAAATGACTTTTATTCCCTGGCTCGTGGCTAGATACGAGCAGGGAAGTAGTCATGGTGGGTGGCTCCCCGCTCGTATCTAGTCACTGCGCTCTGCCTGTCAGCGCGCTCAGAGGGGATGATTGACAAGCAGAGAGGTCCGCTCTGCCTGTCAATCATCCCGCCGAGTGCGCTGACAGGCAGAGCGCTGTGACTAGATACGAGCGGGGAGCCGCCCACCATGACTACTTCCCCGCTCGGATCTAGTCACGAGCCGGGGAATAAAAGTCATTTTCTCCGTTATAAAGCACCTGCTCCAGGTGCTTTATACAATGCTCAAGAGAACCATATCAGCCCAAACGGGCTGATTGGTTCCCCTTAAACAAGTCACAATTCTATATTTTAGATTCTTTAAACAAGTCACAATTCTATATTTTAGATTCTTCAAACTATACACACTCTTGGCATTCTCTAACAGCATTAACTGGCTGTTCAAAACAATTCTCCTATTTAATTCTCCTATTAAATATAGATGGCATAAGTGAGCTATTTTATAATAACCTTCATTCACCTAGAAGCCATATTTTGGCAGCGTTATGCCTGCCATTCGATTTATTGTTTTCTATCTACAATGGTAAAGACAAAATAATATTACTTATCTTGCTTACAAACATTGTTGATTCTTTAGTAGAGATGAGCAAACCGGGTTCGGGTTGGAGTCGGTCCGAACCCGAACAATCGGCATTTGATTAGTGGTGGCTGCTGAACTTGGATAAAGCTCTAAGGTTGTCTGGAAAACATGGATACAGCCAATGACTATATCCATGTTTTCCACATAGCCTTAGGGCTTTATCCAACTTCAGCAGCCACCGCTAATCAAATGCCGAAAGTTCGGGTTCGGATTGACTCGAGCATGCTCCAGGTTCGCTCATCTCTATTCTTTATTCATGTCTACTTCCATCGTGCAAGCTTATGATGGTTAATGATTTAATAATATTATAGCCTATGTGATGTAACAAGACTGAAATGGGTAAAGTCATCCATGTCCCAAAGTCAGTAATAAGATCACAGACTGTTTTGGCGGTTCACCGGCCGCAGGCAGCTACCACTGTATATCACATCATACTAATATATTAGTAAAGCAGATTATGGCCATTTAATTATAATATTTCATTTGCTGTGTTTTACTATTATATGTAGACAACACCAACAAGTCTTGTGTTTTTTATTCTCACTGAATAACATTAAGGTATGCAACCAACTACTAATATGGCTAACTAGATGCCTTATCCTCAGGCCAATGAATGGCTTCTTTATCCATTTTGTCTTCATTTCATAAGGGTTATGTCTACTAATTAAATGAGCATAATGACAAGGATTCGACTGGCTCTGCCTGAAATCTCCATGGACTTCAAAACATCTATCCATCTAGTATTATGTTGGATGTCCCTTGGCCTTCACAACCACAGCAATTTTTCACCATATAGACTGCAGTGGTGAAATTGTTCTGCGGGAATAATGGCTCAAGGGGACAGGACAGCTACTCATACTTCTCTTCGCATTTTGAATGATGGTACTGATGGCTCAACAGAACATCTACCCTGACATAGTGATGCTTTATAGGATTAAGATCTAGGGAATGTGAAGGCAAGAGAACCTAGGAAACCCTATGGTTCTAGAACCAATTTGCCAAGAGCTTACAGACTATTAGGAGGGGGGTTAAGACAAAAAGGCAGAGGGGGGAAGTGCTTCATTGTTACTATGGTCCAATCAATTGGGCAGTGCAGGTAAGGGCCAGTTCACACGGTGCAAACACGTTGAAACTATGGCGGAACTCTCCACCATTGAATTCCACCTGATCAGTTTCACATAGTGTCAAATAAGGGAACCTGATCAGCCTGCTAGAAAAGATGAGTTTTGCCACCTCACCCAGCCCTGAACTGACTGAAGGGGTTAATTAATTCATGCTGTTTGCACCAATTTCATGTGTACTAGCCCTCACGCAACGTTTTTTCAGCTCAGTTTAAAATGATGTCCGTCATTCTGAGTCTAAAATAACAGACGTCATTTAGCTGTCTGACGGCTGTTGGTACATTGACGTCTGCAATGACGGCTGTTGGTACATTATCCTAGTTTGGGTTACTAATTGGACTTTGGCTGTGGCTTAATTGAAAAGTCAATTGAATTTAATAGTAAAAACTGAGAGAACAGTGACAAAAGCAAAACTGTGTGTAAACAACGAATAAAAAATGTCCGCTGTTTGCAAAAGATGTCCGGAAATAATGATCATGTTCATTATTTTGATGTCCGTTATTCAGTGCATTGTGCACATTAGACGTCCGTCTTCCCATTGACTTCAATGCATTGCCGTTGCAGTCAGTTAAATCAATGCAAAAACGGACGTTTGTTAAAATATCAAAATCGGCTGCCTTTTCTCTATTTTTGACGTTGCGTGAACATAGCCTAAGGGTCCATTTACACAGAAAGATTATCTGACAGATTATCTGCCAAAGATTTGAAGCCAAAACCAGGAACAGACTATAGACAGGTCATAAAGAAAAGCCTGAGATCAGGTCATAAAGAAAAGCCTGAGATTTCTCCTCTTTTCAAATCCATTCCTGGCTTTGGCTTCAAATCTTTGGCAGATAATCTGTCAAATAATCTTTCTGTGTAAATGGACCCTTACTGTGGAGTCTGAGGTTATCTTTAATTACCCATTTAATTTACAATGGGGAACCCTGCTCTACAATGTCTATTTTCACTAATGGGTCATATAGAAAGAGGTTGTCCACCGTCACCATCATTATATAGTAAAAAGTTGGTATTACAGAGTTGTTGAAACACTATGGGAGGCATTTATTAAGTCCGGCGTTTTTTACGCCGGACGTAAAAATGCCCCCGCAGCTCCGGCGCTACGGAGATTTATGTAGAGGCGGACTGCCTCTACATAAATCCCGTGCGCGCCGTTGCGCACCGCCGAAAACCTACGCCAGCTGAGGACTGGAGTAGGTTTTCGGCGTACATTTTGGCGGAACGGATGATAAATCGCGCGGACTCTGAGTCCGCGCCCTCCGTTCCGCCCACTCTCCGCCCCTTTTCCGCCCCCTGGCGTACTCGGCGGAAAGTGCGGATTTGCGAATATTTTATTCGCAAATCCGCCATTTTTGCTTAAAAAAAGACGCAAATCGGCACTTTCCGCCGAAAATCATCCATTCGCCGGATGATACATGTGGCCCTATATGTATACTTTTGGGGAAGCATACAGATATCCATGCTATTTAAATGAATATAGGTATTTTGCATGATTACCACAAATGTGAGGCTTTGGCAGGCTTCCTACTGAGTGTCCTTAAAACGTAAATGTTTTTTTTACTAGCCTTTCAACCTGTGCACTAAGGAGATCACAAGTAATACAGTCTGGAATGTGGAGTAAACTGAACCCATTAATGAACCTAATGAATGTCACTCCTACACATGCCGCATGAAACTTGCTGCTATAAAAGAGGAATATACCTGTAATGAGCCAGGATCAAAGCACTCAGGAAGCCACGGAACCTAATTTTAGCCTACTAAAGAGAGACACATCTAATGAATAGCATTATAAATTTCTTTTATGACAGGGCTGGTCAGCATAGTTCACTCTTAGATCCATGATGGTGACAATAAAAGTGTGCACCACATGTGCTTATCGATAAAAAATTCCTTACCCACACTCATTAGCTATTTCTTTCTTTCCATACTATTACTATTCCATACTATTATTACTATTAAGGCAAAGATTTTATTCCAACAGTCTGCAGAAGACACACTAAGGCTATGCTCACACAACATCAAAAACAGAAAAGTCGGTTGAAATTTAAAATAACATCTGTTATTGCCGCGATTTAACTGACTGCAGTGGCAATGCATTGAAGTCAATGGAAAGACGGACGTCCAATGCACACAAAGTATTGAATAACGGACGTTATAGCTGCAGACGTCAAAATAATGATTCTTTTGGAAACAGCGGACATTTTTTATTAGTTGTTCACACACAGTTTTTCTTTTCTCACCGTTCTTTCTCTGTTTTTACAATTAAATTCAATGGACTTTTCAATTAAGTTGCACCCAAAGGCCAATTAGTAACCCCAAACTAGAATAATTTACCAGCAGCCGTCATTGCACTAAGGGGAGGCCAGACTGCTAAATGACATCCGTTTTTTTAGACTCAAAATGACGCCATTTCAAACGGAGATGAAAAGTTGTTGTGTGAACATAGCCTTACAGTCTTTATTACTTTTATCTTTCACTTGTAGTGCGAGACTGAAATAATGTATGGATGGCAGAGTAAGTTTGATAAAAGCTCGGGGATTTCAGTAGATTTAGAAGATTCGCTTGTCAGCTGCTGTATCTGCCAATAAGCCTCTTAGGCACTACTCACAAATGTAGACAACAGGCAAATGCCCCAGTTTTTTTTACACGCGAGGACGAGGAATGCTTTGGAACTGAGAGCTGGGAGATATGAAATCGGAAATCTTGGTTTAACCCGTACGTGGGCAAAATGTTAAACCACAGCCTCCAGTACATATCTGAGAGATCTAATAAATGCCAGTGCCCTCAGATCATGCCCTGTATACTACGGTAAGCACAAAGAGTGTATATGCAAGACAGCACATCACAATAGGCTATGTTCACATCACATTTCCCCTCTGTAGCGTATTTGCTGGGAAGCATCTACATAACATATTTATTAAATGGATGCTATAACAGCCTATGGGTAACAGATTGACTGCAGGACATCTGTTTCATGGATCGGTCACCCATAGGCCATAATGGCATCTGTATATGAATATATCATGGGAAAACTACTGAAATCTGGTTCTGAGATCCTCACTGATCGCTGGACTTAAGGGGAACCTGTCACCCCCCGTGCCGGGGTGACAGGCTCCCGACCTCCCGCTACAGCCCCCTATACTCACCTGATCCCGCCGGGTCCCGCTTCTGGATCCTGTCGGGTCACGGAGATATCAGCCGCTGCAGCCCGGCGCGCGCGCTGAGAGATGAGTCCAACGCTCATAGAGAATGACGGAGAGTCCAGCGCTGAAGTCTATGGGAATATCTGACTACTTTTGCTGATTTCTCACTGAAAGTATAAAAAAACCCACACACACACACAATAGCTGATGCAGAAGCTCCATAAAAGCTGTAGGAAGGCTGCATGTAAAGAGCCTTGTTAGAAATAAACCACTGCTGGCAAGAGGGAAATCAGATCCACTCTTTTAATGAGGATAAGAAGTGCAAATGATGCTTGTTCTAGTGTCTCTGGGAAAGAGAAAAACTAGTTTCTAACAAGTAAGAAGTGCTGGCTTATTCAAGAGAAAAGAACATTGGTAAAGAACTTCAGTAAAATCTGGCAAAAGAATCTGGCGGCTCAAAGTGCTGAACAAGGTTTACGTCAAGAAGAGTAAGCTTATGTTGTCTGTTCCATTATCATATTGGTAACAGAATGTACCAAAAAGTATGTTCTGCATTCATAATCTCATGACTCATTCCAGTGTTCTTAAATCAATGTTTTCTTTCACTCTTCTCATTAGCTTGTCCTGGTTTTCTCTTTCATCTCGCTTTCGTGTGCTTAGTTCATTAGCTGTAAGTATCTTAAAAATACAATCATGTGAAAATGAATGGACACCATACCCTTCCGGGGTACCTTAAAAGTGGCTGCGCGGGGAATAATAAAATTCTCCATGGCTGAGTGATTGGCTGAACAGGCTGGTTGTGATGGCACATTAACCAGGACAAAGCGGAGACTGCAGCAGTGAAGGATTGGGATGTGCGAGTATAGCTTGTTTACTACACACCCAAACTGTAAAAATAAATATGTCCCTAGACAACCCATTTAAAGGGCTATTATCCTGTTATCTTCTGACATATTGCTAGGATATGCCATAACAATCTGGGAACATTTTTTGGCCCTCACAAACCACAAAATTAAAAGTTATGGATGCCCCTGCAGCAGTAAATCCATGGGGCACATGTTACAGGTAATTTGACATTCACTCATGTATTTTAAGCATGCACTTTGTGATTTCATATATGCTATAACTTAGGGTTAAGAAAAGCCCAAAATGCATCAGATTATGGTGTCTTCTTTGTACACATAGATCTTATTCTGATCCCCAACCACATGGAGGATATTACAGAGCAGTACTAAGCAGTTTAAGCTTTAAATTAAGCGCTGGTAAAAAGGGATCTAAAACAAGAAGAAACAAGAAGTCCATAAAAAGTTGATCGTTATTGTAGAATCCAGATAAAATCCCAACATGGGTGGTAAAAATAATGTTCACGCTAGACGTGTTTCAGCCATAGGGCCCTGATCACAGCATGCTGTGATCAAGGCCTTATGGCCGAAACACGTCTAGCGTAAACTTTTTTTCTTTAATTTTATGTAAATAAGTATAAGTAAGTTTACTTCTTATATAATACATTCTTTTTTGTAACACAATTCATGTTTCTATTCCTCAGCCCTCTGTGCTTACAATGAAGGGAATCATATTCAACTGCCAAATAATAGACTCCCAACTGCGTCTGCTGGAGGGATGCGGTGGATTGAACTGTCATGGATACATCTTGGCTGGCCATCTGAGAAATGTGCCGCTGTATAGACTAGTCACATATGTGTTTGCTTACATTTCTATCTTCTAAAGTCTAGGAAGTAAGATAGGGCAGCCCTATCTATCCATCACACATGCATTCTACTTATTATTTATTTTATCTCGTTTGCATACTTGTACGTGTTCATGACTGTATGTGGTTTGTCAGTGTGTCTTTCTGGAACTCTTTATGCGAGTCTGCATTGTGCCACATCCTGTAAGTGTAGTTTTCAGGAACTTGTGGTCAATGTGCTTGCATACGTTTCCTGTTTGTGCACAGTCATCTATATACTAGGGTCTATTAGTGATGCAGACTTCAGATATTGCTAAATGGTGCAGAATGATACCATATTCAATGGGGGATTTATCATCAGTGACATTTCTCACACTAGTTTCTCACACTATTTTATCTACGCCATTCCTACCTGTAAGGAAGTTGCACTTTAGTTATCATGACGTCTCGTGTGGCTTCATAATTGATGAGAAAGTCTTCATGTTAGGTCTGGACTGTCTACACTGTTTCTATGTGTGGTCCAGGGTGGAGTAGCTTTTGCACAAAAAAATCAGGGACCGAAAACCAAGAACTACAATAAAAACTCTTCGGCTGATGGTTGTCTTAATTACGCTGAACGATAATCTGCCGAATTGGCCTGATTCAGAAGATTATTACTGTAATAGGGCTCTAGCTTTCAACTATCTGCGTTGTGTGTTTTGTAGACGTCAGAAAATCACCAATTTATGAGCAAACCAAATGGTTGTGCAAACAAAACATGACAAGCCAATATAAAAGACAAATATAAGCATGACTTAAGGTGTGGAGCAATGATAAATCCCCCCCTAAATGTGTGATTCAGCAGGTAGGTATTTAGGTTCACCCACTTGCTTTGAGCTTTTTGAAAAAATGCTTTTGGAGCTTCATTTTTGCACTGCTGTTTATGTGACACTTTTTTGTTTGTATTAAAGAAGTAATATTATCTCAACACCCCTTTCTATGAATGCAGGTGCCGTGGAGATCATACATTTTGTCTGGTCATAAATTTCAGGGGAAACATAGTACTCCTAAATGAATGGCGATCATATAATGCATAGATAGGTCAGGATGATAACAGCAGGAGCAGTTCTTACCAATGCTCTGTTCTGGCCAATATTGCAGGGGGTCCTGAGTTGGCAGTCCTTTATAACATGTCCTTATGCGTGCGCCTCTTAGTGAATCCTGCTGGGGAAAAGGGGGCGGCGCCTAATATAAGTTCATAAATCCCCCCAAAGTTTCTAAAGTCCAATTTTTGTAAGGTAATGGTCCCCAAGATATGGTTCTCCGCCGCTACAGAATGACGACTGCCTGCATCCTCGAATTGGCACGCTGGGAGATGTACACAAAAACTCAATGTCAAGATCCTGGCTCCAATACAAAATCTCTCTCATGCCCCCTGATATCACATTATTTCTAACACTGATCTCCTCATATGGCCCACCTAAGAATTCTTGACTGAAACCTGTGCACCACCTATAGTTGCATGTGCAATGTCCCAGAACAGGTGTGCCATTGATGTTCTATTATATGTAGTTTGGCACAAAGGTATTTGCTATTAAAGGGCAACTCCAGCGAACAAAAATTCTTTAAAATTAACAAGTGCCTGAGATTTGTAATTTATTTCTATTTAAAAATCTGTTCCAGTACTTATTAGCTGCTGTATGTCATAGACATAGACAGCAGCTGATAAGTACTGGAAGAGATTTTTAATAGAAGTAAATTACAAATCTCTGGGGCGTTCTAACACCAGTTGATTTGAAAGAATTTTTTTTTGCTGGAATTGTCCTTTAAAGTGTTGTGTGGATTGTAATGGTGTATTCTGCACTCCCACCAACAGATGTCTCACTATATCTTATGTACTATATGGCACAGCTGAAGGAGATTCTTTACAAAGGGTTTGCTGTTTATTTGATTGACTGTATGTGTTATCCAATCACATGTCGTGGTTTTTAAGCTAAGACCAATCCCTGTACAGTGTACCTCATGCAGAGCCCTCCTCCAGCTCCCAACCTATCAGAAGCCTTATTTTGTGTCACAGGGTGTGTTTCCTCCAATCTTAGAGCTCCCAAGTGGTGAGGTAAAAAAACTGTTTAGTTAGTCTAGCCTGAGGAAGAAGTAGTTTGAGAGTAGGCTAGCCAGCTTCCAGAAAGTTAGATAAATAGTTTTTTCTTATTTAGAGTTCAAGAGCTAGCCATGTCTGGCTAAAAAACACTCAGCGCAGCTACCAGAGACAGGGGAAAACCTATTCCACACTGAGGGGCTATCAGATTGTTTTCTATAAAACCCTGCCAGGAGTCTGCAGGAGGTACTACAAGATTATGACAAGAGTCAGCAGTCAGATAAGTGCAGTTATAGCCAAGAACTCTGCTGCCAGTGCTAGGTTTCCTAAGGGGCCAACAGCTAACTTACCCCAAAGTGGGGACTGAGTTGCTAAGCTTGTGGCACTTCGTGCCCAAAGGCAGCAAAAGGTCATAGTCATGGACGCAGGTACTGGTATCATCGCCACACACACAAGGTGGTCAGTTGAGACCACCATAAGTGTGTGTAGGTATGCCCAGAGGTGGGCATATACTACTCCTGGCCAATGTGACAAGTGCCTCAGCGGTACATAACATCTTACCATAACTAAGGTCACCACACATGAGGAGATAAAATGGAGTATCAACAAACTGTGCAGAAACCCCTCGATATTGACAGGTGCCCTCCTTACAGTCTGTATTAGTCTAATATAAATCATCATATTGATGCTGCCCGGTTGCAGACATAGGAGACGTTGCAGACATAGGTATGTTGTGCACTGTAAGCTTTACTCTATGTACACTACTGTTCAAAAGTTTGGAGTCACTTAGAAATTTCCTTATTTTTGAAAGAAAAGCAGTGTCAACGCCTACACTGAAGAGGCGACTTCGGGATGCTGGCCTACAGGGCAGAGTGGCGAAGAAAAAGTCATATCTAAGACTGGCTAATAAAAGTAAAATATTAATATGGACAAAAGAACAAAGACATTAGATAGAGGAAGATTAGGAAAAAGTGTTATGGACAAATAAATCAAAGTTTGAGGTGTCTGGATCACACAGAAGAAGATTTGTGAGACGCATGGTGCCAAGCAAAGTGCAGGTAATGTGATGGTCTCGGGTTGCTTTGGTGCTGGTAACACCCCTTTAACCAGAAGAATAGCTTTACCAAATTTTGGATAACTGCAAAGCTATCACTCACATTTTAGCCATATATATCCTAGAATGAAGATATACAATACCATTTTTAATATTACTGTACTATTCTAGGGAGTCATTTAAACCCATTAATGAATAAAGTTTGCCTTTCTCAGTTTTCTAGACAGTGCACAAATTATCTCATAATTTGGTTATTCTGCATCTCCGTGCTCCAGAGGGTTCACCTTCAATATTGCAGAAATGCAGGTAGTGCATATTGCCTATGTGCTACCAGGGTAGTTGAAGTATGGCAACAGGGAAATAACTGGCAGTGGAAACAAGGCATCTGCCAAAAGTTTTCTTTAAAGTTAAATAAATCATGTCAGCCTGCAAAATTGCCTTCATGTTTTATCCTCAGAGTTGAGAAATGCACAGTAACATTTTATGCTAAAGGCAAAATTAAAATTCTAGATGGAAAGACTGTGAAGGTTTCTTTGTACATAGCTGTGGTCTGCCGGCTTTCAGCTATTCTCCATGTAATTGGCGGCGTAAACAGAAACTCAACCACAGCATAGTTTCAGATTCCAAACACAAGCTAACAAGTACTTATGTAGATGCCCAAACGTACAGATTTATTTAGGACTGGGTACAAAATATTTCAGTCATGAAAACCTGAGGTGAGTCACAAAAGACCACTTCCTTTGCCTAGCTGAAGTATATGACTCAGGATACAATAGCAGATTTACGTACTGATAATGGAGCGGATCACTTACCCTGACAGCCTTTCTTACTTCCTTCTAAAAATAGTCAGAATTAGATCTACACACGCAAAACTCAATTACAGCCTGGAAGCACATAACCCATAGCTGTAGACTGAAAACATACAATCTCTCATATCAACTTTCTACTGGGGTGGTGGTGTGTGTGTGTGTGTGTGTGGGGGGGGGGGGGTTGTAAAGGGGGTCTTTTGTACCCACTGAATATTACTAGGGCTCATTCAGTGCTGAAGCAGGAGATCTGTCATACTCAGGCCACTGTAGTGTGCACCATTGCCCGCACAAATCAGCACAGTGCTGTCTTTAGAAATGCCAAAAAGTTGATAAATTGAGCATCAAAATTGCACATGCTCTTAGGAAACTCTCGATTCCTCTAATTACCCCCATCTATTTTTCCATCTGCAGAGTCTCTTTGGAGCAATGGAATGGATATTATTTCATGGTTTGGCCACATTCATAAAAAGGCAGTTAAAATGTTGGGCCTTCTTTTGACCTACAATAGTAGCGCCAAATGTTACCCCGACACACTGCAAGTATTGCTATTTACTCCCCCTCTGTTTAGACAACCCATATGCAATACCATCATGAAACATTCTCTACGACTGTGGGATAGCGCAAAGCACTCTGCCAGTATGCTATTGCCTCATCTACTCCTCCACCACCTATTTCATCCCCATTATTCCAAGCAGCACATGACAATATTGCCTTTGCTTTCCGGCATTTTGAAGGTCTTACTTTGGTACATCACTTTCTTTTCATCTATGGCATAACCCTATCTTCGGCACCCCCCCCCCTCTTTTTCCACTCTACTAAATGGGGTGACAACTCTGATACTAGATGGCAGAAATGACAATGATATGGTTTATATGGGAGTCTACAACCATGAGTGTCATTAAGTGGGTTATCACGCCCTTGAAAGTTTTTAGATGTTGCTGCCCTTATATAAAGCATAAACATCTTATTCTTAACATACCATGCCCTCTTTGGGACCCCAACGCTCCCTGGTTACTTCCCAGACTGCTTCAGAGGCTGCATGGCTTCAGCAGATATCCACCATATCTGGTGCAACTATGCTTCAGTTGCTAGGTTTTGGTCTCAAATTTATACCTAAAGCCCCTATTCCACGGGTCGTTTAAAGATATCGGCCGCTACGACTGCTATTCGTCCCGTGGAATAGAGTGCAATGATCAGCCGACATCGTTCATGTCGGCTGATCGTTGCAGTCGCTTGTTTTTCAACATGTTGAAAAACAAGCGACTGATATAGCAGCGATCTGCTGCCGTCGCTCCGTTGAATAGGAGCGTCGGCAGCAGATGCTGCTATATCCTATGGGCTGCCCGGACGATCAGCGATCCTCCGAGCAGCCCCTCCCGCACTCACCCGCTCGCTGCAGCCGCGGTGAATAGCGGCAGCAGCGAGCGGGGAACGAGGAGCAAACGAGTGCTAATAGCGCTCGTTTGCTCCTCTAAACGACTTGTGGAATAGGGGCATTAGTCAGCTTGGTCACAGGTTTTTCATTGACCAAGAACCTTTGGTATGCCTTAGCGCTGTCCATATTGGCGGTGTCCCTTGCAAACAACAGAAACTTACATTTCATTTTTTTCCACCAAATGAACAATTGAAACATCTTGAAACAAGGTAGTTTGTATTTTGGTCTTCTTAGAAGTATGCCGGTGGCTAGATTACTATCTGGTCAATGAGAAACTTGTGGTGCCCTCCTGAGAGAGTTAAAAAAAAAAAGAAAAATGACATGGCAACTGCATAAATTCAAGAGTATGAAATACTAGCAGAGCCAAGCATACAATTTCTGGGCCCCAGACAATGGTCTTGTGTAATTACAGGTGCCACATCATGTTTTCCTAATACATCTGAGGTAAGCGTTGTAAAATCGGAAAAAAGGTATTGTGACAGATACTGCAGCATACAAACATAGTGACCACATACAGTCTGTTACCTGGAAGCCTGGACCACTGCATGTTTGAGCCCAGTACAAACAAGTACATGCTTAGAAAATGAAGTAAACTTAAGTCACTATTAAGCTATGTTCATACTACGTAAAAGTAAGGCTGTTGTTGCCGTACTTTATGCGCCTGTGAACATTGCCCTATCTGCTATGGTATCCCGGTTGGAGCGTATACACATCGCATACGCTCCGGCCGGGATCCCATGCGGACCCGCAAATAACTGACAAGTCAGTTTTCTGCTGCCGCAATTCAGTGAATTGCAGCCGCAGAAAGCTCTGTCAGTTCACACAATGAAGCGAGCGCCTTAGGCCACTTGCTTCATTGTGTGCTGTAGAGTGTTCCGATGCGTGCGCATGCTCATGCGCTCACATCAGAACACTGCGGCCAGAAAGATCATTCGGCCAGTACTGCAGTCACAGAACGGCCGATCTCTTACAGAGTGTGAACATAGGCTTAGACTGCGTTCTGTACATTAAACTCAAATGTACAGCTAAAAAACTCTTGTATGTTGCAGTATACAATAACATACTTTTTTTGCAGACTTGCTGACCTATACCTTGGGCATATCAGTAAAACACAATGAGAATGGGGCCCAGACAAGGAACAGAAACAAAGTGCTGCAGTTTTCCCACCTTGTGTTAATGCTCCCGGCAGCCTGGTTAATATCTACTAATCGGGAATATGCACAGAACAGAACTTTGCTAACCAGACATGGGATCAGCAGCTGTAATGAGGATTAGGAAGTATAATATATTTCTATGCTTTAGTCAATTGACTTTGTATTTTGTGTTTCCAGAGCTAAGCCTTGTAATTCTGTCTGGCTGGATGAGGGAAATCTCTAGGCATGATTCCTAAGTGTAAAACTGAACAGGTCTAGATACTTTCACACAGAAGACCTGAGAAGGTAAATTCACACTTCATTTAGTGCAAAAAGTGTGCAAAACAGGCATTGTTCTGAACAATACAACTAAGGTGCGTGAAAGTATGGGCCACTGCATAACTTGGTTTTTACACACAAAGCGGCTTGGAATTTACCCATTGCCTATTGGAAAGAAATGGAGGGCGCTTTTGATGCTTTGTATCTCTGCTGTAAAGAACACTGGCTTTCATCACTTCAGGCCTTTTTTTCTTGTCTCTTTACAGTAGTTATAGATGATGAACTGCACGAAGGCTCTGATACAGGAAGAATATCATGAAAGCAAACATGCTATTTGCTTATCTGCCTGGGAGCATCACTTTAAGGGCCTGCCTCCCCTGTAAGACCATGTAAAAGTAACGCCTGTCAGGAGATGAGATAGTCATGTTACTCTTTACAATCTTATGATATAAAATGTATAGAGTAAGTTATTTGGTAGGGAATAAATGAGTAATATGCAGAGAATGAGCAGGTGCCTCTCCAGACCATGAGCAAGGTTTCCCTTTAGATGCAGTGGGAGTTACAAGTCCTCAGAATAGCACAATGTTATAGGGTGTAAAGTAAAAGGGTCTGAAGGCTTTCCTAATGCACTGTACGCCTGTACGAGGGGTAGTCTGATGTGAGCCCCAAATGTTAGGCTGATCACCAGGGTCATGCTTCTGGTATTGCCTGTCAGCATCTGCATGGAAATAGGCAATAAAATGAAAGATTACATGATGTCTATTAAAATTGCTGGGCCATCTGTGTATAATATGGACATTCTAGGTCTGCTACACTGAGAGCTTAGAACCATAAACTATTCAGCTAATAGGGGGGATTTTATCATGTACATGTCCTCTATCATTACGCTGCATCACAATAAAGATGGATGGAATCCTGTTCCTATTTTCAGACAATAATATAGATTACATTGACTAGTCAGACGAAGCAGAAAGTGGCTTGTGAAGTCTGGTATCCTGTATTATACAATGTAGCATAATGCACATGCCATCTGATCTTTCATCAGGTAACTCCTAATACTGATGTCAGCAGACGCTTACAAGAACCTCATGTCTCTGGTTCTAATCCTTACAGTAAAATTTGCAGAAACTGGATAAACCAGTGTCCTCCACTTTGCCTTCTCTTCTGTAGGTGACGTATAATGTGGCGTTTTCATCAGAAATGAGGGAACATCAAAGACGCCTGTGGCACAGTACTTACTCACATGCTTACAAAGCACATTATGCAGGATAAAGAGGCAAGCTAGTACAGCGCTTTCTACTTTAACAATGGTAAAGGGAAATGATAATATACTTTCCCATTGGTAAAATCTTCTCTCCCCAGAAACAGCACCACCCTTGCCCATATTAACTGCAGACTTGCTGGTGGCATGTATAAGGCTCTGTTCACACCGTTCATCGCAGTCATATTTGCTGAAACAATAGCATAGCATGCCACAAATTTGTTTTCCACTGTAAGGGTGGGTTCATACTGAGGAATTGTCACGGATAATGTCCGCGGAATTCCGTCGGCTGTCCGCGCGCACGCCTTTCCGCCGGCTCTATAGACACCGTTCTATGGGCCGGCATATTCCGCTATCCGCCGAAAGAAGTGACATGTCCCTACTTTCGGCGGATAGCGGAATATGCCGGCCCATAGAATGTTGTCTACGGAGCCGGCGGAAAGGCGCACGGCCGTGCGCGCGGACAGACGATGGAAGTCCGTTGAGTTAATCCACGAGAATTCCGTAGTGTGAACCCACCCAAACGATGGACACCATGACAGAAAAAGGATTGACCACATTATAAAAGTCAGTGAGAGTGCCATTAGTATCCATTGTATGGATGGATCCAGCACTCATCAGTGTTATCATTCCTCACCCATGACAGAGAAGAACAATGGAATGACAATGCATATCAGAACAGAGCCAGACTGTACAGTAGAAAGGACAGGAGCTATGCATTGTGCCTCCTACCAGTTAATCCCTATATCAATGCTCAAAATGAATGTAGTGAATAGAAAGTACCCAAGATACAAGCATCAACCAGATGTGGATTCCTTGACGCCTTGTGAGATCATTACAGGGTCCTCCCAAAAAGACAAGAGCTAGATCAGATCTCCACAGTCATGTATTACAAAAAGAAAACGTCATTGATTGTAAAAGGGTAGTTTGATCTGAGCCCCAATGGTTAGGCTGATCACCAGGGTCATGCTGCTGGTATTGCCTGTCAGCATCTGCAGGGAAATAGGCAATAAAATGATAAATTACACCATGTCTATTAAAATTGCAACTGTGTATAATATGGACGTTCTAGGTCTGCTGCAGTGAGAGTTTAGAACGACAAACTATATAGCTAACAGGGGGAATTTATCAAGGCTTGAATGCCAATTTAATAATGTAAGCCATAATTTGTGTTTGTAAGCCATAATCTTCCTGTTTGTGCAAAAAATGGTGATAGCATTGATAACTTTTACATCTGGATATAGCCAGTGTTGTCAGCAAACAATGACCATTTCAAGGAACAGTTGTCATAAATAAATGACTGCGGTGGGCAGTCACTCTCAGCGTTATATTATTTTACGTTTAATAAACTTTTTCCTCCATGCAAGAACACTGTGAGTAGGTTCATGTAGCATCCAGCTGTGAATACTGTAGAAATGGTAAATACTGCCATCTAGTGGGAAAAATACAAAACTTATCAAAACCCACAACAGAGTAATGTCAAGGAGGAGCACTAACAGATCTTGAGGGCAGGCCATATCTGCCCACAGACCAGGTGTGTGCAAATGTTTCTACAGGTATGCAAGATATGTTTCTATAAATATCACTGTACTTGCATACTCTGAATGTAGGCATAGGCCACATTCACCCGAGGGAAGCCAAGAGAATGTCAGCATACCTTTATATGTATATAGCGGGCCATGCAGTATACAGTGCCTACAAAGGCACCTATGGGTGTTCTGTAATAACTGCAAATAGTTAACCTAGCAATACACCAACACATTCCAATAGGTTTTATATGAACAAACACACACCTGCTCCCTCACTCACCAAAGGAACTCACTCGGTTCTATATTGACTAGACACACCTGCCCACACTGTACCACCACTAGAGATAAGCGAACCGGGGTCAGGTTCGAGTTGATTCGAACCCGAACGTTCGGTATTTGATTAGCAGGGGCTGCTGACGTTGGATAAGGCTCTAAGGTTGTCTGAAAAACATGGATACAGCCAATGACTATATCCATGTTTTCCACATAGCCTTAGGGCTTTATCCAACTTCAGCAGCCACTGCTAATCAAATGCCGAAAGTTCGGGTTCAGATCGACTCGAGCATGCTCCAGGTTCGCTCATCTCTAACCACCACCAAAGGCAACAGTAGCTAATGCGTAGCGCTCTCTTTGGTGGCCATCATCTTTGGTCAGTGTGAATTGACTTTCATTTGTGAACATCACCGAGGTCCAGTGGTCCCTAGTACAGTATATATGCACCTTACAAGACAATGAGACTTTGGTGTTGGAGATGTTACAGTGTAGGCAGGTGTGTCTAGTCAATACAGAACTGCTCTACACTTTAAGGCTGGGTTCACACTACGTATATTTCAGTCAGTATTGTGGTCCTCATATTGCAACCAAAACCAGGAGTGGATTAACAACACAGAAAGGCTCTGTTCATACAATGTTGAAATTGAGTGGATGGCCGCCATATAACAGTAAATAACGGCCATTATTTCAATATAACAGCCATTGTTTTAAAATAACAGCAAATATTTGCCATTAAATGGCCGCCATCCACTCAATTTCAACATTGTGTGAACAGATCCTTTCTGTGTTTTTAATCCACTCCTGGTTTTGGTTGCAATATGAGGACCACAATACTGACTGAAATATACGTAGTGTGAACCCAGCCCCAGAGTGGTACAGTGACAAGCCCATATTACTTGAATAACATCATTAATCCAGTCATTGTGCCTCTGAACAGCACAGGCCTAATTTCATCTTCATGGACGACAGTTCTCCAGCTCATTGAGGTTGCATCATAAGGAAATGGCTGCTTGAGACTGGGGTACATGAAATTGAGGCCAGCACTTTCTCCAGACCTTGATGCCATAGAAAACCTATAGGATCACCATATAGAGGCTCATAACTCTGTAGCCCAGAATCTCAATGACGTGAAGGCCATCCTACAAGAAGAGCAGGATACCATGCCTCAGCAAGCAGTAAGTCAACTTGTGAACAAAATGAGACGTCGTTGTCAAGCTGTAATTGATGACAAGTTATTGAGACAATGACATTTTTTGTTGAGGTATACCCACCATTGTTATAGGCTTTTGTTTCAATAACTTGTTTGAGATGACGAAATCACCATTACATGCTTCTACTGAAATGCCCTACTTTCTTGATATAATATCATGGTACTGGGAACTTTTTTGTTTTCCATAAATGTTAGCCACAAGAAAAATATCCCATGTGAGCAGTGTATATGGGTACCTCACTGTGAGGCCAACCTCAAAGTTTGAGAAGCACTGCTGTAAAGTATAGGAACTTATCAATGCTCTCCTATTATTTAGCGATTGGTCATATGGCATCCATCCTAATGTTTATCCAATACATAAACAACACTAATGTTAAAGTGTACAAGCCTGGAGGACAGAAATGGCTGCACATCGCACCCATTTAGCATAGGGACTCGTGTATCAGAAGACCTGCAAGAGGCAATATGGTTTGATCAAATTATATACTAACTTCTGATGTTCATTTTTAATGTAGCTGAACAAGCTTTCGTATAAACCATGGATGCGATGTGCAGCCATTTCTGTCCTTTAGGCTTGTGCATTTTATGTATTCTCTCCCTTTTTTCATTGTGACTAGCACTCCTCCCTTGTAAGACACATGTGATCCAAATTAGCAGGAAGCACCTGTGTACATATGGTAAGTACCTCTTTCTCCCATTCTACCTGCTGGTTGTTTGGTCAGTAGTAACACCTTGTTCACACTTGTGTTGCTTGGCGTCCGCCTTCTCCGCTGGCGGCGCCTGTGGGGGCCCTTGGGGTTTGGTCCTGTGACAGTGGGGTTGCAGGGCCATTCTATGCCCACCCTTCCCTGCTTGTGCACGCTTTGCGGGGTTGGCGTCCGATCACCGGCACAGTGTCGTTTAGGCAATATGATTTGATCAAATTATATACTAACTTCTGATGTTGATTTTTAGGCTATGTTCACACTACGTAAAAGTACAGCCGTTGTTGCCATCGGCAACAACGGCCGTACTTTGTGCAGAGTGGAACACTTCGTCTGCTTTAATGGGATCCCGGCCAGAGCATATACACATCGTATGCGCTCCGGCCGGGATCCCGTCAGTTAATTGCGGCCATAGGAAACCATGTCAGTTCATACAGTGAAGCGAGCGGCTCTGGCCACTTGCTTCATTATGTGCTGTGGGAGGTTCTGATGTGGGCGCAGGGTGATGCGCCCGCATCAGAACCCTGCGGCCAAAAGTTTATCCGGCCGGTACTGCAGTACCAAGCCGGGATGATCCGTGCAGAGACCAGCCGTTCCTTGACTCGCCCGCGGTCACGGAACGGCCGGTCTCTCAAGTTGTGTGAACATAGCCTTAATGTAGCTGTATATAACAACCATGGGCACGATGTGCAGCCATTTCTGTCCTCTAGGCTTGTGCAACTAATGTTAAAGTGTACCTGCAATTTGGAAAAACTTTTGCCATAGAGACATAAAAAGCAAAAAATGGCCAGCATTCCAATATTACAGTCCACACTGTGCAGGTTGTGTGCTGCTGTGGCTAATATACAGACAAAAACTGAAAAATGCTACAGTAACCTGCAAGTACTAGGACTCGCCAAACATACTCCCTTCAGCATACACATGATAAAAACCTGCTCTAATACATTGTGAAAAATGAGGTTCTAAGCAAACTAATTAAATCGAGTGTACCATCTCACAATGAGTAAAGAGATGGTTCATAACACTGGCCTCTCTTGGAATATAAATCTGCAAAATTGGGCTTAAAGGGGTTGTACAGCGAAAATCTTTTTCTTTCAAATAAATTGGTGTCAGAAAGTTATATAGATTTGTAATTTACTTTACTTTAAAAAAAAATCTCAATTCTTCCCATACTTATCAGCTGCTGTATGTCCTGCATGAAAATGTTGTTTTATTTTCAGTCTGACACAGTGCTCTCTGCTGACATCTCTGTCTGAGACAGGAACTGTCCAGAGCAGTAATAAATTCCCATAGAAAGCCTCTTCTGCTCTGGACAATTCCTGTCTCAGTCAGAGATGTCAGCAGAGAGCACTGTCTCAGACTGAAAATAAAACAACATTTCCAGCATGACATACAGCAGCTGATAAGTATGAGAAGACTTTAGATTTTTTTATAGAAGTAAATTACAAATCTATATAACTTTCTGAAACCAGTTGATTTGAAAGAAAAAGATTTTCGCTGGACAACCCCTTTAAAGCAGGGATGGGGAACCTTTGGCCCTCCAGCTGTTGCAAAACTACAATTCTCATCATGCCTGGATAGCTGAAGCATTAGCTTCGGCTGTCCAGGCATGATGGAAATTGTAGTTTTGCAACAGCTGGAGGGATGAAGGTTCCCCATCCCTGCTTAAAAGAATTGAAGACCCACAGGACATGGGTGGAGTGCAAGCCAAAAGGAGGCAGCCACACCCCCACATATATAACACAAAAAGCAAAAAATATCCAGCACTCCAATACCGCTCTTCACATGGTGCAGACTGTACACTGCTGTGGCTAATAGACAGACAGAAAACATAAATATACTACAGCAATGCTACATACTATGACATGTCAAAGGTTTTTCCCCAAATGACAGTGACACTTTAACCAACATTTGACGTTACATTATTAGAATTACACTAAAAGGACAATATGTCAGTGCAATGAGGTCCCTGCAGGGGCATATTAGCTACAGCTAAGACCCTCACCAATAGGGTTATGCATACCTCCCAAGTGTCCCTCTTTTGGAGGGACAGTCCCTACTTTTAAGCCAAGTCCCTCTTTGCCCCTTACATGTCCCTCTTTTTGACCTAGGAATTATATTGGCATTAATAAACTTTATGTTGCTCTAGAAAGTGTCGGGTTTCTTACTGTATAATAGACCCAAACTTGCATATTGTTCTATCATGTGTTGCAAGTTGGATCCTAAAAATTGTTATATCCAGATGAATCATGTGACATTATGGCCACTTTCACACATCATTTTATATGGCCCCATACACACATCTGTAGGTGTTACTGATCTGTTTTGGACACATGATCCATGACACAAAAGAAAATTATTAAGCCATTGTGCGTCCTTGTCACTTATTTGAATCAGTGGGTCCCTGCAAATCAGGACAGTTACTGAGACACATTCCTAATCCTTTCCGCAGTTGTGGGTCTGTAATAACATACACGGTTACTGATGTGTGAATGAGAGCTAAGGATACAGTCACACATACAGGATCTGCTGCTGATTTGCAGACATCAGTGTAACTTAGGCTGCATTTACATAAAGAGATTTATCTGACAGATTTTTTTAGGGCCAAAGCCCGGAATCGATTCGAAAAGAGGATAGATCTCAGTCTTTCCTATATGACCTGTTCTCTGTTTATAGTCTGTTCCTGGCTTTGGCTTCACAGATCTGTCAGATAAATCTTTCTGTGTAAAAGCACCATAAGTGCATCAGTCTGCTGTAGATTCTGGATGTGTGATTGCATCCTAGAATTAAAAAGTATAGAAATGTCAGAAAAATTTTCCAAGCGTGAACCACCAGTGTCCCTTTCTGGCTGTCCAAAAAGTTGGGAGGTGTTTGGGAGGAATTTACTTATAGCTGCTGTATCACAATGGTGATTAGTTCTTCTCCTCCAGTTTAGCTGCACAGTGTGAACTATGACATGCGTACCCTCAGACATTACTAGCTGTCTTCTATTTAGATATGTTACTAATCAGGGAATTATTACCCGGGGCTCACTAGGAGACTAGTTACTGTTTTATCCACAGGTTAATGTTGGGATCAGCTGAAGCTGTTCTACCTTTCTGTGTGCACAAAGACTCGGCTCTGAACACTTTCCTTGCACACTACACACTATTCCCATACGGACATCTGTATCAGGTGAGCCAACCTCTTCTTGTTTTCTTATGGACTTTGTTCAGTTTTTGCAGGATACAGAATACAGCAATATAAATGTACAAAGGTGTTACATGGCTCCCTTGACACTCACATCAATTTAATCCAGATGACAAATATACAATATGGCATTCATCCACATTGACAATACTGCAGATATATTTCAATGCCCCCCCAAATGTCTGGCTGGAGGATAAAGGAATGGATAGCAGTTCTCAACAAGTCTGCAGTCGTGCTCTATGTGGAGTGACACTACAGAAGTATTGAGCGTCAGACATATCACAGAGCCTGCTGCTAAGTAGTAAGGGACAGCGGATTATTTGATTGATGCTTCCTCAAATGGTTTAGCAAGCAAGCCGTAAAATACGTGATCAGTTTACTGGCTGATTGCTGGACAAGGGCTGTTTATTAGGGACATTTATTCACCCGATAATAAGCCCATATAAAAGGGCCTTATGGTGTGTTTATACAGACAGATTTATCTGACAGGTTATTGAAGCCAAAGCCAGGAATGGATGTGAAAAGAGGAGAAATCTCAGTCTTTCCTTTATAACCTGTTCTCTGTTTATAGTCTGTTCCTGGCTTTGGCTTCAAAAATCTGTCAAATAAATCTGTCAGGCAAATGCACTATAATGTCATTTTAAGGCAGATTCCACATGGATTTCAAGCCTGATTTTGCCTTAGAATGCAACTGGAATCCAAGCTCTATTGATTTAAATGGGAAACATGACTTCAATCCCCAACGTAAGTCCTTGATGAGAATTCCATTTGGCATTACACCCCTGCACATTGAAGTTATTCTCCATATCTGCTTGGACATGATGAGGGATTGACAAGGATTTGTATGAACATATCATAAGGTTAATGTCACATTACGTTGTGTGGCGTCCATCAGAGACGTATGTCTGCAGGATTCCTAAACACGTATATACAAAGAATACCTCTGATGCTTGTCACTGAGTGGCATTTGAGAAAGAGATCACTGATCTCAGGGAGACCAGCCAAATGATAACACTGCCGGCTGCCTGTTAAAGCCCTCAATGCAGTGAAATCCTAGGTGCATTGCTCCCTGGGAAACATGAATATGCACAAGAAGAGCCCATGGAGCCTCATTCAGGAGTCTCCAAACACAGGACTAGCCAGTGGCATTTGTCAGTTTCCAGTGTTACAACTATGTAACTTACGTGGTATACTTTCTTCACTGGAAGCCATGTTATGAAAATACCTGCAAACACAACTAGGTAGCAGCCAACAACATGACACTCTTGTGGTCTCCACTGGGGACTAGGGGGCTATGGATGTGGTTACATCTGGTAAATGAATACTGCTAAAATAGTGTGAATAGAGCCAAACTCAATGCATTTGACAGTATCACCTTGTTCTGAAGAACACTACATTCAGCACTGGCACTAGGGGGCTGCCGTCTTCTTGATGGGTGGGGTGAGACCCCCTGCGATCACACCTTTCTCTACTATCCTGTGGACACGTGAACCATGCTGCAGGCTAATTCCCACCATGATTGAGAGCTGAGCTCTTCTCATATAGAGCCCTGTGCCTTCTACTAGATGGATGACAACCAGTAAATCCCATGCACACCTAGACGTGACCATAGCTTTCAGCAATCATTCAGCAAACAACAAGAACAGACGCATGGCCACTCACTGTGTGCTTCAGTTCCCTGCGCTTCCTTGAAGGTCGCAACTTTATTGACAAACAGCACGATACATAGAAGTAAGCCATGGCTGGTGATGGCAGCACGGCCCCAGACCGCTCCTGCCTGCAGTACAGCTTAAAGTAGCTACAGACTTACTACACTGCTAACCAATACACGGAAGGAACAGCTGTAGGCTATACCACCTGCGCACTGATAGCGATGCATGAAGAAGTGACCTCTAGTCTTTCCTCCTTATTTAACAGTCTGGACATATTACTAGAGATTCCCCCTCCATATAACCCACACTGGCTCTATTACTGACAGGTTATAAGAGTTCAATGGCTAATAAAACATTACCTTTCCCAAAAGAAAAATGGCGGAGATACGCGTGCGCAGACTGATGACGTCTTAACGCAATCCAATCAAAGTCCTCCCGGCAGGTCTGAGCGATTGTCGCCCAGCTGGAGGCTGACATGTGGGTGGTCTATAGTGAGAAAGCTCGGCCCATAGTGCTGCGCGCTCCCGAGCGTCTCTGAAGTGCTGGACAGCGACAGCTGATGGTCAGGGAGAGAGCGGTGAGTGCGGCCGTGTGCTGACCGTACAGTACGCGGCAGAGCCTGGTGTACGGAGCCGGGGAGGATCGGGCACTGCTGGCACTTACTGGGGCTCAACTTAGTATAGAGATGGTGGGAAAGGCTCGCAGCCAGTCTACACATGTTTTTTTCCGTTTATATTAGTGAAAGATCAAGCTAGATAACTTCCACTATACTTTGTATTGCAGAGCTCTGCTTGCTGTCTTTGAATAGAAACATTTTTGCTTTTATCCTATTTCAGGCCTGGGCTACTTGGCTTTCTATAGAGCTATTATACATGGAGTGACAACTGCAGAGTGTCAGGCGGCTACATGTAATGCTGGACACCATAGTGTTATGGTAATCTGCAAGAACTTTTGACATTGGGAATGGCGCCCACCCGCCTGGTGGTATCTCAGGATAGCAGCTGAGACCTGGTGCCATCAATAGACATGTCAAAAGTTACTGCAAATGATAGTAACATTTCTACAAACTACTACTGACCCCACTGATCCCTAGACTGAAGGGCAGAGGCATCCGTCTGCACACACTGTGCCCTTCATCTGTACTCCGGGAGAAGCATAAGGTTACAGTGGATGTCTGGGGGGATTCCTGGATACAGAATTGCTGGAAGTCCCCTAGTCTTCCCTTGTTCCTTATGCTGCTTGTTATAGCCGGGCAGGGTGGAGATGAAGGGGCACGATGCATACAGCCACACACTCCTGCCCCATGGTTCTAGTGATCAGCTGTGGTCTCAGTACCTGGACCCTCTCCGATACAGTCTATGACATGCTTAGATGAGAGGTACACCTTCTAATCACAGAGTATTGCCTAGTGCATACGGGACTGGTATAGCTCTCCTGTATACCGTGGCATGTTGCCGGCAGGCTACTCACTGTAAAGAACTGAACGTAGTCTTATAGTGCCTATATTGAGTCATTTTTCCTAATATACACTGTTTCTGTGTAGAAAGACTTGGTTCACTAGCAGCATATGCTTTAAACAAGCAGTGAATATGGGGTATCCTGAGGGGATAATATGCAGCTACTTACATGTGTCAGTTTCCAGTTCCTCTGGTTTTGTAACATTCACTTTATGGTCACTGGTTTTGTAACTTCCCAGCCACATGCCTTCAGTCAGCCAGACTAATGCAGTTGTGGGCTGCACCCTGCTCTGCCATCCAGCTCCTTGTCTTTAGTCTGGGGGGGGGGGGGCTGTTTAATCCCTAGAGGAGGCTATTTTATGGAGTGGCGTGTAAATGAGTCACTTGCCACATATTATTATTATTATCGGATCTACCACCCAATAAATCATAAAATAAAATCTAGAGCTGACAGTATTTTCAATATAATAATGCACTTTATTGACGTTAATAGGAATTTGGCCGGCACTGCAGACACTGTATAGAATAACGGCTGCAATTGATTATTGAAATATCGAACATACTCATTATTTACCACCTGCTTTTGTGAAATACAGCTTTTTAAAATCTGTTCTCACATTGTTTAATTCTCAAAATGATGGCAGTATTTAGCTTGTATTTTATTGGGTACCTAGCCTAAAACTGTTCAGTTTCTCTTATTTGGCATCATACAGCAATAATAGAGCCCATTGTAGCAGACATAGGGCCCTATTACATGGAGCGATAATCTGCAGAATCAGGTCAATTTGGCAGATCATTGCTCCGTGTAATAAAGACAACGATCAGCTGATCACTTATGTTCGTATAACAGCAATGGCGAAAATACAATCAAGTTAGGATAGTGCACGCCTCACGCGACTGGGCTCAATGTCTGAAAATCCAATAAGACTGAAGGAGACAGCACTTGGAAGTGAACAAATCTATTGGCTGGGTGGGAGAGCAGGAAGCCTGAACCCCGCGCAGCAGCAGCAAGCAAGATGGAAGAGAGGTAATGTATACAGAGGCAGCTGGTAAGGGGGCGGATCTCTGGAGAAAGGAGGGCGGATCCTCCGAAACATGTCGAGGTGTTTTGTCTCCCATCAGCTTCAGTAGTTTGGGACGTCACACTACCCAACAAAAGACTTTTACATTGCAAGTGTTGCACGCCCTACCGGCCGGAGCGCATCCCTTGTGAAGAGGATATTTCAAATGGAGCAAACAGACTGCAACTCTCTTCAACAATCACTACACCACCATCTGGAGTGAGGATTGCTAGCTTCTTTTCACACTATCCCAGAGGGGATACAGGTAGTGGTTTACCTGACAAACCTCACTCTGGATAGAACGTGTATCTGGAGGTTAGTAATGGTTATACAGCCATAGTGTAGGGCTTTTTCAACAGTCTATTGAACATTCTATATGTCATATGCGTGGAACAGGTACAATTACTTTGTTTTTTGTTTGTAAATTATAAATCTATGTAACTTTCTGACACCAGTTAATTCGAAAGAAAAACATTTTCGCTGGACAAACCGCCCCTGTGTGCTTCTGATGGGGAAGTCCTCTCCTGGGCTTCAGGGGCACTGTTATTCCCTGCACCCCATGTTATAGAAGAAATTGTGTTCCCTGGAGGCTGCACTGATGGGCCATCGGTCTCCTTGACACCATCTTGAGTTCTCTCTATGTAAGAACTGAGAATTTTATGTTTTGCTGTGTGCAGAATCGCTGTTCTCTGTGCGCCAGCTGCCGCAGCTTATGTGGTTGTAAATAATGCAACAGATAATCCAGTAATCCAGATATCATATTCTCCTTCCCCTGAACTACTGCAATACGACTAGAGGACTACTGGATGGATATGCCTTATGCATGTGGTAAGGTAGTGTTCAGTCTTATGGGGTTCTGGGGTTTAGAGGCAGTGGTAAATAACCAATGCTGTAAGATAATAAAGTATATGGAGGATTGCCTAAGCAAAACATAGAAGAATTCTGTAGTGATCATATAGCATCAGCTCTATCAATAATTTAATACTTTAAAAGAGAGAGGTGTTTCTAAAACCTGTCTAATTTTGGTTTGCGGACAGGAATCTGCTTGCTGTGATAGTGGCCGCATCAACCTTTGGGCCCCACAGCAGCTTACACCCAAGGACAGAAGGGGTCCCATAGGACTTGTATAGACAAATGCTTATTAAACATCATCCATTCTGTAGGAGCGGGTGGTGTTGCTATTAGGTCTGTATATTACACATGCTGCCTGGATTCATGCCACTTGTTAGCTGTGTGTGATTATTTATGGATCCTGTTACGTTGGCCCCGGCTGCTGGATGCCTGCCTGCAGTGTGTGAGTCACCCTGGATGTTTCCATCGAGGGCTCATACAAGTCTACAGAAGTGTGAGATCTGTCCATGCATCTCAATAGTTTACAGCTAAGATGCAATCTGAGGCTGGGTTCACACTACGTATATTTGAGGCTGTATGTTTGAGGCTGTATAGCAACCAAAACAAGGAGTGGATTGAAAACACAGAAAGGCTATGTTCACATAATGTTGTAATTGAGTGGATGGCCGTCATTTAATGGCAAATATTTGCTGTTATTTTAAAACAACGGCTGTTATATTGAAATAATGGAAGTTATTTACCGTTATATGGCGGCCATCCACTCAATTTCAACATTGTGTGAACAGATCCTTTCTGGGTTTTCAATCCACTCCTGGTTTTGGTTGCTATGAGGACCTGACATGAGGACCAAATACAGCCTGAAATATACATAGTGTGAACCCAGCCTATAAATGTATTTTCCCTGTATATACACTGTTATTCAATGGGGGGGGCATAGAGTTCCCATTTATAGATTCTGGTGGCACCAATGCCCCCTAAAATAGTGATTTTACATCTCCTATATGGCCAACCTAAGGATTGTCATATTTTTGTAGCAATGATTAGTAAATGACATAATGCATTATTTTACAATCCTCTCATAGACAGTGACACCTGTAAAATAAGATTGTGCATATGAGCTATAATAGAGCCAATGAGATAACTACTAAAAGGTTATACGGTATTGTCCCTTTGACCATTAGGGTGGGTTCATACTGAGAAATTCTCATGGATAATATCCACAGAATTCTGTCGGCTGTCCGTGCGCACGGCCGCGTGCCTTTCTGCCGGCTCCATAGACACCGTTCTATGGGCTGGTGTATTCCGCTATCCGCCGAAAGAAGTGACATGTGATATTATCCGCCAGAATTCCTCAGTATGAACCCACCCTAAAAGAGTAATATCTAGTAATAGAGGGGACATTGCCTGTTGGGTAACCCCCTTTCCCTCTGAGAGGAGGACATGATCCTACTCTCGACACTAAATTGGTATCTCCTGTAGAAAGCCATGTTAGCTCCTACATGCAGCCTTGCCTTAGGGCCCTATTCCACAGGACGATTATCGTTCAGATTATCGTTAAGTCATTCGAATCTAAGCGATAATCGATCGAATTAATAGCAGTTAACGATTAATGACCGAATGAGAAATCGCTGATCGTTTAATAAGACCTGGACCTATTTTTATCGTTGCTCGTTCGCAAATCGTTCGCATTGAATAAGACGTCTTTCGGTCATTCGCAGTAGTGACGAACGCAATAGCATCGACAAGACGACCGCAGGAACGATCATAAGTAGCGATTATTGTTCCATGTAAATAGGCGAACGATTTCAGGTCTTTCGCAATAGCGTTCGTTTGGATCGTTTATCGTTAACGATTATGCAAATGATGATTGTCCCATGGAATAGGGCCCTTAGTTTCTACACAGATTTTGTTTGGGAAATTAGCTCTTACTATAAATCCCCTCTGGGGCAGATTTATTAAAATTGTCTAAATGAAAACCTGTCTTTTCTGTAGCAGCCGGTCAGAGCTCATACGGTAGATGGTGACATTATGGTACATATGGTAGATGATGACACTATTATATGTAACCCATACCAGGGTGTGACCACAGCCCCTTTATCTACAGCAGCCATGCTGTTTACTGGTCGCCCTTCTTGCTGATTAAAGGAAGGACTAGAAAAGCCAATGTCAGCAGTATTGCCTCCCTGCCTGTCTAATCTTTATCATCTCCACCCACCAGCCAAATACAGCTAAGTAGAAACTCCAAAATGATCATGTTCCCCATCAGGTATTTACACTGATATTCATACAGTGAGAAAGTGGAAAGAAAACAACAATGGTGTGAACCCAGCCTGAGCTGTAAGGAATCCAACAACAACTGTGTGGCCTGTTTCCAGAACCATTCAGCTCAATTACATCATAATAAGATGTGACAGATACGTTTAGGAAAGGATATACTGATTTATCTCCCCTTTAGCGCCTCCTTAACATGTCCCCATGACCTGTCAAAAGTTAACGCTTAAAAAAGACCTTTTCATATGTCGTGGTGACATGTAAGGCTGGTTTCACACAGCTTTTTTTGCTCAGTATTTTGCAACCAAAACCAGGAGTGGATTGAAAACACAGAAAGGCTATGTTAACACACTGTTGAAATTTTGTGGATGGCCGTAATTTTATGACAAATAATTACCGATGTTTACCGAACAGCCGATGTTTTAAAATAATGCCAATTATTTGCCATTAAATGGTGGCCATCCACTAAATTTCAACAGTGTGTGAATGTAGCCTTTCTGTGTTTTCCATCCACTTCAGATTTTGGTTGAAAACTACTGAGCAAAAATAATGTGTGTGAACATAGCCTAAATGTGTAATCAATTGGAGTCTGTGTATTAAGAGTCCAGCTTATCTCTAGATAGATCTGGGAGAAGGTATAACTAATGCAGTATATTTCATTATGTAGCATTTACTTTGTATTTGAATTAGTGAGAACCATTGCCAGAATATTATGTTCATGCTATAAATGCAATGCACTAGAAGTGCAAGACCGCCATCTAGAGGATAAAAATGTTGGTGCATAGGTGACAACATTGCAATCACAGGAAATAGGTGTATATACCCAAAGAGAGAGAGAGAGAGAGAGATATTGACTTGCATTAGACATAACTTAATTGCTGATGTTGGGGCATATTTTTTAAAAACTGTCATTTTCTTCCACGCAATAATGTGATATTTTTGTTTTGTAGAGCAGCAGAATGTTTGGTGCAGTAGTTGTTGGAATTGGCATTGCTGGCTCTGTAAGAATCAGAGACCTCCTCAACCCTTTGCTGTCCAGCCCATCAGAAAGTCTGAAACTTCAAGGCTTTGTGTCTCGGTCAGTTTTACTGTTGTCGTCATTGTCCGTAAATGTATGGCCGGATGATTACCTGCCTGCAGCAGCCCTTGTCTAGGCGTTATTAGGTTGTGGCTTGTTGTATGCACTAAGAATTCTGTTCTTCTCCACCTCAGGAGGAATCTTGATCAGTATAATGGTGTGAAGCAGATGAGCCTGGAGGAGGCGCTTCAGAGTTTGGAGGTTCATGCTGCATTCATCTGTACCGACAATCAGAACCACGAGCAGAGTGTCAGGTACTCAGATGTAATGTTATACACAGAGCTCTACACACTAGACAAGTGATCGTGTCATCATATCTCAGGTTGGTGAGAGGAGGTGACAGTAAATGATCACATCCCGCATATCTACTATAAATATAGGGTAGCTCTAGTATAACCCACTGTACTGTAACTTTCTTGTACACTTTGGGTTTCCATTCTTAAATGTTTTCAGAATAGTATTATTTAATATTTGATATTAATAAAAGTTTTCCCATTTCCAGTGACAGCACCAGGAGAGAGGGTCCATCCCCAAGGACAGGCAGCCTGCTGAGATAAAAAGGGGGAACCTCCCACCTGTCTCCAGTGGTTTCCTGTTCTTGGGAGAGCACCCCTTTCTCGATCAGAGGATGTATTCTAAAGTTAGAAACTGTGGGACCCCCGAGTAGAGTGGTTCAGATGGCTTCATACTTGTCCTGCACAGGAGAAGGAAGGGGAGTTTGTCGTGCAGATGCTTTACACACCCATCTCTGTGTGCAAATAGGGGAAAGTTGGTCTTGGCGACGGTTCTCCCATGTGGTGGAGGAAGCTGAGGCCAGAGTATCCTATAAGTGGCTCCACCATTTGAGTCAGGCATTAGACTGCTTCATGGCGGTGTTGGACATAAAGGATGCCAACTATGCTGCGCCCATTCACATAAGACTCACAATGGGACATTCTGGAGGAGGCAGGGTGGCCTGAAGATAGAGGGGTGACCAGAGAGCGCAGGGAGTCTCGTATCCCAGAGCCTTTTTTCTCCATCCTCAGATAAAGGAGTTACACCTCACTTAAGCGATTATTTTTAGATTACATTCTATTTTAGCTTGGTCATTGCTTGTAGGTCTAGCTCATGATGACACTATATGATGAAGAAATATATTTACTGCTAATTTGTTTCCTCATGGGTTTTTTAATTGTTTTGAAGGAATTTCCTGGAAGCTGGTAAGCATGTTCTTGTGGAATACCCAATGGTGCTGTCTGCACAAGCAGCACATGAACTGTTCCAGTTGGCTGAGCAGAAAGGTAAGGAAAGGCAGAGACTACAATGTGTTATATTCCCATAAGATTCACTGTGCTTCCACCCCACTGTTTGATTTAACAACATGCAAATCTTTAATGAACAATTGGGTACTTTTTGCAGTCATGCCTCAGTATGGGGATTCCCATAGAAAGCTTCTCCTACTCTAAAGAGTTCCTGTCTCAGCCAGAGATGTCAGCAGAGAGCACTGTGTCAGACTTAAAATAAAACATTTCCTGCAGGACATACAGCAGCTAATAAGTATGGGAAGACTTGAGATTTTTTTAATAGAAGTAAATTAAAAAAATCTATATAACTTTCTGACACCAGTTGATTTGAAAGAAAAAGATTTTCGCTGGACAACCCCTTTAACTAGATGCCTGAATTACACCAATTCAATGTGCTATATATTATAAGAAGTCTGCAGTAATATCCATATTGATTGTCATTCCAGAGACCTCAATTACTGAATACATTTTTTAACAACAGATAACTTGACAATAGATAACTGAAAGCAAACTTGTCAGCATTTTTTAAGGCCTAAACTAAAGGCAGTGTACAATAGGGCTTTTTACCCTTAATCCATAGATACCACTCTTATTACAATCCAATAAATCCAGCGCTGAGCTATAAGCATTATAAATTATATGCATATTAAGGCCATGTTCCCACTGCAGACACTGGCCGTTCTGTGACCCGGCCGGGTCACACAACAGCCGGTGTCAGAGAAGATCATCCCGGCCAGTACTGCAGTACCAACCGGATGATCTTTACTGCTGCTGAATTCAGATGCGGGCACATCAGTGCGCGCCCGCATCTGAGTTCCCCTCTGCACACAATGGAGTGTGCGGCCAGAGCCACACGCTCCATTGTATGAACTGACATATCAGTTTCTTGCAGAGCCACTAGAGATTCCGGACAGAGTGTATACACTCCAGCTGGGATTCCTTAGAAGGTAGCACTATGTAAGTTCCGTAGCAATGGCGGTCATTGTTACAACGGCCGTGATTATTACGAAACTTACGTAGTGTGAACATAACCTAAGGAATAAAGCATGAGTCTGCAAAGCTCTGCACAGTTTTAGGCCCTTCACTCTACATTAATTATAGCTGGGTCAGGCTGAAAGTGCAAGCTTGTCTGATACTAATCTAGAGGGAAACAAAACACCACTCCTTGCACAATTGTGGAAAGATTTCTTTTGTAGTGGAAAAACTTCCTTCTTGATCCCTATGTCCCTGGATCAGCTTATAAGCATTTCCCCCTCCCTTCTGCATGTCATTACCATTAGCAATGAGATTAATTCTGTGGTCTCTCTGTTATTACTATGTATTATTGTAAGGTACTCTTTTTTTTCTCTGTAGTGTCTTAGCGTTGCTGCCTTAAAGGGGTTATACAGGCTCAAAAAACATGGCTCCTTTTTTCCAAAAGTGACATTGCTGAATTCACACATTTCTCTCCTACGTTTGTAGATTGTATAGAGTACTGAAAACATATGTTCAGTAATTCATCTGTCTGAAAAACTTAGTAATGGTTTTGGGTGAATGCATAACTGGTTACCTTGCATTTTTACCTTGCAGGTAAAGTGTTACATGTGGAACATATTGAGCTTCTTACAGAAGAATTCAAGCAGCTGAAAAAGGAAGTAGCTGACAAGGAACTGGTGGAGGGGATCCTTCATTTTACTGGTGATCAAAACAGCATAATTCCTTTTTGAGTTGGACAGATGGTGCCATTTGTACTGTGCTCCCTGGGCCTTCCCATTGTGGTTTACTGTTCTATAGGCAGAGCAGTAAATGCTGTAATGCATGTTGCCTATGTGTAGAGAAGCCTTGCCTGCTATTTAAACACTCATGCACATGAGTTTTATTAAGCACTGTCTTTAAAAACAACTTTACAGAGGCATCAATATCTAACATTTGTAATTCACTTTAAGGCTATGTTCACACTACGTAAAACTACGGCCGTTGTTCTCGCCGCAGAACTACGGCCGTAGTTTTGCAGAGTTGAACATAGCCTTATGTGCAATGGGATCCCGGCCGGAGCGTACACACATCGCATACGCTCTGGCCGGGATCCCATGCGGTGCCGGAAAAAACTGACATGTCAGTTTTCTGCGGCCGGAATTCAGTGAATTCCGGCCGCAGAAAGACCTGTCAGTTCACACAGTGAAGCAAGCGGCTCTGGCCGCTTGCTTCACTGTAGGCTATGGAAAGCTCTGATGCGGGCGAGCGCTGATGCGCCCGCATCAGAGCTCTGCGGCCGGACGTATCATCCGGCCAGTACTTAAGTACCGGCCGCGATGATCTGGGCACAGACCGGCCGTTCTGTGACCCGGCCGGGGTCACGGAACGGCCGGTCTGATACGACATGTGAACATAGCCTAAAACCACATTTTAGTTTCTGTTTGTAATTGAGAACTTTAACATTGGCCACTAGGTGTCACTGTTTCTGCTCCTCAATACATGTTCCTCAATGACAACTGCAGGGACAAAATATCAGAAGTTTGGGCGGGACATTCAGAGCTCTGTGCTGTCAATCACATTTTTGCAGCTTTAGCACAGTATAGAGAAAGGGGGCACCACTATACAAAACAATACAGCAATCGGGTGCAACCCATGTACTTAAGTACACGTACATAACTTAAACAAGCTATATTGTAAAAGAAAAGAACTAAAGAAGTACTTAAATAGAAATGTGCACATATACTTCTATATACTTCTTTGCTCTATTCTTTTACATTTTTGCAGCTCTCACAAAAATTTGTGCCAAGTTGGCATTATATTACTGTGATTTTTCTATTAGCATTAACATTTTTTACAAAATCAGCGTTGTCACCACTACTTTCGTGTCTGCATTAATACAATGCCATTTATGTTGTAATTTTGCTACATTTGTGGCAAAAACTGTGTTATTTTAATGCAAAACAAAAGTGGCTATAAAAAAACACTAATTTTATTACAACACATTATTATTGTGTCGTAAACTTTGGAAAATCTCAGCAAAAAAAAAAAAAGCATGAAAATCATAATGTAACAAAAATAAATAACCTTTCTAGTGGTCTCTGACAACTGCTCATCTAATCATCTATAAGAAGTCTACTGCTGGGTTCACTGCAGAGTGATTGACAGCACAGAGCTCTGAGTTTCCGGCCCACACTTCCTGTATTTTGTCCCTGCAATTCTCATAGACTAAGGGCCCTATTACACACGATAATCGTCCAAATCGGCCCGATTTGGCTGTTTACTGCTCTGTGTAATAGAGACATCGGCTGATCGTTTCTTTAGGTCTAGACCTTAAAGCGTAACTATAATTTCAGTAGCCAAAAAATGAAATAAATGAAATAAAAAGAGCCCTAAACTGTGATGATAGTGTGTACGCTCGCTGAGATATCCCCAGTTGTTTGGCTCAGAAGAATAAATTAATTTTTCTTCTGGCTGCATGAAAGTGGGCGTGGCCTCTCCCTAATCTCCCTGGCTGGGTCCCTCTATCCACTGAGCAGCACCTCAGCAGATGTATCACACACAGCAGGATTAGATACAGCCCCAACATACAGTATCACAATGTAAGATTAGATACGGAGCCCTAGCAGATGGTATCACATACAGTAAGATTAGATACAGTCATCTGCTCTCATTACACTGTAGGATAATGTCAGCCAAGGAGGTGGGGGCACCTGCTGCAGACATCGGATAGGGATTGTTATATGTACTATGGAAGGACTACAGCTGTGTTGTGCTGGGACTTGTAGTCCTCCCCTCAATGACTCACCCACTCTCCCTCATGCAGCACATTGGAGTCATGGCTGGGATGTCCCTCCTGGGTGAAGCACTGAGTACTTGTCCCTCCATCCATCTCCTCCCCTGCGCTGCTCCTCACACACAACACCCTCAGCTCTGCTATGTGATCTCTGTGAGGGGAGGTGGGAGAACATGCTGCTAGGAGGGGGGGGAGGAGGTTTTGTTTATGTGTGGGCTGTTATCTGATGCTGCTGTCAGAGTCTGTGCACTCAGGACGGATCTGCAGGGAGGGGGCGTGTCCAGCAGAAATGCAGAAATAACTCAGAGCCAGACAGAGCTGTAAGGGCATAATCAGCCTTATGTATTTAAAAAAACTGTTCATTTTAGGTTATTAATGTATATTGCAAAAATTGTTATCATGCCCTAAGCTAACTAAAACTGAAAGGTCAAAATATTTTATAGTTACGCTTTAAGTCATTGTGTACCGCTATTGCACACAGCGATTCACGGCCAGCGGCTGACGATTCAACAAACAGTTTTTACATTACCTATCCACGTTCCCAGTCTCCTCCTGATGCTTCCTTCCCGTTCTGCATGCTGCAGCTTCAGAGCGGCCTGTCTGAGCTGACGGGCCATTCAGCCAATCACTGGCTACTGCGGTCCCAACTAGTGATTGGCTGAGTGGCCTGTCAGCTCAGACAGGCCATTCTGAAGCTGCAGCTCACGGGACTGGGGAGGAAACATGCAGAGCGCAGGAGGAGCTTGGAAACGTGGACAGGTAATGTAAAAACTGTTTAGGCAAAGGCTGCATGAACATCGCTAATGATCTTGCTAAACGATTATCGGGCCATGTTACAGGCCCAGATCAGCGCTCGTTTACAGTATTGGTGGCCTGTGTAATAGCATATATTGACAACAGACAGAGGAACAGAAACAGTGACACCTAGTGGCCAAGGTTATAACTTTCAATTAGAAACCAAGAATAAAATTAGCCTTTTAAGGGAACCTGTCACCGCGGACGCGGGCACAGAGCCCCCCGGTGCAGCCCCCGAATAACAAATATCTTAGTAATTGGCATCTCTGTAACTATTTTTGCTCTGTTTAGGTGGACCTCTAGATGAGCAGAAATCTGGGTTCCCTTCCTTTAGTGGCATTGCTAGGATAACATGGCTGGTTGATCTCTTTGGAAGTTTATCTGTTACCTCAGCCAGCATAGAGGAGAATCAAGAGAAGAAGTACTGCAAGCTGACTGCAGATTTTACTACTGCAGACAACAGGTCAGTGTCGGGTCATTATAAGACCTCTTCCTCTTACTGTCCTCCTCCACAAGTCACTGGTTTATTGGATGAAAAATCAAAGACAATCATCTTGATAAAAGTTTGAATATAGTGTCCTTTTCCTTTTATTTCTCTAGACCACTAACTTGGATTGAAGAAAGGGCCCCTGGCTTGAAGAGAGAGAAAAAAGTCAAATTTACTTTCAAGTCTGGTGTCCTGGACACCTTACCTCCAACCCCGAGAGCTGCTGTGGGGCCCTTCATGCAGGATGAGAACCTGTTTGCACGAAAACTACTGGGGCAGGTATCTAAGGAGGATCTCACAGCTGAGAAGAAGCGCATCCTACACTGCATTGATTTGGCTGAAAAAATAAAGCAATGTTGTCGGCACTGAGCCTACAACTACAATACCCAGGCCCCCCGGAAATGGGGCAAATATGACAGGCAAAAGAGATTATACAACTAGGCTTTTTTTTTTCTTTTTTAATTGATGCTTCAGAATGAAGCATTGTTTATACCCTTTTGAAAAGGGTAATTCTTAAAGTCATTCTTTTTGTAAATTTATATTTGCTAACGTGCCTAGCATTAAGGGAATGTATGTGTTACTGTCACTTTAAAAAACCCTTTAACATGTCACATGTCTAGGTGTTTAGACCCTTCCTGATTGCTAGACAAAGATGGAAGCAGTGTGCACTGAGCCCTCCATTTCCCATCCTGTATAAGACAGGTGTAATTATAAGAATATGGAGTCCATGAGACTTTGCTGCATGTTTCCTCCGGCTCTATCTAGCGATTAGTATGAGTCTGGACACCCTGACCAATGAAAACTCTCCACATGACTGTGACATGTCTGTGACAGTAACACCATAAGGTAACTTTTTGGACTCACCTACAAGGCCCTAAGACACTCGCAGATTATTTTACAGGAACTGGTCATAAAGAAAAGACTGAGATTTCTCCTCTTTTTAAATCTATTACTGGCTTTCATTTCAAAAATCTGTCAGATAATCTTTCTGTGTAATAGGGCCATTAGATTAGCAAGTTTTAGAGCTGCTATCCCGGAGCCTTCAGGACATTGCTACAGCACAGTGATAGATTATAAAGCGTCAAGACAGTGAGGTTGCAAAAAAGTAACATAACAGTGCCTGGTTGTGAGACTGAATATTGTATAAAATCCTGTAAGTGATATTTACTGGAGACCTATAAAAGTTGCGGAAGTTTAGAGAGAGCTATTTATCGGGCTATCGCTTTGATTCTCTTTGTTGCCTGTAACAACCAATCCATGCTCATTTTTACTTCTTATATTTCTTTGGTAAAATGAAAGCGAAGCTCTTGTTTGTTGCCACCGGGAACGGAGAGAATCTTGGTATGAGGTGGCTTGATAAATTTTCTCCCTTAGTGCCGTTAAAGAACTTATTTAAGGGGTATTCTACTCAAACATAACTATTCATATGTTGCTACCAATGGTGAGACTAACAATTCATTCCATTCTAGTTGTTATCTTTTCAGTCTCCTTCCCCCAGTTCTCAGCTGCTGCTTTCTTCTGAAAACACAAAAATGTGTGTGAGCTGTTCTCTCTGTCTCCCCCTTCTCCCCCCTCCCTTCTGAAACAGCTAATGTAAACAAGTCCCTGACAGGCTTTATCTGCAACATTGTAGCTTCTTTGTAATGCTAGGAGAGTTATTCTGAGGTAAAGTTGCTAATTAACTCACTGTGATTAACCCTCCCAGCATTATAAAGAGGTTACAATGTTGTAGATACAGCCTGCCAGGGCCTTGTTTACATCAGCCGTCTCAGAAAGGAGGGGGGAAAAGGGGGAGACAGGAAGAAAAGCTCACACACATTTTTTTTGTTTGTTTTTAGCAGAAAGCAGCAGATGAGAACTAGGGGAAGCAGACTGAATAGATAATAACAAGTATGGAATGAATTATTAGTCTCACAATGCTCAGCAACATATCAAACGTTCTAGTTTAGTGAAATACCCCTTAAGTGTAAAGTGCCTTTACAGGGACTGATATCGACTGGCAGGAGTGCTCATTGCCGATAATCAGCCTGTGTAAAAGGGCCAGCGAGTAGCCAATGAACAAAGCTAGATTGCTGACTGATCCCTCCTTTTGTACAGCCATTAAAATCACAACCAGTTGGCCGCTTATCTTCCTGTGTAAATAGGAATATATGGCTGACCATGATAAAATTAATGATTTTAATAAAGTGCCTCAAAATAAGACGTGTTGAGTCGCCCTAAGGGCTTCTACAGATGGTACAGCGCAGAGGCCACATGGCCTCTATGCACTTCTGTACAATCTATGTATATGGAGATGTTCTCCTCATGAAAACCTCTACACCGGGGCAGATTTACTGTCATAAACACACCAGAATGGACAAGCTTCCAAAAGTGCATAGAAATAACTATTGTGAAAGGCACCTTACATGATGAGGATGATCTTTACATATGGAGTGTACTTATCAATCTTCACATTACTTTAGTAGTAAAAGAGGTTGTTTGGGGAAAACTTTGCCTACAACATCCCTCATGAAACAGTCAAAAAATATATTTTTTTCCTGCTGCTTTTGCTTTGCGATCTGCTGGTCCTGACTGTTCCCATGCTGCCATCCTACTCCCTGCTAAGCCAGTAACAAAGCTGAGGGAGAGCAAAATGCCAGCCGAAGTTGACGGGGCATGAACACAGCCATGACTGGACGAACACACACCACCGGGGGGAGAGGGCGTATCGAGTGTGTGTGTGTGGGGGGGGGGGGGGGGGGGGGGGGTTAGTATGGCTTTTTTGTTTATGCCACAGGAGGGCCATATGCACAGTTGTTAGAATTTCCCAGGATAACCATTGAATTAAGCACCAAGATGTCCTGGAGACTGTTGATCCATGATGCATAAAGGGACTAAAGAGATGTAACACACACACAGTTGTGAAATTTTCATAATTTTTTTTTATATATTATATAAGAAAATATATAATGTATCATATATTTGTGCCAAAGTGTAGTTTGTTTTTTTTATAACTTGCAGTGTGACTACTCCTTTATATGTTTTGGGCTAGGTTCACAGGTATCTGTCAGCTCAGCATCCGGCCAGAAACAGTATACCAACATATATTGTGGCATACACCAGTTGGCCCTATTCATTTCAATGTCTCGAATGTAGTCACCTAGGGGGAGATTTAATAAGGATGCGCCACTGGAGTATGCCAGGGAGAAGGTGCAGATTCTTTACGTCTCCCTGGCGTACGCCAGCCATAACCTCCAGCTTTCCTGAAGGGTTAATGGGGGGGGCGAGGCGAGGTGAGAGGTGGCCCTCTTCCACCTGAAAACAAGTGTAAACCAGGCAAAAATCTTCACCTGCTCCAGAGCAGGTGTAGATTTTTTTTGCAGTGCCTCTGCCTGGCGCGGTGCCGGCCAGCTGTCTCTTAAGGCCCTACCCTATTCCACGGGCCGACTGACAGGAGCATATGAGCGCTTTTGGCGCCCGTTTGCTCCTCGTTCTCTGCTTGCTGCTGCCGCTAGTCTGCGCGGCTGCAGCGAGCAGGTGAATCTGGTGGGGGGGTCGCGGGGAGCTGCGCGGGGGGCTACCCGGGGTATCTCTGATTGTCCGGGCAGCCCATAGGATACAGCAGCGTCTGCTGGCGCCGCTACTCAACGGAGCGGCGGCAGCAGATCGTTGCTGTATCAGTCGTTTGTTTTTCAACATGTTGAAATACAAACGACTGCAACAATCAGACGACATGAACTATGCTGGCTGATCGTTGCTGTCAATTCCACGGGACGATTATCGGTCAGAATGGCCGATATCGCCGTAATACGGACGATAATCGTTCCGTGGAATAGGGCCTTAAGATCCCTTTTAAAGTTGGCGTCTACCAGGTTCTCACATGCCTGATGCTGGACACCACAATATACGCTGGCAGCTCATTTTTAGTGAGATGCTGCTGGACAGGTGCAACACAGTGTGAACCTAGCCTAATTTGGAAATGATTTTGGTAGTAGAGAATGTGTTAATGGATGGTAATGTTGGAGCTTATTTGTACTGTATGTCTTGTATAGTAAGCTGGTGCCAAAATGTTCATTACCTTCAATATTTCTGAAGTGCTTTCTATTTCTGTTTAGTTTCTGCAGCCCAGTGGGTAAGGGCTGCGGCTTTGTGCACACTATGCTCTTACACTCACACAGAATTATGCTCTGACACTTCAAGCACAGCTGTCTCCCGTTTTCTGACAGTGCTAGAGTGGCCTGGGGTGCTGTACATAGTCAAGAGATCTGCCTTTTTACAGGTCTGTGCTCTCTTTGATGGCAGCTTGTACAGCATTTATAGCTGTTAAAGGATAATTTAATTTTTCAAATGTATTAAGGATTCATAAAGTGCTGGAAGGAAATGTTTCTGCAATGTGCAGGTAATGGCCTAATGGAGCATGCCAGCCCAGCATGTGCTCTGTGCAGTATATTTCCCAGCTTTCTGTTAAATAATAAGAGAACATAATAACATGAAGAAAATCATCATAGATATGGCTACAAAATGTGGTTTATACTATAGAAGCAAATTAAAGTGCAATTAAAAATAAAAAGTGTTTTCCTTTTTTTATTTTCTTCCTGCCAGCGCCACCCTTGTATATAGGATATATCAGGTATTGCACCTTGGTTCCACTGACCTAATTGCTAAAACTTTAAAAAAAAAAAAAAAAATAGTGATGTATATTCATTATTTTAGTGATGCAGTGCACATTGCAACTGGTTGGTTGTTTGGCTTTGTGTTTGACCAAAATTACAATGTCAGCGGTAATCTGTTGTGTTTTAATTTATTTTATTTCTTTTTGCTTTTTAACACCACCATGTGATAATCCTAGCTTGTATTCACACTAAGGTACATTCACATAGAAATACAAAGTGAAAGTCTGCTCACCTTGATGAGATTTTTCAGTTGCAACGTATTGATTGAGGGTGCACGGATCCAATGGTGACAAGCCGTTTAATTCATGAGGGTGAAAAAAAATAGTGAAGGTTCCAGCACAGCAGTTGGACACAGCAGCTCAGTTTTATTCGAGAATAAAATAAAGTTTTTGCATTTTATTAATTTTTCTTTTTTGGAGTGCTGGAACGTCACCATTTTTTTCACCCTCGTCTATTCACATATCCTTAATCTGCTGCTGATGCTCATTAAATGCTGAAAATTTCAGCTACTTAGGCTAGGTTCACACTGCATTTTTGCATCTGTTTCAACGTATCCATTCTTTTTGTTTAGTCTTAACATACAGAAAAATGTGATCAACTACATTTTGTGTACACTAATATAAAACAACAACAAAAAAATCTTTCTGTATAAAGCACATATATTAAGTCCGTCATGCAGACTCTGCTTGAAATTTCTAAATCCTAAAATCATGATCTACTATTTTCACAATAGAACTTGCTTTTTTAATGTAAATTAAAGTAGGCATGTCTTATGACATGAATGTAAAATTCACCTTATAAACAGCAAAAGTTTGCTCTTTTGTGGCAGAGACTTTTTTTTTTTTAATAAAGTTTTATTATTTTCTGTTAAAACACAAAAATTCATAAACCACATAATTACATCACAAAAGTAATAATATACCAAGACCCCCCCTCCCCCCCCCCCCCGTTCTCCGAGCTTGGGTATGGAAGGTTTGGGATGGGGGGGGGCCATCCCAAACCTTCCATACCCAAGCTCGGAGAAGGAAAGAAAAAAAACACAATAAATAAATTAACTAGCAACCTCATACCATCTAATACCACCCATTCCACCACCGTGGGCACAGAGGGGGATATCCACTTTCTCATTATCAGCAGTTTAGCATAAAAGAACATTTTTAATATCGTATTCCTTTGTTTCCTCGAACCTCTTTTAGACAACCTAGAGGTATCCTCCAGTATCACCAGGGCAAAATTCTCCTCTATTGTCCACCCTACAGCCAACGTAACCCCTTGCAATACCTCCACCCAGAATTCTCTCAGGTTTTCACAGGACCATAGCATATGCACGAAATTACCATCCTCTTTACGACATCTAGGACACAGATTATCAGAACGTTTTCTAATTTTGTATAAAAAGACGGGGGTATAGTAGAGCCTAGGGACTATATTAAACTGGATCAACTGATGATTTCCAGATGGTCCCACTTTTTTAATATTACTATACACAGTTGTCCAGTTCACTTTAACCCCAATATCCAATTCCCAGGCTCCCTGGCTCCAAATTCCCATGTCCCACTCCAAGATGAAACACTTATATAATACCGATACTCCTTTACCGATAGCGCCCCATCCTCCCCATCCCCTAAGTTTATCTATCATCAAGTTCACTTAAAATCTATTATCTGGGCTTTTCAGGTCCATTTTCACAGAGTTTGATAATCTCATATAGTCAAACCATTGATTTTCACCGAGGTTATGATCAAGTTTTGCCTGTGCCCATGTTTTAATTTTCCCCAATACAACCACATTCGTCAACAGTCTCAGATCATTCGCCAACAGACTATTTATTACCCCTAGTAATTTAGTACCTCAACTAGTCGGCTATTGTCCCATAAGGGAGAAAAGGGGAGGAAACCCCCCTAATTTCCTCAGTTCCTTACAGGTTCTGACTAAAGCGATAGCTATCGGCCAGGTTGAAACCAACCCCTTTTCCAAGATTCCAGCATCCAACTTTTGGTAAATATCTAATTGTGTATCCTTTAACCCTTCACCCAAGAGAGAGAAAAACGGATTTTCCCTTCAACTCAGAAGCCAGTGAGCCTGGGAAGCCAAAAAAATACATTTCAAAAGATGGGAGACTCAGCCCCCCCTATCCCTTGGCATAGTTAGTAGTTCCAATTTTATTTAAACCCGTTTGCGGCCCCATATTAGATAATTCACTGCCGCTTTAATTCTAAACTGTTTTTTCTCCGCCCACACAGGATCGGCCCCAAATGCATACAGAAATTTCGGCAGGCATACTGTCTTCAATAGAACCAACCTGTCCACTCTAGATAGGGGGAGCCTAAGCTAAATTTCCACCCTTTTCTCTAACTCTCTAATCCTGGGGATCAGGTTAAGCTCGTTTAAATCTTCAATTCTTCTGGATACCTAAACCCCCATATATTTGAAAGAGCCCCCCTGCCCCGGCACCTCAAACTGAGGGAGAGTCAGTATCTCCTCCGTGCCCACTTGCATAAACACCGACTTCCCCCAGTTTATTTCCAAACCGAAGATCTTCCCAATATCCTGGATGAGGTCTACCACTTTTGAAACCGCTATTATGGGGTCTCTGAGAAATAAAAGTAAATCGTCGGCATAGAGAGAGACTCTGTCCCCCTCACCCTTCGCCCCAAAACCAACGATACTCGGATCCAACCTAAGAAGATTTGCCAAAGGCTCTATACTAAGGGCGAAGAGCAAGGGGGAGAGAGGACATCCCTGCCTGGTTCCACGTTCCAGTTTAAAAGAGGACGACTGAGACCCATTTACTGTGACGGATGCTCTTGCATCATCATATAACAGCTTAACCATATCTATATACTTACTGCCCAACCCGAACTGTCCCATCACCCTCCACAGGTATTCCCACTCCATCCTGTCAAAGGCCTTAACGGCATCTAATAACAGGATGGAGTGGGCACCCTCAGACCCAGATATCTGAATGTTTTCGTAAAGCATTCTAAGATTTGATTTAATCGAGTGGCCAGGTATAAAACCAGTCGGATATTCTTTTTCGATATCCCGGACAACTCCACTCAGCCTCTTAGCTAATACCCGTGCAAACAATTTTGCATCAACATTCTCTAGCGAGATGGGTCTATAAGACCCTCTCTCTAAGAGATCTTTTTCTTCCTTAGGATTATCTCCGCCTCCTTCATAGAACCTGGTAAGCTCCCTTCCTTCAGAGAATTTTCAAGCACCTGCAGAAAAACTGGGAGCAAAACCTTTTTATTCCTCTTATATATTTCGTAAGGCAGACAGTCCAGCCCGGGTGTTGAACTACTGGGCGCATTGGCAGGAACCTCTTCAAGCTCATCCAAGGTAATGGGTGCTCCAAGTCTCTCACTCTGTTCCTGCGAAACACTGGGCAGTGAAGCAGAACTGAGAAGCTCGAGCAGGTGTTCATTTATCCTTTTACCACCAGAGTTATATATTTCCTTAAAATAATCTTTAAATTCTTCTAGTATATCTTTCGGGGAATTAATTATGCTACCCCTGGCTGACCGAATAGCGTATATCTCTTTATTTTCACTCTGATTTTTAATTAGGTTCATTAGTGCTTCATCAGGTGTTCCTGACTCTAGATACCTCTTCCTGGCCACAAAACCAAGCTGCGATTTGGCTTTATCCAGTAAATATTTATCTAACTCTTCCTGTCCAAACTTAAATTTTTTTGTGTGATTGGTGTGGGGTCTTTTATAAACTCAGTGTCTAGTGCTTCAACCTTTCCTCTTAATTCCTTTTCTTTTCTTTTATAGTGCGCCTTTTTACCCTGTATAATACCATAATATTTCCCTCTAATTATTCCCTTTACAGTGTCCCATACAATCCCTAATGGTGCACTACCAACATTAATTCCCCATATTTCCTCCAGTTCTTTATCTATTGTGGGTATATCTTCTATTAAATTAAACCAATGTGCATTTAATTTATATGTGCGCCTAACCCTACGTCCCTGGATATCCAGATCAACCAATATTGGGCCATGATCGGATAAACAACGAGGTAGGTGCTTTTTATCCCTAACCCAATTAACCATAACAGTGTTAACAAAAACCATATCAATCCTGGATTGAGTATTGCTGGTTTTGTTCCAACAAGAGTATTTCCGAGTCTCCGGATTCCTCACATGCCACAGATCCGTCAGTCCCAGCTCCCCAACCAATAGAGGGAGGGGGAACTGACCGGGTCCACGAATCGGCTGGCGTAATCTAAACCGGTCAATTTGTTCACTCATGACAGCATTAAAATCCCCGATTACTAACAATGGACAGCCATTGTACTTATTACTATATGAATATAATTGTTCTAATATCTCTGGCTTAAACGGTGGAGGGATATATACAAAGGCTAAGATGCATTCCAGGCCCTCCACTTGACAGTGAAGGAATATAAATCCCCCCCCCCCTCGTCAATCCTCTGATCCATCAATAACCACTTTATTTTTTTTGTGGACCAAAACCGAGACTCCCCTGCAGTAAGAGGAATACACCGCGTGAAATTGAGTGCCCCACCATGACTTATGGACCTTAGACCCCGTGTCCTTTTCCAGGTGGGTTTCCAATAAGCTAACAATACACGGTTAATGATCTTTAAGTATGTTCATTACAGCTAATCTTTTATCCCTCTCCCCTAAGCCCCAGATATTCCATGACAGAATTTTAACGATTTAAACTTAGGCGGCAGAAAAAGGAATCAATGAAAGTAAAATTAAAAACACTCAAACCCCTCCCCCTCCCCCCCCCCCCCCCGAGCATGGAAACCCCAAACCCTCCCCCCACCATACCACCTGATCCAGGCAAGAAAGCCTGAAACTCACACTTGGAGCAAAAAAAAACCACGGACCTCCTATTATCACAAACATTATTCTAAGAAATCAGTAAGAAACTCATGATCATTTATAACCCCTGCCTGTCTAGCCAATCTACAGCTTCTTTAGGCATACCAAAAAACCAAGCCTTTTCCTCATAAATGACCCTTAATCTAGCTGGAAAAAGAAGGGCGTATTTTACTTGTTTTTGTTGTAACCTCCTCTTTATGTTAATGTACGCCTCTCTCTGTTTTTGGGTCTCTGCGGCATAATTAGGAAAGAACATAATTTTATTATTATTTATCCTTCTGTCACCCTTCTCCCTGGCGTTCCGCAGAGTCAACTCCCTATCTCTGAAATTAAGAAACTTTAACAGTATGGCTCTTGGCGGGCTCCCTGGGGGCAAGGATCTTAAAGGGACCCGATGGGCCCTCTCCACTGCAAAATACTCAGAGAATTTGTCCTTTCCGAACTCTTTTACTAGCCAATCTTGAACAAACTGAACCACATCTCTCCCCTCCATCCCTTCAGGCACACTAATCATTCTGAGGTTGTTCCGTCTCGACCTGTCTTCTAACTCAACCACTTTTTTCCTCAACAACTGATTTTCTAAGGTCATTTTCTCTGAGCTCTCTTTTACAGGTTTGAATTCATCTTCTAGATTACTGATCCGCTGCTCGGCTTGCTCAAATCTTTCCCTAAATTTATTCAGATCGGCTCTCATTATTGTAATCTCTGATCCCAGAGCTCCCACCTGTGTTGTTAAACCAGAAATAGAGACATCACATTTTTTTATTGCCCCTAAAATCTCAGCTAACCAACTCGACTGCTTTGCCCCTCCTCTATCCGCCACCCCAAGTGACTCCCTTCTCTTCACTTCACTGGCTTTGCTTGTATCCTTCTCCTTCACCGTTGGCGACCCAAACAACTTTTCTATTTTAGCAGGACCCTTGGTATCTTTAAGGTCATTCCCTGGACTGCCTTTTGGTGCCTTCCGCGACATTTTATCTGTTTTTATCAGTAGTATATACTACAATAAGCAATACTCCACTTCCAATACAAAACACACTCTATCCCCCACCACTCCACCGCCCCAAACAGCAAGAAGAGAAAACAGGAAAGGTTAATATAGAGGTCCACGATATATGCTAAGGGAAAGACCACCAAGTATTGACTCAGAGCCCCTGCAGAGCTTGGGAACACACAACCAAGACAACAGGATCCGAATTCACTGTGCCCATACACCTTCAGGCTATGTTCACACTACGTATGAGACTGGCCATTCCGTGACCACGGCCGGGTCACGGAACGGCCGGTCTCTGGCCGGATCATCTTGGTCGGTACTTAAGTACCGGCCGGGGGATCTTTCCGGCCACGGAGCTCTGATGCGGGCGCATCAGCTCGTGCCCGCATCAGAGCTTACCATAGCACACAGTGAAGCCGGAGCCGCTCGCTTCACTGTGTGAACTGACAGGTCTTTCTGCGGCCGGAATTCAGTGAATTCCCACCGCAGAAAACTGACATGTCAGTTATTTGCGGGGCCGCATAGATCCCGGCTGGAGCGCATACGATGTGTATATGCTCCGGCCGGGATCCCATTGCTTAATAGGCTGTGTTCCGCTGCACAAAAACTACGGCCGTTGCTGCCATCGGCAACAACGGCCGTTGTTTTACATAGTGTGAACATAGCCTCAAAGTGGATTATTGCAGCAGTAGTAGCAACCATGCACAGTTCTGCACTCCACCCCCAGTTTGGATACACAACAGTTAGAGAGAATTTACACCTTCAAAGTGAATTATTGCATCAGGAGTTAGAAGCAACCATGCACAGTTCTGCACTCCCCCCACAGTTCAAATACACAACAGTTTGGGAGAGACCTGGTTTACGCCTTCAAAGCGGGTTATTGCATCAGGAGTTAGTAGCAACCATGCACAGATCTGCACTCCACCCGCAGTTCGGGTACGCAACAGTTAGGGAGAATCCTGGTCCCACCTTCAGAGCGGGTTGTTGCAGCAGGAGTTAATAGCAGCCATGCACAGTTTTGCGCTCCATCCACAGTTAAAGGGAACCTGTCACCCCCCTGTGCCGGGGTGACAGGCTCCTGACCCCCGCTACAGCCCCCTATACTTACCTGATCCCACCGGGTCCCGCTTCTGGATCCGGTCGGGTCACGGAGATCTCAGCCGCTGCAGCCCGGCGTGCGTGCTGAGAGATAGAGAATGACGGAGAGTCCAGCGCTCCATCATTCTCTATGAGTGTTGGACTCATCTCTCAGCGCACGCGCCAGCCGCGGCGTTTAAGTGTAAGTGACAGGGGGAGTCCCCTGTCACTTACCGATCGGGACCCCCGCAGTGTGGCTGCAGGGGTCCCGATCGGTAAAACGGACCGCCGGAGGTCTCTCACCTGCCTCTGTGCGGTCCGATCGGCGCTCTGGTCACTGAGCCTGCACAGGCAGGCTCAATGAGCAGAGCGCCGATAACACTGAACAATGCTATGCCTATGGCATAGCAATGATCAGTGTATAAAATGAATCTAATGTATGTACAAGTCCCCCAAAGGGACTTAAAATGTATAGAAAAAAAAAAAATAACACACTACCCCAAAACCGCTCCCCCAATAAAAGTTTAAATCACCCCCCTTTCCCATTATATAAATAAAACATATATAAATAAATAAACATATAATATACCGTAGCGTGCATAATTGTCTGATCTATTAAAATATAACAAGTGTCATTGCGAACAGTGAACGGCGTACACGAAAAGAGGGGAAAAAGTGCGCGGATTACCGATTTTGTTACATTATATATATATAAAAAAAAATTAATAAAAAGTGATCAAAATGGCGGATCTTCACAAATATGGTATTAATAAAAACTAGAGATCATGGCGGAAAAAATGACACCCCATACAGCCCTGTAGGTGAAAAAATAAAACTGTTATAAGCGTCACAATAGGCCCATTTTATTAATATTTAATTGCCAAAAAAAAGGATTTCTTAAAAAATATATATATAACATTAGAGAATCTGTGTAAACCTGCATATGGTTGTGTTCAGACTGACCTATAGAATAATACTATCATGTCGCTTTTACCATATAAAGCATTACGTAGACACAGGAACCCCCAAACGTTACCATATTGCATTCTTTTTTATGATTTCACCTATTTATATCTTCATAAATAATATATTTGGGATTCCGTCATACATGTTATGGTAAAATGAAAGACGCCATTACAAAGTACAACTATTCCTGTAACAAATAAGCCATTACATGGCCTTGTAGATAAAAAACTGAAAGTGCTAGAGCTCTTAGAAGGTGCGGAGGGAAAAACAAAAGCGCAAAGATCAAAATTTGCGCGGTCCACTGGGTCATTTTGGGCCTGGTCCTCAAAGGGTTAAAGGCCATGATATGCTAGTGGGAAAAAAACAAATCAATAAAAGATTGGGTGACATTCACTGTTATCAGATGCATGATAAAAGGTAAAACCATGAAATTACATTCTCACAAATCACACAGCCTTTTTATTCATCCACCACTACCATCAATCCTGTTTTTTGTTCCTGCTTGGTCATAGTCGCAACATGACCCTATTCACTTACATGAGGGAAGGGGTTGCCCATCACAGCATGTGGTGGTGGCTTATTTTAGATATAATGTATGTTTTTCAGCAAATGTTTACCAAAAGACTGATCCTCTTATATCTCTTACATCTCAGGGCACTGGCACATTGAACTGTGTCATTCACTATCTCTTCCTTATGAACTAGGATAGCTCTGGGCAGTTGTTATTCTGAGCACTACTTACCATTAGATGTAATCCTAAAAGCGGATTTCACTGATTAAGACATCCTAACCCTTGGTAGTTTATTGAGCTCTTAAGTCTTGACTTAAATTCACTGCTGGCCAGAACATAAGCAGACAAAGCTTTCCCTGGCATGAGACATGAAGAATATTAAAATGTGTAAGATCCTGGCCGAGACATGCTCACTGCTCAGCATACTGAGCCACTTTACAAATAGCTTTGGCTGAAATCACTTTCTTCCTTCAATGGAAATGAGAATTAAGTGCAGGGCCGGCGTCAGCACCCGGCTAACTAGGGCAAATGCCGGGGCCCACAGCTCCTCTAGAGGCCCACTCCCGTTTGTTACTACATTTTTTTGTTAGTAAAAAAGAAAAAAAAAGTGTAGTAACAGAGACGACTGGGCCCCTAGAGGCCGCATGTGACAGTTAGGGGCCACGCCGATACATACTGGGGCCCCCGGGCACCTGTCTTCCTTCACAAATCTTCCCTACAGCCGAGTAGGAAAGGACCTTTGAGTGTGTAGGACCTTTGATGATGTCACGGGTCATGTGATCGGACACCTGACCTGATAGAGGGCAGCACGGTAGGCTCTGCAAACTAAGTGTTCTGTATGTGCTGGTTTCTAGTTGTTTTGTGTATAGAGGTCCTGCTGTAATATATATATATATATATATCTATTACAGCAGGATATATATATGTTACAGCAGGACCTCTATACACAAAACAACTAGATATCTGTATCTATCTATCTATCTCCTATCTATCTATCTATCTATCTATCTCTCTTATCTATCTCCTATCTATCTATCTCCTATCTATCTATCTCCTATCTATCTATCTATCTCCTATCTATCTATCTATCTATCTATCTATCTATCTATCTCCTATCTATCTATCTATCTATCTATCTATCTATCTATATCCTATCTATCTATCTATCTATCTCCTATCTATCTATCTATCTATCTATCTATCTATCTATCTATCTATCTATCTCCTATCTATCTATCTCCTATCTCTCTCCTATCTATCTATCTATCTCCTATCTATCTATCTCCTATCTATCTATCTCCTATCTCTCTCCTATCTATCTATCTATCTCCTATCTATCTATCTCCTATCTATCTATCTATCTATCTATCTATCTATCTATCTATCTATCTATCTATCTATCTCCTATCTATCTATCTATCTATATCCTATCTATCTATCTATCTATCTATCTATCTATCTCCTATCTACCTCCTATCTATCTATCTATCTCCTATCTATCTATCTATCTATCTCCTATCTATCTATCTATCTATCTATCTATCTATCTATCTATCTATCTATCTCCTATCTATCTATCTATCTATCTATCTCCTATCTATCTATCTATCTATCTATCTATCTATCTCCTATCTATCTATCTATCTATCTATCTATCTATCTCCTATCTACCTCCTATCTATCTATCTCCTATCTCCTATCTATCTATCTATCTCCTATCTATCTATCTATCTATCTATCTATCTATCTATCTATCTCCTATCTATCTATCTATCTATCTATCTATCTATCTCCTATCTATCTATCTATCTATCTATCTATCTATATCCTATCTATCTATCTATCTATCTATCTATCTATCTATCTATCTATCTATCTATCTCCTATCTACCTCCTATCTATCTATCTATCTATCTATCTATCTATCTCCTATCTATCTATCTCCTATCTATCTATCTCCTATCTATCTATCTATCTATCTATCTATCTATCTATCTATCTATCTCCCATCTATCTAGCTACCTATCTATGTAAAGTAGCTTGACGGCACTCCAGATAAGGTGAAAAAAAGGGTTCACATTTATTCACAAAGTGCACAGCACAGCATACAAAGTAATTAGGCAACGTTTCTGTGGCCTCTCGCCACCATTTTCAAGCCCCCTTTGTATGCTGTGCTGTGCACTTTGTGAATAAATGTGAACCCTTTTTTCACCTTATCTGGAGTGCCGTCAAGCTACTTTACATATATACTGTGGACTCGTGGTTGGAGTATTTGCCTGGCACCCATATTTTTCCTGTGCTGCTGAAATTACTAAGAATATCTACCTATCTATCTATCTATCTATCTATCTATCTATCTATCTATCTATCTATCTCCTATCTATCTATCTATCTATCTATCTATCTATCTATCTATCTATCTATCTATCTATCATCTATCTCCTATCTATCTATCTATCTATCTTCTATCTATCTTCTATCTCTCTCTGTCTCTCTGTCTCTATCATATAAACATGGAGAGACCCCTAGTTCTCCTATATACAGGTCCTGCAGTGATGTTCAGTGTGTATGTATATATATATATATATATATATATATATATATATATATATACACTGTATATCACTGCAGGACCTGTATATAGGAGAACTAGGGGTCTCACCATGTTTATATATATATATATATATATATATATATATATATATATATATATATATATATATAAAATCATGCTGGTGCTGCTAGTTCTCCTGTATACAGCTCCTGCTCTGTGTGTGTGCGCTACACATACACACACACACACACACAGCAGGAGCTGCATGCAGGAGAGATCAGGAGATACAGGAGGAGAAAGATATGCAGCAGCCGCATGTTTCTTTTGCTGCAAATCTTTCCTCACCTGTCTCTCCATGATTTGCTCCTCAAAGGGGCCCGCCGAGGCTCTGTCGCCCGAGGGCCCACAAAAAGCTGGAGCCGGCCCTGATTAAGTGCAATGTAATGTGAGCACACAGTGTAAATTCCTTCCAGGAGATTCTGCAAAGCTGTATTGGTGTTCTATGTGATATATGAACAATTCATTTCCAGTCCCGAACATTTGAATGTATGCATCCCAATGCTGATCTAGACCTAAATATAATAATAACCTCCCACTATTGCCCTATTACTGTGATGTACACCGATCAGCCTTACCATAAAATACACATACCTAAAATTATGCATGCCCCCCTGGTGCCACCAAAACAACTCCGACCCATTAGGGCATGGGCTGTGGTATTTGGCACCAGTGATTAGTTCAGAACATTGGCAGCAGAGATAGTACAGTGCCTCTACAGGATAAGTGGCAGTAAATAATAATACCTCTATAACCTTTTTAGCTTTTCATTGAGATCAGATTAGATACCCAACCCACCCAAATGAATGCACCTTGCGCACCCATGGCTATGTTGCTGGTTTATCTTTTGTACCTTTTAGAACTTAATTTCTTCTTTCAAACGTCACAAAAATCATTTACATAGTGCAACGCCCCCCCCCCCCCCTTCGCACAACACTCCCCACCCACTATCTTCCCCTTGAGAATTGAGAAAATAATTAAAAACAAAAAACCTTAGAGTGTGTTTGCACTACGTTTTTGCAATGTGTTTTTTGCAATGCTTGGCTTTAAAATAAGTATGCGGGATGCTGCTTTAGTTACTGATTGGCTGAGTGGCCAGTCCATCAGCTGGAACAGGCATTTTCCCACAAGTCGTGACGTCATCACAATCGCACGAAAGTGCGCTGCTAATCAGCAACTCCTCCTTTTTGGCGTAGGGTGTTTTTTTTCTATATTCTACTGCCACGGTCTGCTGATAAGTGCCGCACATAAGTGCGGCATTTATCAGCAACTCCTTTGTTGGCGTAGGTTTTTTTTTTATACTTACTGTAAAAAAACACATAAAAAACACTACATTACACCACACTACATTGAATAAAGTTTGACACTACACCACTACATACCCCATATACCAATCCCCGTATAAAGATGGCCCCCAGGGTGTTTTCAGCGTCAGAGGGATACGTTATTATTGCCTCCGACACCGAAACAGCCAGTGAGGATGAATGGGGGGGATCCTTCTTTCCTCCATTCATCCTCATCATCCTCATCATCCAGTGACGTGTCTGGGGGTAGCGTAGCGTACGCTGCCCTCCAGACACGTCTTTTCCGCCAGTACCGTCCCAATAAGAGATGACGGTATGAAATTCTACAAATTCTGTGAGAGTACCTCTAGGTACATTTACAGATTTAGGGTACGTGCACACTGCGGAATGGCGAAGGATAACCCTTTGTGCATTCGGCAGCTGGCACCCGCCGGCGGACTAATGGGGGCGCGTGTCTCCACCCGTGTCATAGACTCCATGTTATGCACAGGCGGATTCCATCGTCCATCCAAAGAATGAACACGTTGGACGGAGAGTGGAATCCGCCCGTGCATAGAATGGAGTCTATGACACAGATGGAGACGTGTGCCTGCATCACTCCGCCGGTGGGTGCCAGCTGTGGAATGCACGAAGGGTTATCTGTCGCAATTCCGCAGTGTGCACGTACCCTTAGAGTGTATGAAGGAAGGGACACCCGAATCCAGCCCCAGATGCCCCCAGATGCCCCCCCATCCTCGGAACAAGTGGGAAGATCATCTGGGAACTGATCTTCCCACTGCTGGATAAAGGTTACCACCTGTACGGGGATAACTTTTATACCAGCACCCCCCTCTTCCGGTCCCTCGCTGCCCGAGCTACTGTAGCTTGCGGCACGATCCGAAAATATCAGAAGTAGTAATAGAGCCCTAATATTTAGCAGCCATGGAGCGGACCCAGCGCTTCTGGATATGAAGGACCCCGTATCGCACCAGGGCAACATTTTCCAGGTGACGTCCCCCACACTGGAAAACAGGAGACCCCAGAAGAAGTGCACAGTGTGGCGTAACAGGGTGATCAGGAAGGACACCATTTTCCAGTGTGACACCTGTCCTGATCACCCCGGCCTCTGCATACTGGATCGCTTCAAGGCGTACTACACGTCATTGGAGTTCTACATTATCTGAATTCTGTCCCTTATTCCTATTTCAGGGGTCACGTTGATCCGGGGATTATTCTGATTGCCATTATGGAGTCAGGAAGGAATTTTTCCCCTGTGATGAGGCTACTGTCGTCTGCCTCACGAGGGTTTTTTGCCTTCCTCTGGATCAACACAGGTTGAATTTGATGGACACCTGTCATTTTCAACCTTATAAACTAATAATTGGCCTAATACCCCCAAATAAATTAGAATTGTCCCTTTTCCCCAGCTAAATAGATATGGCCGCCATTCCCATTAGAGACTTGCCATGATGCAATTACAAAGCCTCTGTGCTGCCAGGACAGTAGAAACCCCCCACAAGTGACCCCATTCTGGAAACTACACCCCATAAGGAATCTAACAAGGTGGGCAGCGGGGATATGGCCCCCTGGTGACGGCCACATTTGGGACGTGAAAATGAAAAAAATTGTATTTTTTATTTTCTCGGCCCATGTTCTACGTAAGTGCCCGTCACCAGTGGGGTCCATATGCTCACTGCACCCCTTGTTAGATTCCTTATGGGGTGTAGTTTCCAGAATGGGGTCACTTGTCGGGGGTTTCTACTGTCCTGGCAGCACAGGAGCTTTGTAATTGCGACATGGCCTCCATCCTCCATTCCAGACTCTAAATGGCGCTCTGTCCCTTTGGTCACTTGCCCTGTGCCCATATGCCACATTATGCCCACATGTGGGGTATTTTCGTACTCAGGGGAAACTACCCTACACGTTTTGTGTTCATTTTCTTTTTTAACCCCTTGTGGAAATGGAAAAAATCACGGCTAGACCAACATTTAGTGTAATTTTTGTAAAATTTTTACTCTAAATCATTAATCTTGTCATGATTATTTCATTTTCACAAGGGGCTAAAAGATAAAAAAAAAACACTAAATGTGTAGTGCAATTTCCCCTGAGTACGGAAATATCCCACATGTGGACATAAAGCGCCATGTGGGTGCAGGGTAAGCCTCCGAAGGGAAGGAGCGCCATTTGGTTTTTGAAGGCTGGATTTGGATGGAATGGATTTCGAGGGGCCATGTTGCATTCAAAAGGCCCCTGTGTTGCCAAGACAGTTGAAACCCCCCACAAGTGACCCCATTATGGAAACTACACCCCTCAAGGAATGTAACAAGGGGTGTAGTGAGCATATGGACCCAACTGGTGATGGGCACAAATGTGGAACAATGTGGCGTGAAAATGAAATATTACATTTTTTACACTATAATGTTGGTTTAGCCTTGAATTTATCATTTTCACAAGGGGTTAAAAGAGGGGAAAAAAACTAAATGTGTAGAGTCCGTAAATATCCCACATGTGGACATAAAGCGACATGTGGGCGCAGGGCAAGCCTCCGAAGGGAAGGAGCGCCATTTGGATTTTGGAGGTTGGATTTGGCTAGAATAGATTATGAACGCCATGTCGCATTTACAGAGCCCTCGTGCTGCCAAAACACTGGAAACCCCCCCACAAGTGACCCCATTCTGGAAACTACACCCCTCATGGAATCTAACAAGGGTTGCAGGATATGGACCCCTTGATGACGGGCACATTTGTGCCATGAAAGTGAAAAAATGAAAATATTCCCTTTCACGTCACATTGTTCCACATTTGTGCCCATCACCAGTGGGGTCCATATGCTCACTGAACCCCTTGTTAGATTCCTTGAGGGGTGTAGTTTCCAGAATGGGGTCACTTGTGGGGGGTTTCCAGTGTTTTGGCAGCATGAGGGCTCTGTAAATGCGACATGACCCTTGAAATCCTTTCCAGTAAAATTCAGCTTCCAAAAGCCAATTGGCGCTTCTTCCCTTTGGAGGCTCGTCCTGCGCCCCCTTGGCGCTTTATCACCACATGTGGGGTATTTCCGTACTCGGGAGAAACTGTGCTACACATTTTGTGTCTTTTTTTTCCTTCTATCCCTTTAAGAAAAAGAAAAATTGAAGGCTAGAACAACATTTTAGTGTAAAAAATAAATTTTTCTTTTTTCACGCCATATTGTTCGGAAAATCTGTGAAGCACCTGTGGGGTCCAGATGCTCACCGCACCCCTTGTTACATTCCTTGAGGGGTGTAGTTTTCTAAATGGTGTCCTTTTAGGGGTGTTTTTTAGGTTTTGGCACCCCAGAGCCTCTGCCAACCTGAAGTGGTATGGTCAAAAATGACCAAATATAACGGAGGCGTTAAAATTCACTAGGCACTCCTTTATATCTGAGGCTTGTGGTTGCGTCAAATAGCGCAATAGGGCCGCATATGGGGTATTTCTATAAACTGCAGAAACGGAGCAATCAATATTGGGGTGCATTTCTCTGGTAATAGGTTTATAATTATGAAAAATATTGGATTACAATAAAATCTCTGCACAGAAAATAAAAATTTTCAAATTTCTTACACACTTAGCTTTTATTTCTGTGACTCCCCTAAAGGGTTAAAAAACTTTCTGGATATGCTTTTGCAGAGTGTGGGGGGGGGTGCAGTTTCTGAAATGGGGTGCTTTGTGGGGCTTTCTAACATACAGGCCCCTCAAATACACTTTAAACCTGAACAGGTCCCTATAAATATCTGATTTTTTAATTTGACTGAAAATTTGGAAATTTGCTGCTTATGTTTTAAGCTTTCTATTGTCTAAAAAAAATGAAAGATAGTTTATTAAATGCCGCCAACATAAAGTAGACATGTTGCTAATGCTATTTAATATATAATTTATGTGGTATAACCACTTTCTGTATAAGCAAAAAATTTTCAAAGTTGGAAAAATGCATTTTTTCACATTTTTTCACGTTATTTGGTTTTTTTTCATAAAGATTCGTTATAAGTATCGACTCCAATTTTCCAGAAATGTAAAGAAAAATATGTCACGAGAAAACAATCTCAGAATCAGCCGGATAGGTAAAAGCATCCCGAAGTTATTAATGAATAAAGTGACACTGGTCATATTCATAAAATTTGTCTCTGTCATTAAGGCCATTTCAGGCTCTGTCCTTAAGGGGTTAAAGGAGAAGTCCAGTGTCAGGACTGGCAAATACGGACAGGACAAGAGACAGTGGGCCATATCTCTGAATCCACCCACTGACCCTGCCTGCTTGCCTCAATCGACCCTAGGCGGTCGCGGACAACCACGAAGACGATCCCTACGCTACTTAAGTCAAACACAGAACAAGACGGACAAACAGGACACAATAAGTGAACAAGCCGAGTCAAACCACACGAGCAACGCAGTACAGAATCAGCAATACAAAGGATAGTCACAAGTCAGGCGGAGGTCAGAATAACAAGTCGGTCAGGCAGGAGGAATTAGGACGGGGTTCGCAGGAGTAGACACAGGGGGAGCTGGGACCAGGGATTAACCTAATAGCCAGAGATCTCACACTGGCTTGACCTTTACTTTATATTGGATCAGGAGTCCGGACCAAAGGCTGATTGGTCCGGGCTCCTGAGTCCAGCCATATTGCAGCTGGTGCACTGCAGGCTGAGTGGCCGGGCGACCTGTCACTCAGCCTTAATGCAATGCAACTGAGCTGCATGCTGGCCGGCTAACTCACGTGAGGCCACGGCGTCCCTGGTTGCTAGGGACTCCGTCGGGTCTCCGTGACATCATTCGGCCCTGGCGGGCGGAGCGACGGCATGCTCCCGAGCCGAGCTGGAGACAGACGCCGCTGGACCGAGGCGAGGTAAGTTCCTGACATCCGGTCAAAATTTTTATTAAAGAACTGTATTGACCCCCAAACATTATACAAATCACCAATATATACTTATTATGGGAAATGCTTATAAAGTGCTTTTATCCCTGCACTTACTACTGCATCAAGGCTTCACTTCCTGGATAAAATGGTGATGTCACGACCTGACTCCCAGAGCTATGCGGGCTGTGGCTGCTGGAGAGGATGATGGCAGGGTGACACTGAGGAACACAGGGCACTGGAGGGACACTGAGCATCGCTCTGCCATCACCCTCTCCAGCAGCCACAGCCCACACAGCTCTGGAAGTCGGGACATGACATCACCATTTTATCCAGGAAGTGAAGCCTTGATGCAGTAGTAAGTGCAGGGAAAAAAAGCACTTTATAAGCATTTCCCGTAATAAGTGTATATTGGTGATTTGTATAACTTTTTGGGGACAATACAATACTTTAATAAAAATTTTCGCTGGACTTCTCCTTTAATTGTCTTTTGTGTCATACTTACAATTACAAACCCAAGATTAATTGTAGACATAGTGTTGTTGGTCTTGTTCCGGCATGTAAATTCTTTTTTAAGGGGTTCCTTTCCCTCCATATGTCCCTCAACCCATATTCTTTAAAGTGACTGTACCACCAGGCCCAGGCTGAAGCACTGGAGGCGGCCCGACCCACCCTTAGTGGGAGGAAACCCCAGCCCCTCTATGATAGGGTTCCATTGATTCTAATTGAGTCACGTCATGGGGGGGCTAGGGTTTCTTCCCACTGGGAGTGGGTCGGCCCGCCTCCAGTGCTTCAGCCTGGGCCTGGTGGTACAGTCACTTTAACTAATTCTGATAAGAAAGATCTATTTGGGGTCCTAGCCACGTCCACCATTCTAAATTTATCAATGCTTTCAATTACTATTACCCCATTAAAATCACCAGTTGATCTTCCTTGGACCACTTTTAGTAGGCACTATTTGGTGATGGTAAACTGTGTCTCTTATTATTAGTAGTGTTGAAAATTCAGACCCAGTCTTGTTGTTACAATTCTTCTTGCTTTCAACCATTAAAGGGGTTATCCAGCGCTACAAAAACATGGCCACTTTTCCCCCTCTCATGTCTCCAGTTTTGGTGGGGTTTCAAACTTAGTTCCATTGAAGTAAATGGAGCTTAACTGCAAACAACACCTCAACTTGAGACAAGAGAGGGGGAAAAGTGGCCATGTTTTTGTAGTGCTGGTTAACCCCTTTAATAAGACCTTACTGTTTACTTTCTGCCCCCTTATATTCCACCTGGACAGGTGCCATTGTTATGAGGTAATCAGCATTACTTGATTTATTTTTAGTGTTTTTATTGTTAATTGGTGAGAGGGAGACAAGCCGCTGTCACACACTGCTAGTATACCCAATCCTTTTTGCCTCTGCTATCTGCCCACATACACACTAAATAGTTGACCATGTATGTACGGCCACATTTAGAAACCATCAAGATACTAAACAATGAAGTGTGACAACATACTAAAACAAAGCATTGACATTGTATAAGGTGCACTCTGATAAACTCTTAATTTATCCTATTGCTAAGGCTGTAACAATTTGGTGTACAACTGCAACATCACAAGGAATCTTCTGTAATTTCAAGGCTTCTGTATGAGAAAAAAAAATTGCCAGTTGGGTTGTCACTGTCTTGTTAAGAAGCAGCCCTTTTATTAGAACAGTACTTACTAGACCATATATAACCTTAGCATTCTGTAAGGGAGTGTGCATTTGCACTATACATTACAAAGAATACCATATTTTATTAGAGGAGCTAGAAGCCCACTGTAAATACTCCATACTTTGATCAATTCAAGTACAGTGTGTAAAGTAATACTAAACACTGACTCAGCTTTTATACCTACATGGAAGAACCAAAGACAACGAGCAATTAGAAATGTGATATGCAAAATGAAAAAAAGAAGACTAATGCGGAAACAATTATGAGCAAGTTCAAAAACAGCTGAAGTTGGTGGAATGTTAACTAAGAGCCATGATCCTACTGTACTTAAAATGGGGGTGACACTGTGGTCATCAATGACCACATCCATATAATGGTTGAGAGATTGTAAATACAAAAAATGTCCATCACACACTCACGGCAGCCATACAGTGATCATAAAGCTCACAAATTGATGTTGCTAGAGGTGTAGCTAAGACTTCCTGAACCTAAACCAAAAATTCGTGGTAGTGTGCCATGCAGTTTAAGAGGTGTCAAATAAGTTATTTTGCACCATCACTAAGCAAACACCAATATTTTTCACCATACAGTGATTACAGTGCCGTTACATCCTTAGATCCAGTCAAAGGTGACATCTCGGATCAGAGTAGTTTTCATTTCCCTCTCCATCCAGTCCAAACCACCATTAAAGACTTCTTCCAGCCAAGAATTGTCTCAACCCATAGTTTCATTGGGAATGCCCCTTACTAGCTAGGAGGGTATCCAAGTAAGCACCCTATTAGGTATGTAGCCCTCCCAATAGCTAGGCAGATAGGTACTACATACCCCCTTAGCACCTTGCCTCAAATTAGCTGGATAGTAGTAACCCCCTCCCCTCTAGTACTATCCCTTGGCAAGACAGGGAGCTTATAGCTTTCTACTCAACAAAGAGCGCGCACAAACAGAGTCCTGATGCTAGCTAGCATCTGAACATTGTATGTGTGCGCTGTGGCCAAATCCACACAAGGTCCTGATACTAGTGTCATGTCCTTGTTTGGGGGAATTGACTGGAAGACCTGGACTGCTGCTTTGACCCTTGCACCCCACATGTCCCCTCTGTCCCCCCTAGCCATGCTCTCCTCCCTCAGTGTCCTCCAAAGGCATATATAGGGTCAGTGGAGGATACTGAGAGGGTGAGCATGCTCCATGCTTGGCTATATTATGGTAGAAAACTTTGTTCAGCATACTCAGAAGGACTAAACAACATATCAGAGAGGGTTCTCATATCAGCATCATGGGGCACAGGGGGAGTAAATGTGAGTAAGTACAGTGCATTAATTTCCTAACACAGTACATGAAAGAATTATACTATAAGTGGCCAACTCCATTAAACGGCTTTAGGATCCATTATGCTTTCTGTTTTAATTATTTAACAAAAAGTCTGGATAGCAATGATGTTAATGTGAACATAAGTGTGTACATTTTACTGAATACATCATAAGTATGTTGTAATCTGTACTCCAGGAAGGTCAGTACAACAGCGGGGTTGTACATGCATCATTATTTTGTCAATACACAGTGGGATCCCAATAAAAACTGCCTGTGCCAAAAATCTAATGGAATTTATGTCAAAAAATGGCTTACATGACTTGTAACACATGTTCAGTGTGCTTTTAGATGCTTGAGCGCCTCACCGGACAAGATCATAGTTTACTGGAAAGTAGGCATAGGGAGCATGGCTTAAATGTGCCAAAAAAAGCACCACCAAAAATGTGCCCCTCTTTCAAATCACATGAGCCACTGTGATAAATCTGGCTCATTCTTAGACAGCCTAAGACTTAAAGGGGTTATCCAGCGCTACAAAAACATGGCCACTTTCCCCCTACTGTTGTCTCCAGATTGGGTGGGGTTTTGAAACTCAGTTCTATTGAAGTAAATGGAGCTTTATTGCAAACTGCACCTGAACTGGAGACAACAGTAGGGGGAAAAGTGGCCATGTTTTTGTAGCACTGGATAACCCCTTTAAACAGTTTTTGATCTCCCCCAATGTTGTTTGTGTGCTCATACATAAAACCCCCCAGTTGTATAGAGTCCCTTTGCAATACCAATCGTAGCTTGATAGGCATAGAGTATGTTCACTCAGATTACTATTAGAGATGAGCGAACCAGACGGATTTCTGGTTCGTATGAATCAGAAATCTCGGCGGCTGACTCCCGCTGCCTGCTCCCTCCGTGCAGCGGGTGGATACATCGTAAGGAACACCTGGAAAACTGGGATACAGCCATTGGCATTGGCTGTATCCCAGTTTTCCAGGCGTTCCTTACGATGTATCCACCCACTGCACGGAGCCGGCAGACAGCGGGAGTCCGCCTGCCAAGATTTCTGATTCATACGAACCAGAAATCCGTCTGGTTCGCTCATCTCTAATTACTATAAAACCCAAAGAACATGGCATGCTTTTTGCAACTGCTAGCCCTATATGTTTTAGTATAAGTGATAACTTCACAGTATGTAATACAAACTTTGATCCCTAGTTTTGTGTTTAATATATCTTTATCTATTTTTTTTTCAACCCCTTCATGATCGAGGTCATAGGATGTCCAGGTCAAATTGAAGCAATGTTCCTTACCGCCTTTTAAGAGCTATAACACTTTTATTTTTCCACCTACAGGGCTGGTTGAGGTGTCATTTTTGCGCCATGATTTCTAGTTTTTACTGGTAACATATTGGTGTAAAAGATTTTTAAAAATCCGCAATCCTGGTGTTTTTTTTTTTCTCTTTTCGTTTACGCTGTTCACCATATGGGGACAGCATTGTTATATTTTAAAAGATTGGACAATTCAGTTGTGACAGGTGCTTATCCTGTAACTGACTTCCTCAGTGCTGATCCCGTACTGAAAATTCCACCTGAAAAAATAGTGCAGAGCAAAATTCATGGCGGATCTGCTTTCCACCAGAAGAATTCATATGTCAATTATTCTCGGGGATTCCGCTGGCAAAATCCCATTGAAATGATTTGAGCAGTGTGTTTCTGCTCTAAAATTTTTCAGCGCAGAATCAATGTGGAATGCTCGCAGAATTTCAGTGCAAAATTGGAAAAAAAGGTATTTATTTGATCAAATGAAAAAGGAATTTTCGCTGAATTCTGCAAGAACACTTTCTGCCCGAAACACTTTCCTCGCTGATTCCGTGCTGATTCCTCGGTGTGAACTGGCCCTTAGGCTCTGTTGCCTAAGGGTCCACATAAACCTGGAGCTGGCCCTACATATTCACATAGAACTTAACCAGTTTTATCAGCTAGAATCAGCATCTTCACTGATTATGTTAATATTTGAAACTATAAAAGGAAAAAGCATAGTTCTGACCACTTTGTCCAAATCAATTTCGGAACTATATATTTGGCATCTATTTTATGGGCTTAGCAACATTTAAAGAGTAATACATTATATTAGTGAATGGCTCCATTAAGCCCATTTACATTCTGTGGAGGCTGAACTGTTCCTTAGATCTTGAAGTACCATGAGCACTTTTACTGCAATTAGCCACCAATTTATTGTTCTCAATACACAGCTATATACCGGGAGCAAGAGCTTAAATGGATGTATTAGGTGAATTGTTAGGATTATTACAGATACGCCTATGGAGAAGTACAATAGTGGTGAACAACACGCAGCAAATTTTGTTAGGCAATTAAAGTTACATTTCACACCCACTGAAGCAGGACAGGTTAAACTGATAGCTGGATTTTGAATCTGAAAATGCATGCTTCTCATTATGGAAAGCAAGAAAGCATTTTAGTAGTTTCAGACTGATGTGAAGTCACACCAGTAGAATTCATTCTGTAATATATGGGCCACAGGTGGACCTAACTAATATATGGGAGCACAAAAGGGTCTTAGTACTATATGGGGGACACAGCAAAGCCTAACTACTATATGGGGGGCACGGCAAGCCAAACTATTATATGTGGCTGCAGAAAGTGTCTGGCTTCTGCATGGGGTCACAGAAAGGCCCAGTCCCTATAGTGTGGCACAGAAGGGGCTTACCTTATATACAGGACACAGGCCTTACAAAGATGGGACCATAGAAGAGGCTTAGTATGGGAGAACAGGCAGTGCCTATGTTCTGTAGGAGGCAAAGAGGAGGCTTAGCTACTTTATGAGACACAGAGGGTTGTAATTACTACTTAAGGGCCTAAATTGGGCGTAACAACTATGTGGAGAACAAAGTGTCTACTATTACTAAGGAAGCAATAAAGATAGGGCGTTTGCATAGCGGTGAGGGTGGTGCTGGAGAAAGTTACCTACAACCTTAATTCCCAAAAAGTTGGGACACTAAACAAATTGTGAAAAAAAAACTGAATACAATGATGTGGAGGTGCCCACATCTAATATTTTATTCAGAACAGAACACAAATCACAGATCAAAAGTTTAAACTTAGAGAATGTATCATTTTAAGTGAAAAAAAGTTATTTCAAAATTTCACAGTGTCTACAAATCCCCAAAAAGTTGGGACCATGCCATTTTTACCACTGTGTGGTATCCCCCTTTTTCTTACAACAGTCAACAAATGTCTTGTTAAAAAATGCAGGGTCTAGAATCTGAACATAGCTTTCTGCATTAATGGTGCCTTTCCAGACATGCAATCTGCCCATGCCACAAGCACTCATGCAACCCCATACCAACAGTGATGCAGGTTTCTCAACGGAGCCTTGACAACTTTGTCCTTGTCCTCTCTGGTCCGGATGACATGGTGTCCCACTTTTCCATAAAGAACTTTAAATCATGACACATCTGCCACAGAACAGTTTTCCTTTTTGCCACACACCATTTTAAATGACCCCTGGCCCAGTGCAAACGGCTGAGCTTGTGGAGCTTTCTTAGAAATGGCTTCGTCTTTGCACTGTAGAGTTTCAGCTGTCAACAACGGATGGCACGGTGGATTGTGTTCACTGACAATGCTTTCTGGAAGTATTCCTGAGCCCATTCTGTTATTTCCTTGACAGTGGCATTCCTGTTTGAGGTGCAGTGACGTTTAAGGGCCCGGTGATCACCAGCATCCAGTAGAGTTTTACGGCCTTGACCCTTGACGCACAGCGATTGTTCCAGATTCTCTGAATCTTTTGATGATGTTATGTATGGTTGATGATGATAACTTGAAATTCTTTTATGCTATTTTATGCTGAGTAACACCATCCTGGAATTGCTGCACTATCTTTCTGAACAAAAATGGTGATCCCCTTACCATCTTAGCTTTAGAGAGACACTGGCACTCTTAGTAGCTCTTCTTATACCCAAACATGTTGTCAATTCACCTAACTAGTGTTGATTGGTCTTCCAGCTTTTCGTTATATGCTCAATGCAATTTTTCCAGCCACTTCTTGCTACTTGTCCCAATTTTTTTGTCATTTGTAGACACTGTAAAAATTTTGAAATAACATATTTTTCACTTAAAATAATACACTCTCAGTTTAAACTTTGGATCTGTGATTTGTTTTCTAGTCTAAATAAAATATTAGATGTTGGCACCTCCACATCACTGCATTCAGTTTTTATTCACAATTTGTTTAGTGTCCCAACTTTTTTGGAATTCAGGTTGAAAAATGTGTGGCAGACTCTGCAGAGAGAGGTTGCCACTAGTAGAAGTCGTAATGGCCTAGGCCAGATGAAGAAGAAAAAGTGATCAGAGAAAAAATCCCTTTTGGCTCACTCAGAGAAGACCCCCTCTGTAAGTCACTGGATGTAACTGCACTGTAATTACTTATACAGTCTGAGTGGCCTTTGAACAATTTGTTTCTATTACTTTATGGACATAAAACACCAAAATATGTTTGCTATCACCATGTGCGGAATTGTTTGATTTATTTAAACGGGTTGTCCTGCAGGAAAAGTTGTTTTATTTTCAGTTTGACACTGCTCTCTGCTGACATCTCTGGCCGAGACAGGAACTGTGCAGAGCAGGAGAGGTTTTCAATGGGGATTCACTCTCCTACTCTGGAAATTTACTGTCTCAGCCAGAGATGTCAGCAGAGAGCACAGTGTCAGACTGAAAATAAAACATTTCCTGCAGGACATACAGCAGCTAATAAGTATGGGAAGACTTGAGATTTTTTAAAAGAAGCAAATTACAAATTTATAAAACTTTCTGACACCAGTTGATTTGAAAGAAAAAGATTTTCGCTGGATAACCCCTTTTAAAAGACATTATTGATTCAGCACAGTAATTGGTGTAAACGAAAAATAGTTCCAAACACCAGAATTGCAAATCAAAAACGATAAAATTAAATAAATAGAAAATAAATAAATAAAATGTCCTATCTGCCCCAATCTGGTACCAATAAAAACTAAATATCATAACGCAAAATAAGATGTGGAAAACATGGATATAGTCATTGGCTGTACCCATGTTTTCCAGACAACCTTAGAGCTTTATCCAAGTTCAGCAGCCACTGCTAATCAAATGCCGAACGTTCGAGTTCGGATCGACTCAAACCCGAACCCGGTTCGCTCATCTCTAGTTAGAGGGGTGCTCCAGTGTGGGTGCCCGGTTCTCGGACGCTTCCTGGTGTCTGACGCCGCCCAAAAAGCTACGTCTCGGGGCCGCTCAGCCACTCAGTGAAGGAGGCGGGATCCGTTTGTAGTCTGCTCGGATCCCACCTCCTTCACTGAGTGGCTGAGCGGCCCTGAGACGTAGCGTCTCGGGCGGCATCAGACACCAGGAAGCGGCCGAGAACCAGGCACCGGAGCGCCGTGATGCGGGACCCGCCGCTGGAACCGGGGAGGTAAGTGGACGTCTTTTATTTCAGCCACCTCCTCCCCGGTCCCCCCAAAAAAGTGCCCCCACGCTGGATAACCCCTTTAAGAACAACGCTTAGATATTTTGTTCTTTGGGTTTTAGTTTGCAGTCCTCCATTTTAACTTGAAGTCTAATTAACTGCACCCTTCAAAAACACTTTAGCTATATTTAATAACTGCACAATGTCCTTGTATCCCAAGGAAGCAGAGTAATTACTATTTAGTCTCATAGAAGTTGATCAGCGCACATCTGTCTTACTGGTCCAAATTGCCGTACTCAATAGGGAGCAAAACCAATGTCATCATTATTACCTGGTTACATCTGGGTAAACTGAGACACTGGGATTTCACCTGAACCTTAGAAATAATAGTAAGATGACTCAGCATTGTTTCTAAATACAAGGTCAGCACAGCTTCCAGTATACACAGCACTCACAGAATGACAGTATAGCTAGGTTTGTGTCTGAGTTTTTAAAGAGAACCAATCACCTAAATGTAACTGTCCCTATTATGAAAGTATATCTCTCCCTAAGTCTATTCATGAAGATACAGACTGCATTTGCAGTCTGTATCTTTATACTTTACCCGATCCTCTGTTCCCTGGCTGTTCCGGTGGACGCTGCCATCTTGATGACGTCACTTGCGTTCCAGCGGTGCTATCCAGCGTGACGTCATCAAGATGGCGCCGCCGTCGGAACAGCCAGGGAACAGAGGATCGGGTAAAGTATAAAGATAGATAGACTTCATGAAGATACAGACTGCATTTGCAGTCTGTATCTTTATACTTTACCTATCCTCTGATTCAGTGCCGCAAGGCCAGGCGCGCCATCTTGATTACGGGCCTTGCGTTCCACCGCTGGAACGCAAGTGACGTAATCAAGATGGCGGCGCCGGCCTTGCTGCACCGAAGAAGAGGATAGGCCTCTGCAGTCTGTATCTTCATAAATAGATTAGAGAAGAAGGACTTTAGATAATACACAGCGATCTTGCGCTGTATAGCGCGAGATCACTGTGTATTAACGGAGCGGCGGGCAAAGGATCATGGGAACCTTTCCTGCCGCTCTGCATGACGGGAGTCTCCTGTCTCGCGCCGGCTCTTTTGAAAAGAGCCGGCTCGAGACAGGAAAGTAAAAAGTGAGTAATTAAAAAACGTGGCAATAAAAATAATGAATTATATTTACAAATGTCAATAAAATGATGATTTATATCTAATTAGTGTGGGGAATAGCTCTGGTCGATCCTAGGTAGCAGTGCAGTAAGCAGGGACACAGACAGGGTAACGTCCAATTTAAGTGTTTTTATTTCACACTTAGCGTCAAAACACAAAGCAAACCTTAAGAAAGGCTTAAACACAAATAAACCCTGCTCGGCTGAGCACTTACTAGTACATAACCAATCCCTGACTATACGTGGGACCAGCTATCCAGCCCACGGGTACAAATAACAAAGACTGGTGTGGCCCATGCAATACCTTCAGTATTCCAGCAGACAGTACTCCAGGTATGGCCACACTCAGCACTGCAGTGAGCTTCTTTTTAAGGCCTTGATGACCCCCAGCTGTGGGCTATGGAAGCCCAGGGCCAAAGCCCGGGTGGAGTGAGCGTCCCACTGCCAACCTCACTCACTCCAGAAAAAGCAGGTCCCAGTACGTATTTTTACAATTTGTCTATGTTAGCTATGGCCAACACCGATAACTAGGCTATCAATCCTGCTTTACCTGTGTCTGGGTTAACCCCTTGGTTACCAGAGACACACCCAGGGCTTACCAGACACAGTTTTACCACTTCAGTGGCAGATATCTGTGCTCCCGAACCATGCCTCTCTTACATTAGGGAATAAAAAATTTTTTAACTTTCGTCCACGATTGGTTCTCTTTAAGTAGCATAGCTTCCAACACATGTGGCAGATTCATTATTGCTAACATGACAAAATACTGGCCCAATTCACAACAAGAAAAGCTATAGTGCATGGCTTGCCCCACATTTATTACGTATTTTGGACACTTTTTGAGACGGGTCCAGTAGAGACCTTTCTATTAGAGACCTAACAGAAAGGGATAGTGCTACGGATATAGATGCCTGAGATGCAGCACTATGCACCAAGATTTTAGTTCATCCTATATGTAGTGTTATGTTGTGTTATGTTATATGTAGTGTTATGTTGTGTTATCTTATATGTAGTGTTATGTTATATGTAGTGTTATGTTGTGTTATGTTATATGTAGTTTTATGTTATGTTATATGTAGTGTTATGTTATGTTATGGCATAAGTCACATATTTTCGTCCACACAACGGATTGCAAGAATTTGGCATAATTTCCAAGTGTGGCAAACAGAGAGGGCAAGAGATGCACCCAATTTATTGAGAATTGTGCCTCTTAATACATCTGGTGCATCTTACATCTGTAGACCTTTTTTTAACACCCGTGTGCAAGACACTTATAATAAAAATTCCCCCAAAAATATTTTTTGGAAAGAGGCGGGTACCAGTCAGCCAAGAGCATCAAAGAAAGACTGTCTAGGGGGGTAGAAGTCTAGTATTATAAGGCTGGGAAGGTCCACAATAATATGTCTTTTCCCCACCTTGGTAATGTCAGACTGCTTGGTTTGTATCTGTCTCGTTATGGACAATGGGGGTGCAATTATTAAAAAATAATTACATAACAAACAAATGCACACACACCTATTTTCCATAACCAGCGATATGCATAAAGCATCCCTACCTTACTGTACCTTGGAAACGACGTAGAGTATGGACATTTATCAAAGACAAAGCGTTTATGCTAATATTACTCACTTTCTGATATTTTCACGTGTGAAAACATATGATATGAGTCAAGTCTGATAGTAATTATGTCTCCAGCATAGTTTGTGACTTACGCTACAAGCAGGAGGGATATTTACCGTTGTGCATTACAATTCTAAGAAAATCATAATCTTTCTTTTTGCAAAGGGACCTCCTGCAGTATCAGTCCAACAAATGAAACCCTTATAACTATTAATAAGGGAAATAATGTATCTATTTTAATAATATTGATAAATTTTCCTTTAATTATTACTGTGTAAAGGGATTATTTGTGCAAAATACTAGCAAAATTATATAATATAATATAAATAATTATATAGCAAAAAAATAGCAAAATTATGTATTGGTACTGTCATCAAAGCCACACCTACTCGCAATACACCTGCAACACCTTCTGACAATACTCCTGCAACACCTTCTGGCAAAACTCATACAATACCTCCTGACAATACTCATGCAACAACTCCTAGCATTACATTTGCCTGCAGCAGCAGCAGGCACAGGGGACAGATTGTATTGCCCCTCCCAGCAGTATCACAGGGGCTGCTTGGATTACAGTGCTGGACTGAGGGAGAGGGGGCTAAATAGCTCACCTCAGTGACACACTTGCCACTGATGATGAAAACCATTTTAACCCTGAAAAAAAAGGAAATACCATTGACAAAGGTTTTTTTTGGCATGTGCTGCAGATGGACTAACTGATGGCACATAGCAAAAGGGGGGTGTTTGAGGACCACCTGCCAGGCCCGTGTCTGCCATGAGGCGAGGTGAAGTGTTCGCCTCAGGCGGCAGATAACACAGCCCTTGAGGGGGGCGGCATTAGCGTCCTGTGTCATTATCATTACAACTAGTTCCGGCTCAGTGCCCAGCCGTGTTTCCTGTCAGATGCCTCATGAGAAGCGCTGAGGAGGCTGGAAGCCTCATATTCACAGGTATTCACATCACATAAGACATAGATATAGTGTCTCCTGCTGTTAACCCTTTCAATAATGCAGAGTTATTATACTCTGCATCACTTACACACTGTAGAAAAGAAAAAGTTAACAGCAGCGGGGACGCTATATTATGTCTTCTCTGCACTGCCGACCTCCGAGCTGACCTCAGCACAGTGCAAGAGCAGGAGAAGAGGCATAAAAGTCATGTTCTGCTCTGCTGTTAACTCTTTCTGTATAGCAGAATGTAAGTGATGCACAGTAATACTCTACATTCTGCAGTACTGAAAGAGTTAACAGAGCAGCCCATTTTATGGCTCTTCTCCGGCTCCTGAGGTCAGAGGTCAGCAGTTGTAGATTGTTTTTTGTTTTGAAGCTCCCAAGGGGCCCATAGTGGCTCAAACAGTTAAACAATCTGGTCACCGCACACTGTTATCTATAGTGGTGTCCCATACACACTGCGATACTGCACTGTGCCTGTCCTGGATCTTCTCTCCCTGACTATCTCTCTGAGGGGGGGGGGGGGGGGGGGGGGGGGGGGGGGGGGGGCGCTTTGTCAGTTTTCGCCTCAGGCGGCAGAAAAGCTAGAATCGGCCCTGCCACCTGCCATAACAGCACCTCCCACTAACCTTGCCAAATACTACCCAACCACACATAATTAATCCATGTAACCCAAGGGTAGGGTAAATCAGCCTTTATCTACAGTTCAGCTTTATGATATGGCTTAGGGAAATTCTAAAGGTGTTTATGTTTTATCCCGCTTTTGCCTCTTATAATTCTTTATTTCTTTTCTTTGATAAACCCAAAAGTTACAATAAATCAGTTTTAACCCTTTGAGGACCAGGCCCAAAATGACCCAGTGGACCGCGCAAATTTTGATCTTAGTGTTTTCGTTTTTCCCTCCTCCCCTTCTAAGAGCTCTAGCACTCTCAGTTTTCTATCTACAAGGCCATGTAATGGCTTGTTTGTTACAGGAATAGTTGTACTGTGTAATGGCGTCATTCATTTTACCATAACATGTATGATGGAATTCCAAATATATGTCTACGTAATGCACTATATGGTCAAAGTAACATGATACTATTACTCTATAGGTCAGCCCGAACACAACCATATGCAGGTTACACAGATTCTCTAATGTTATATATATATTTTTTTATGAAATCCTTTTTTTTGGCAATTAAATATTAATAAAATGGGCCTATTGTGACACTTATAACAGTTTTATTTTTTCACCTACGGGGCTGTATGGGGTGTCATTTTTTTCCGCCATGATCTATAGTTTTTATTACTACCATATTTGTGAAGATCGGACGTTTTGATCACTTTTTATAAAAAAATTTTAATATATAATGTAACATAAAATCGGTAATCTGCGCACTTTTTTCCCTCTTTTCGTGTACGCCGTTCACCGATCACAATGACGCTTGTTATATTTTAATAGATCGGACAATTACGCACGCTACGGTATATTACATGTTTATTGTCACGGCCGCAGCGGCGTCCCGCGTTCCGGGCCGCCGCCGCGACCGCCTCCTGCCCCATGCAGCAGCCGGTGTCCATAGTCAGGGACCCGGCGCTGCTATTACTTCGGCCCCGGGGGGCGCCTCACCTCTCCACGCTCCTGTCTCTCGCTGTGCCGGCCGGCGCGCGCGTCCCCGCCTCCTAGGGCGCGCGCGCGCCGGCTGTCTCAGATTTAAAGGGGTAGTGCACTCCTAATTGGTAGTTGCACCCAATCACTCCCCTATAAATCCCAGCATGCCCTGTCCCTTGTGTTGGAGCCTCTACATGCTTCCCATAGCGTTTGGCCCAGCTCCCTGTTGTTCCTGATTCCTGTCCGCTACCTGGTCCCTAGTCCTTGTTCCTGATTCCTGTCCGCTTCCTGGTCCCTAGTCCTTGTTCCTGGTTCCTATCCGTTACCTGGTCCCTAGTCTGTGTTCCTGGTTCCTGTTCCCCTGTGTCACCGTGGCTCCTGAGTTCAGCCTGTCACCTGCGGACACGCCTACTGCTCCTGCCACGCCTCGCCTGCCGTCACCAGCAACCAAGCCAGGGGTAGCGACCTGGGGGTCGCCTGCCGCAGCAAGTCCATCCCGCCTTGCGGCGGGCTCTGGTGAAAACCAGCGGCCCCTTAGACTCCGCTCCCTGGTGAGGTTAGTGCCATCGCTGGTGCCGGTCCAGTGGATCCACTACTCCAGGCGTTACAGTAGGCTCCAACCATGGATCCCGGCGAGGTGCCTGATCTCCGTGACGTCGCCAGAGTGGTCGCTCAACAGGCGCAACAAATCCAGAAACAGTCGCAGCAGATCCAGCAACTCACTGCCGCCTTACAGCGCTCACCACCTCCTGACGCTGTTTCTACACTCCGACTTGCTCTCCCAAGCAAATACTCTGGTGACTCTAAGTTGTGCAGAGGATTCCTGACTCAGTGCACCATGCATATTGAACTTTTAAGTAGTCAGTTTTCCACCGAGCGCTCTAAAGTGGCTTTCATCATCAGCCTATTGGAGGGTAGAGCCCTGGCCTGGGCCACGCCACTGTGGGACCGTGATGATCCTGTTGCTGCCAATCTCCGGGCCTTCCTATTCGAGTTTCGCTCTGTCTTTGAGGAACCTGCCCGTGCTTCTTCAGCCGAGACTGCTCTCCTCAACCTCTCTCAAGGGAGCTCCTCTGTTGGTGACTACGCCATCCAGTTCCGTACCCTGGCGGCTGAATTGGACTGGAATGAAGCCGCTCTAATAGCCACCTTCAAGAAGGGCCTATCCAGTCAAGTGAAAGACGTGCTTTCCGCCCGAGACCTACCTACCTCCCTGAACGAACTCATCCTACTGGCCGCCAGAGTTGATACTCGTTTTTCGGAGAGGGAGGAGGAGGTTCGGCATGAACATCTACTAAGCCGTTCCCGTCGCCATCCCCAGCTGGCGCCGGTTTTCCAGAAACCTGACTTTCCGATGTCCCAGCCCTCTCCTGATACTCCTATGGAGGTGGAACGGGCTCACCTGACGCCTGATGAAAGAATCCGTCGTCTGGAGTTGAATCTCTGTCTCTATTGCGGTGGTTCAGATCACTTTCGGCTGAGATGTCCCCTACGTCCTCAAACGTCCGGAATATGCCCGCACCTAGGTCCGGTGGGACAGGTGTCCCTAGGTGTGAATGCCACCCTTCCAAGTCTGTCTATGCCAGTTTCCATCCGAACTCCCTCAGGACAAAATCACCAGACTACTGCCTTTCTCGATTCTGGGTCAGCAGGCAGTTTTATTGCGGCTACATTGGTCCAAAGATGGCAGCTACCCGTGACCCACCTAGCCAGGCCCCTGACTATCTCCTCGGTCACGGGCGAAATTCTTACCGACCGTGTGTACTACCAGACCGCACCTTTAGTCCTCCAGGTGGGTCCTTTACATCAGGAAAAGATATCCTTCTACGTCCTGCCCCATTCTTCCCCCACCGTTCTCCTGGGACTCCCTTGGCTGCAATTACATGCCCCTAAGCTGGACTGGAGAACCGGGGAGATTCTCAGTTGGGGTCAGGACTGTTCCAGCCAGTGTCTCAAGTCACCTCAGCACCTCACCAAGCACTCTATGTCCTCTTACCACCGGGAGAACTTGCAGAAGGATCTCTTCCACAAACCCACATCCCCTTGCCACGTTATATCTCCTGATCGTCTAGTACCAGTCGTCACCTCTACTCTTCGGAAAGTACCCCCCGGAAAGACCCATGTTCACCCTGCGCTTCGAAGAGGTATTTTGAAGTGGGGACATTCCTCATTGGAGGCCGGGCACTCTGGAGTCCGTAAGACCGGCCAACGGATCTCCCGCCACTACTGGTGGTCCAGTCTGTTCCAAGATGTCAAAGACTTTGTGGCTTCCTGTGCCATCTGCAGGCAAGAAAGAGGGGGAGGCCAAAGGGGGGGGTACTGTCACGGCCGCAGCGGCGTCCCGCGTTCCGGGCCGCCGCCGCGACCGCCTCCTGCCCCATGCAGCAGCCGGTGTCCATAGTCAGGGACCCGGCGCTGCTATTACTTCGGCCCCGGGGGGCGCCTCACCTCTCCATGCTCCTGTCTCTCGCTGTGCCGGCCGGCGCGCGCGTCCCCGCCTCCTAGGGCGTGCGCGCCGGCTGTCTCAGATTTAAAGGGGTAGTGCACTCCTAATTGGTAGTTGCACCCAATCACTCCCCTATAAATCCCAGCATGCCCTGTCCCTTGTGTTGGAGCCTCTACATGCTTCCCATAGCGTTTGGCCCAGCTCCCTGTTGTTCCTGATTCCTGTCCGCTACCTGGTCCCTAGTCCTTGTTCCTGATTCCTGTCCGCTTCCTGGTCCCTAGTCCTTGTTCCTGGTTCCTATCCGTTACCTGGTCCCTAGTCTGTGTTCCTGGTTCCTGTTCCCCTGTGTCACCGTGGCTCCTGAGTTCAGCCTGTCACCTGCGGACACGCCTACTGCTCCTGCCACGCCTCGCCTGCCGTCACCAGCAACCAAGCCAGGGGTAGCGACCTGGGGGTCGCCTGCCGCAGCAAGTCCATCCCGCCTTGCGGCGGGCTCTGGTGAAAACCAGCGGCCCCTTAGACTCCGCTCCCTGGTGAGGTTAGTGCCATCGCTGGTGCCGGTCCAGTGGATCCACTACTCCAGGCGTTACATTTATCTATTTATTTATTTTTATATGTTTTATTTATATAATAGGATAGGGGGGGTTATTTCAACTTTTATTGGGGGAGGGGTTTTGGGGTAGTGTAATAGTGTTTTGAACTTTTTTTTTTTTACACATTTGAAGTCCCTTTGGGGGACTTTTACATACACTAGTATGATGTCTACACTGATGATTGCTATGCCATAGGCATAGCATTGATCAGTGTTATCGGCGATCTGCTCATTGAGCCTGCCTGTGCAGGCTCAGTGTAGAAGATCGCCGATCAGACCGCACGGAGGCAGGTGAGAGACCTCCGGCAGTCCGTTTTACCGATCGGGACCCCTGCAGTCACACTGCGGGGGTCCCGATCGGTAAGTGACAGGGGACTCCCCCTGTCACTTACACTTAAACGCCGCTCACATTACCGGTGAGGTCCCGGCTGCTCACTGCAGCCGGCCCCCACCTCCTATGAAGCACGCTCCGCTCCGGAGCGCGCTAAATAGCGGGAGAAACACCCAGGACGTAAAGTTACCTCCAGGGTCGTCTGGGGACAGACTTCCATGACGTAACTCTACGTCCTGGGTCGTCTAGGGGTTAACAAGCAATAAATTAAAACAGAAGGCACAGTGGGACTTAGCAACAGTGGCACTTAGCCCCGCCCCCAGAGTGCCACCATTGTTCCTGCCCCTCTGTGACACATAGGCACCACCCCCTCGAAGTGCATTGGTATGGGCTGACCTAGAGGAGGTGGGGCCTAGACCTTTAGATCAGCCTGTTCCAATGGTCGGTGAGGGGGCAGGGCCTATGTGCCTATGGTGTCATGGAGGGGCGGGGCCAATGGTGGCACTGTGGGTGGGGCTAAGTGGCGCTGTTGCCATGAAGCACCGCCCACTTAGCACAATCTGCAGTTGATAAAAGGACACTTTTTACTTGAACAAGCACCATGACATATGACATAAAATAAGGAATGAAAACGGCTAAATTTACCTTTTACACCTGTGTAGAGAAGTCAGAATGCAAAAAGGGGGTGACAGTGTGACTTTAAGAGGTTAAAAGATTCAATTTTGATTTGTAATCTGTTTTTCCTTAGTCTAAACCTCTTTATAAATGCAGGGTGGGAGGGGCCTAGATGAAGTTTTATAGGGCGTGGGGACCTGGTAGTCAGGTCGTGACATCACCATGTTGTCCAGGAAGTGAAACCTTGATGCAGTAGTAAGTGCAGGGAAAATCACTTTATGTGCATTTCCCGTAATAATTGTATATTGGTGATTAGTATAACTTTTGGGGGGCAGTACAATACTTTTTGCTGGACTTCTCCTTTAAACTTTTCAAAATAGTGCCTTTCGTATCTAAACACGCTCCCTCCTGTAGTGTCTTCGAGTCCCACGCAGAAAGTTCTGGCCACTTCTTCCGAGACATACTTGTTTTGACATTGACAGCCCACTCAGCCAATCCCTGACCACAGTGGCAGCTGAAACTTTTGTCGAAGATGCCACAGGAGGACACAGGGCGGAGGTAAAAATAGGATTTTTATTCTTTTCTATCCAGTTCCAGCAATATATCAGAAACTTTAAAAAGCATGAGTACCACTTTATAATTAATTTTATTTAAAAAAATCACCATATGTTTGTACTAGTTCTGTCTACACAGAGAAAGAATTGCCCCATCATTGAATTAAGAGAAAACATTTTATTATTGTAAATGAAAGCTTTTTTATTTTAATCTAGTTTTTAAAATAATAAAAAAACTGCATGAGGGGTGGGTTGAATATAGAGGGCTATTGCAGCAAATGTTCATTCATAAGTTCATAATAGCATTGGACAGTAGTGCTGTTGACTGCCAACAAAAAGTGCTAAGCCACAATTTTTTTTATTTCATTATATTTCTTCTAGAAAAAAAAACCCCACAGAAGACAACGGAAGGGTAAATCAAACAAAATAGAAAGTGAGATTATACCCTGAAGTATAAAAAAGTAATCAAATGGTCTAAGCCACCATTTATTAACATCAATACATAAGCAAATACAAAACCCAATTTATTAGTATTTTCAGTAAGGACCTTGGTGAAGAGTTTCCTGAAAGGAGAAACAGACATATTGAAATTTTAAGGTGTCCCATGGTGTTTCAAGGTAACTTCCTTAGGTATACTTGCCTTTTCACATTAAAATTAAAAAAAATTAGTGTCAGGACAGTGAGGTACGGACAGGAAAAGACAGTGGGCCCTAGGTCTGAACCCACCCACTGTCCCTACCTACTTGCCTCAATCGGCCCTAGGCGGCCGCGGACAACCACGAAGATGTTCCCTATAATGAGTATGTACAACACAAAGCGAGACAGACAGACAAACACAATATCGGATAGTAAACAAGCCAAGTTAGAACCAAACAAGCAACGCAGTACCAAGTCAGCAAACAATTGGATAGTCAAAGGTCAGGCACGAGGTCGGATAACAAGTCGAGCAAGCAGAGGGAGTTAGGAAGGGGATCGCATGAATACACACGGGGGAGCTGGGACCAGTGTAATACTCTAATAGCCAGCTCTGAGAGACTCCTTCAGCTTAGTTTTATGCTGACCAAGAGCCCGGTCCGGATCCTCATTGGACCGGAGCTCTGATCTCCCAGTCTCCTGATAGGCAGAGGAACAACACCGTAAACTCGTAAATCTGGTTTGCGGACCAACTGTGTGATTTACTCAATTGTGAGCAATGTATCTGGATACAACCAATTCCCACTTCCTTGGTTCATACAACTTCATATATAGTGTATCCTGTACTGACTTGACATATGTCCATATTCATGTGAGTATATAGTATTTAGAAAAGCAACAACTCACGTTTGGTAGTCTTCACTTCGACTTGGATTTATTTTGCTTACTTGCAAGATTTGGCTGCGTGTGATCAGAACACTGGAGCTCGCTGGAGGCTAGGCGTCCTCTCCCTGCCGCGCGACGTTTCGGAAGGCGTGGCTTCCTTACTCATGCGCACAGGTGAGTGGTACCTGCTCAGCTAAGTACCGACGTCTGAGATCACATGTGACCTGTAGCATATAAATTCATATAAACTTATGATTATACAAGTATAACAACTTTTGCATGGCACATAATAAATCCACATTAGCATGATGAACTAATTATAAAGTGAGATAAACTCATTATAAAGTAGTATAAGACGTCGTTTACTTGGGGGTGAATGTATCTATAGGTACGCCTTGAAGCTGCACACTTCATTAAGACCGGATGGTTCAACGCTCTCTAGCTTTCTTATCCAGTATGTCTCCCGTTGTAATAACAGCTGTTTGTCTCTTGTTTCTGACCCTGTTGTTTGTATTTCCTCTAATATGCACCATTTTAGCTCATACACATGATGCCCTGCCTGTTTAAAGTGTTTGGCTACACTCGTCTCTCCATACTTCGATTCTGTTGTGTCTTCCTGTTTTAAATGTTTTCTGATCATGGATTTGTGTTCATTTATCCTCACTCTCACTTGTCTCATTGTTTGCCCAACATATGTTTTGCCACACGGGCATTTCAACATGTATATAGCTCTTTGTGTATTACATGTGAAGAACCCTCTTATGGGGATCTTGTAACCTTGTGTGGGATGTTGGATGTATTCCCCTTTTATGATGGATGTGCAATTCTGGCATTGTAAACATCCATATGTTCCTTTTCTTTGTGATCTTAGGAAAGTTTGTTTATTGGGTTTTCTCTTTCTGATATCGCCCTTTATGACACTACTTGCTATGGTTTTGCCTTTTTTCAAGGCTAGCATGGGGACATTTTGAAACAGTTTTCCAAATTTTGGCTCTTTTTGCATTATTGGCCAGAATTTTTTAATGGCTCTACGTATGACTGGTATATGGTGATCATATGTTGTCACAAAAATTTGTCTCTGTTGGTTAGATGTTTGTGAATTTGTTCTTTTGTTTTTTGTTATAGCACGATTTATTTGTTTGTATTTGTACCCTCTCTGTTCAAATTTCTTCTTCATGTTGTTTTGACACCAATAAACAAACTTTCCTAAGATCACAAAGAAAAGGAACATATGGATGTTTACAATGCCAGAATTGCACATCCATCATAAAAGGGGAATACATCCAACATCCCACACAAGGTTACAAGATCCCCATAAGAGGGTTCTTCACATGTAATACACAAAGAGCTATATACATGTTGAAATGCCCGTGTGGCAAAACATATGTTGGGCAAACAATGAGACAAGTGAGAGTGAGGATAAATGAACACAAATCCATGATCAGAAAACATTTAAAACAGGAAGACACAACAGAATCGAAGTATGGAGAGACGAGTGTAGCCAAACACTTTAAACAGGCAGGGCATCATGTGTATGAGCTAAAATGGTGCATATTAGAGGAAATACAAACAACAGGGTCAGAAACAAGAGACAAACAGCTGTTATTCAACGGGAGACATACTGGATAAGAAAGCTAGAGAGCGTTGAACCATCCGGTCTTAATGAAGTGTGCAGCTTCAAGGCGTACCTATAGATACATTCACCCCCAAGTAAACGACGTCTTATACTACTTTATAATGAGTTCATCTCACTTTATAATTAGTTCATCATGCTAATGTGGATTTATTATGTGCCATGCAAAAGTTGTTATACTTGTATAATCATAAGTTTATATGAATTTATATGCTACAGGTCACATGTGATCTCAGACGTCGGTACTTAGCTGAGCAGGTACCACTCACCTGTGCGCATGAGTAAGGAAGCCACGCCTTCCGAAACGTCGCGCGGCAGGGAGAGGACGCCTAGCCTCCAGCGAGCTCCAGTGTTCTGATCACACGCAGCCAAATCTTGCAAGTAAGCAAAATAAATCCAAGTCGAAGTGAAGACTACCACACGTGAGTTGTTGCTTTTCTAAATACTATATACTCACATGAATATGGACATATGTCAAGTCAGTACAGGATACACTATATATGAAGGCAGAGGAACAAGTCAATCAAGAAGCCCACTCAGCTGCAGTAATCAGGTCTTTGCAGGGCTCTTGTTAACTCCTGCATTGCCGGATGCAGAGAAGCAGTCGGGTGTGTCACATAAATGCAAAAACCAGGCCCAGTTCACACCACGTTACTGCACGATCCTGACAATTAGGTCCTTAAGATGATACTTTATCTTGTTCTTTTTACAACTCTTCTATATCTTTTAGGGGAACAATGAGCACTGTACTAAACCCAGCCTACTGTCCCTGCCTACTTGGATTGACCCCCCATAGGTACAGGGTGCGCCACATCAGGGGGCTTGGTTGTCTGGTACTGTAATTGTCTGGGCCTCCTGACATCACTTGCAGCACCCAGCAGCCTAGCCGCCCTCCCCAGTGGTGCAAATGGATTCCCAACTGCCACTGACTAAGGCCTTTTATGGCAAGCTCTCCTGATAAGCACTCTCAGGTAAGTGCAGGCCTCTGAGAGCCATTGGCTCTCTGCCCTCCTAATCACTCTTGTGATCACAGGCAGCATTCTGCCTCTGGCCACAAGAGGTTGCTTCCTCTTCAGGTGCTTCAGCATTCAAAGCAGCAAGAGTAAGGAGAAGCAACATATTGTTATTGAGTATTGTTTTTTTCCACACAGGGATGCCTACATAGAGGGTAGGTATGCTACTAACAGGGGGATACCTACATGGTGGGAGGGGGTTAACTTGGGTGAAAGCAATGACAAAATGCAACAGTAACCAAACAACAGCCAAAAGGTTGAGGACTATTAACCCCTTCACGTCAGTAACATGTATATATACGTTCCTATTGCACATACCCCGTGCAGTAGGAATGTATATATACGTTCCTGTTACTGACGGGGTTAATGATGAGAGCGGGATTGCTGCAGGGATAGCGATCCTGCTCTCATCTGAGTACAGCATCGGAGATAATGAGAATCAGCTGCGATCCCGCAGCTGACCCCCATTAACCCCTTAGTGACCGCCGATACGGGGCCGATATGGGCCGATGCCGCCGCTGTATTTCATCTCCCCCACGGTGGGGGGAGATGAAATAAGTAAAATCAGACCCAAGATCAGCCCCCCTAGTGCCCCGATCACTAACCCCACCTCCCCGCGGCGGCCATCTTGGATCTAATCTGTCTGTTTACAGTGATTTAAAGTAAAAATGAATGAAAGCCCCATGCTCTTCGCCACCGGGGGGCACCCCCCTGTGGGGTCCCTGTACAAGCGATCAGCGGTATATACTATATACCGCTGATCGCTTGTGCCATGTGCTCCCCAGCACTTTTTATCCCCTGTCACCATAAATGATTGGTGACAGGGGATAAAAAGTGATACTGTGCCCCCCCCCCAAGTCGCCCCCCACACCCCCAGTCACCCCTGTCCCCCAGTCACCCCCCCCCCCCCCTTCCCCATATACTCACCTGATCCTGGGAGCTCCTTCCTCCTCGACGTCCTGGCTGGTTATGAAGTGCGCATGCGCTCCACAACCAGCCAACTCTGAAAATTTTAAGTGACAGACACCAATTTGGTCTCTGTCACTGAACTATGATTACTGAGATAGAAAATATCACAGTAATCATAGTAATACAGTGAAAATGAATGTATAAAGTACAAAAAGTGACAAACACAAAAAAAATAAAACACACACTTTTTATTATAGTAATAATTGCAGTTTGCTCCCAAATTACCCCTAACCCCCCCAGATTACCCGTAACCACCGCAGGTTGCCCGTAACCACCCCAGGTTGTCAGTAATCACGTCAGATTGCACGCAACCCCCCAGATTACACGTAACCACCGCATGTTGCCCGTAACCACCGCACGTTGCCCGTAACCACAGCACGTTGCCCGTAACCACCGCATGTTGCCAGTGACCCCCTCCAGATTGTTCGTAATCACCCCAGATTGCCTGTAACCACCCCAAATTACATGTACCCACCCCAGATTACCTATAAGCACTTCAGTCTATCTGTAACAATTCTAGATTGTCTGTAACCCCTCCAGGTTGCCCGTAACCACCGCAGGTTGCGCATAACCACCCCAGGTTGCCCGTAATCATGCCAGATTACATGTAACCTCCCAGATTGCACGCAACCACCGCAGGTTGCCTCTGACCACCACACGTCGCCTCTGACCACCGCACGTCGCCTCTGACCACCGCACCTTGCCTCTGACCACCGCACCTTGCCTCTGACCACTGCACCTTGCCTCTAACCACCCCAAATTGTCAGTGACCCCCTCCAGATTGCCCGTAACCACGCCATATTACAGGTACCCACCTCAGATTACTTATTAGCACTTCAGTTTATCTGTAACCACCCCAGATTGTCTGTAACCACCCCAGATTGTCTGTAACCACCCCAGATTGTCCGTAACCACCGCAGATTGTCTGTAACCACCCCAGATTGTCTGTAACCACCCCAGATTGTCCGTAACCACCGCAGGTTGCGCATAACCACCCCAGGTTGCCCGTAATCATGCCAGATTACATGTAACCCCCCAGATTGCACACAACCACTGCAGGTTGCCTCTGACCACCGCACGTCGCCTCTGACCACCGCACCTTGCCTCTGACCACCGCACCTTGCCTCTGACCACTGCACCTTGCCTCTAACCACCCCAAATTGCCAGTGACCCCCTCCAGGTTGCCCGTAACCATGCCATATTACAGGTACCCACCTCAGATTACCTATTAGCACTTCAGTTTATCCGTAACCACCCCAGATTGTCTGTAACCACCCCAGATTGTCTGTAACCAGCCCAGATTGTCCGTAACCACCCCAGATTGTCTGTAACTACCCCACGTTGCCCGTAACCACAGCAGGTTACCTGTAACCACCCTAGATTGTCTGTAACCACAGCAGGTTGTTCGGATCCACCCCGCGTTGCCCGTAACCACCCCAGGTTGCCTCTAACCACCCCAGGTTGCCTGTAACCACCCCAGGTTGCCGTAACCACAGCAGGTTGCCCGTGACCACTCCATGTTGATCGTATCCACCCCAGATTACCCGTAACCACCCCAGGTTGCCCGTAACCACCTCCAGATTACCAGGAACCACCTCAGACTGCCCGTAACCACCTCCAGATTACCCGGAACCACCCCAGACTGTCCATAACCACCCCACATTACCTGTAATCTAATTTTTTTATTTTATTTTAGTAACTGCGCTATTCTAATAACTTTTACTAGCTGCGGTTTTGCTCCAGCAAATTGGCGCTCCTTCCCTTCTGAGCCCTGCTGTGGGCCCATACAGTGGTTTATGCCCACATATGGGGTACCGTTGTACTCAGGAGAACCTACGTTACAGATTTTAGGGTAAATTTTTTCTCCTGTTCCTTGTGAAATTTAGAAATTTCAAACTAAACCAACATATTATTGGAAAAATTCAAGTTTTTCATTTTTACTGGCCAATTGTGAATACTTTCCTCTAATACCTGTGGGGCCAAAATGCTCATCCTACCCCAAGATGAATTCTATGAGGGGTGTACTTTCCAAAATGGGGTGACTTTTGGGGGGGTTCTATTCTGTAGACATTACAGGGGCGCTGCAAACGCTTCTGGCGCTCAGAAACTTCTTCAGAAAAATCTGCACTGAAAATGGTAATTGGCGCTCCTTCCCTTCTGAGCCCGGCTGTGTGCCCATACAATGGTTTATGCCCACATATGGGGTACCGTTCTACTCAGGAGAACCTGTGTTACAGATTTTGGGGTGAATTTTCTCTCCTGTTCCTCGTGAAATTGAGAAATTTCAAACTAAAGGAACATATTATTGGAAAAATTCGAGTTTTTCATTTTTACTGTCTACTTTTGAATACTTTCCTCTAACACCTGTGGGGTCAAAATGCTCATCCTACCCCAAGATGAATTCTTTGAGGGATATACTTTCCAAAATGGGGTGACTTATGGTTTTTTTTCTCTCTGCTGACACTACAGGGGCTCTGCAAATGCACCTGGCGCTCGGAAACTTCTTCAGCAAAATCTGCAATGGAAAAGCTAATTGGCGCTCCCTTCCTTCTGAGCCCCGCTGTGTGCCCATACAGTGGTTTACGCCCACATATGGGGTACCGTAGTACTCAAGAGAACCTGCGTTAAAAATTTTGGGGTGCTTTTTCTCTCATATTCCTTTTGAAAATGAGAAACTTTAATCTAAACGTATATATTATTGGAAAATTTTAATTTTTCATTTTTTTACGGCCTAATGGTGAATACGTTCCTCCAGCCCCTGTAGGGTTAAAATGCTCATTATACCCCTAGATTAATTCTTTAAGGTGTGTATTTTCCAAAATGGGGTCACTTATGGGGGTTTCCAGTATACAAACCTCCTAAATCAACTTAAAAAAAGAACTGGTCCCTAAAAAAATCATTTTTGGAAACTTTCACGAAAATGTGGTAATTTGCTGATAAATTTCTAAGTCCTCTAACACCCTAAAAAAATAAATTATGTTTATGAAATGAAGCCAGAATAAAGAGGACATATCGGTAATGTGACTTAGTAACTAATTTATGTGATACGACTTTCTTTTTTTAGAAGCAGAGAATTTCAAAGTTCATAAAATGCTATTTTTTTTTATTTTTCATGATATTTTGATGTTTTTCACAAAAAACACACAAAGTAGTGACCAAATTTTGCCACTACTATAAAGTGCCATATGTGACAAAAAAACATTCTCAGAATCGCTAGCATACGTTAAAGCATCACTGAGCTATAAGCATAAAGTGAGACAGGTCAGATTTTGAAAAATGATCCTGGTCTTTTAGGTGCAAATAGGCTTGGTCTTAAAGGGGTTAAATAGTCTGTGGTCACCACCTGCAGAATCACTTCTTTATAAGCAGTTTGCTTATTATTTCTACCTTTTGTCTGTTCCATTTGCACAACAGCAGGAGAAATTATTCAAAATCAGTGTTGCTTCATACCTGGACAGGTTGATTTCAGAGAAATGTTATTGACTTAGAGTTACATTGTGCTGTTTAAATGTTTCCTTTATTTTGTAAGCAGTCTATATAGATATTACTATTTGGTTTATTAGTGCTAATTTTCACTGAAAAGTCACTCAAAGCAGGAGTCACATAAGAGTTACAAAAACAGCACAATTGAAAGGTTCAGTAGTCCAATTATTTCTGTGCATGTATCATTATATAAACTGGCATGTCAAACCATTGGTGGTTTAGTGGCACCCAGGACAGGATTTGGATAAAAGAAAGAGATGCTTTTGATCAGATACAGTTGAAGAATAGACTAAAGTGTGGAAGTATTACGGTTATGCTTTTTTTTTACACTGCAGGTGTGAGAGTAAAAAAACAAAAGGCAGCACTTTCTTAGAATGCATATTAAGCAACACTTTCATAAGGTCTACATTAATGTGAATATTTAATGCTCACACTTTGAAATCTTCACACAGTGCAGTGCATTCAGAATCAAAAAGAAATCCTAGCTACAAGATCAGCAAGAACCCTATGACATGTTACTGTCTGATTCCCTAGTCTCCTGCTGACCCAGCCTATTAAGATTTCCATATTCCTAAAGTGTGAATACTGCTGCACAGATCTGACATTACATGGCTGATGAAAACCACAATGTCAGTGTTCTATGAGGACGGCTGCTGTAGACAAGCCCAGATTATATAAGGCTATACTGTGCTGACAGAAGGCATCCCTTTTTAGATTTTGGTGAGATGCCTTGTATGTGGCCATATGATCCAGCATCTGCCAGGAAGAGAATTAAGTGGCTTTTTCGATGAGACTTCCAAAGGCTGCATAGCTGGTAATGGAATAACCAATGGACTCGTTTTCCTGAAGAATCATTTGATGCTCTAAGTTCAATTTATAGAGGTAGCAGATTTCTTCAAAGATACATTTACATGTAGCAAACTTGATGCTGTGTTAAGCTATTTGTTTATATTAATTAACACAGCATAAAATGTGTATCAGATACACTGCACGTAAATTAACCTACATTAAGGCCACATAGGTCGATTATCGCCCTGTAAAATAAGCCCAGCGATAAGCAATGCACAAGCTAATGCTCACTTGTTTGCTAATCGCAGGGATTTGTTCTGGTAAAAGACAGTCTGCCACACATTTCTGCATGTGACATGGCCCGGGTTGCTTAGGTAGTGTTATACAGCAGGTGGGCTTAGTGTTTCTCTGGCTCACTTGTCACGGTGGCCAGCAGGGAGAACAAGGTGTAGGTGCGGGTGCGGCGACACAAGAATAGGACAGAGTCACTTAAACGGGAACTCCACATAAGAAAAAAAAATTTCTATTAAAAGTACATTAAACGTTATATAGATGTGTCTATACAATGTATTACCATATCTGTGCGGTTCTGCCACACTGGTAGCTGATAGAAATCCAGGAAGTGAAGAAAAATGGCCTCTGTGCCAATTCGCATTGTCTCCTGCTTCCACTGCTATCCCCCCTTAGGAGACAAATATTCCATGCCTCTGTCTCACATTGTGTGTGTTTGCTAGGTACAGGCTGATGATGCAGACAGGGGAAAGGCTGTGATGTCACAGGAGGCTTGGCTGGATCCCCCAATCCCCTGAAGTGATTCACCAATTCTGACCGGCCAGAAGCAGCTGCTGAAAGGACTGTGGACTGTGATGTACAGCTGAGGGAAAGCATTGTATTCTGGAACCAGTACTACATTCTGGGAACTGCTTAACCAGGAAGTACAGGAACACAATACAGAACAAAAAAAACCCAAAACAAATGGAGTTTTGGTAGTTTCAAAACTGGGATAGATAGGTAAGTAATGCGTTATTCTTCTGCAGAAGTAAATTTTTTTTAACCTCTACCTGGAGTTCCCCTTTAACCAAAAGTGACTTTACTTGGAAAACTTCAGTGCAATACAGAAACAACAAAATAGTAGACTTGACAAGTGGAGGTGACTGTAGGGTAGAAAAGTGAAAAGAGTCGAGTTGGCTCCATGTAGGTATGAAAACCGTCTTGTGGCTTTGTCGAATGCAGTACTGTACTCTGCCGGAATTAGAGTAAAAGAGAGTTTATAAGAAAAAGAATACTTGTACTCACGTATAGATACCTTGTATCTGACTGCCTTCTGTCCATCCAGATCAGTGCCAGGTTGGGTAATACGAGCCTGAGCCCTTTACAACTGGGTGTAGCAGACTTTCCAAGATTTTCCAGGATAGCTGTGCACAAGTAGGTAAGATACCTCAGCTTTCCTGCTCTTTGTCTTACTAGGGATCAGTTCCTTGCTGTGGTAACTGCCCTGGGAATAACAGAGAAGGATCCCTGGGATGCACAAGGTGTACTCTAGAGCAGTGCTTCTCAAACTTTTTCTACTGGAGCCTCACCCAACAGACCAAGGCAAAACAGGGTGCCTGAGCCTCACTATCTGTGGTAAAAGTCCATTTAAAAGCTGTAAATATTGCTAGGGCTACCTTTTACCCATCTCCCAAGCTCTATATGTCAATAAAGCAAGTACTAAATAAATTAAGAATGTTGCTAAAATTGAGATTTTTGCAAACAGCAAAAGGACTGTGCAGATCATAGTTACTTTTGTGAAAACTGGCTCCTCAGCTGGGCCTCACCAACAACTAGGGGGCGCCTCACTGGTGAGGCCCGCCTCAAAGTTTGAGAAGCACTGCTCTAGAGAACGGTTACCCCTCCTGTTGGTTTAGAAGTGCATCTTGAAATAAATCTCTTTCGTACAAGAACAATCTCTCTTAGTCTCTTGTCCCTGACAAGGAGGGCCAGCCTCACTGCAGCAGGAATTCATTCTCTCTTTCTCTCTCTCTCTCTCTCTCTCTCTCTCTCTCTTGTCTTTCTTCCCACCATCTACTGACAAAAGACCTTCCACCAGGAACTAACTGTGCTTAAATAGGGGTGACTGAGTCTAACCTACCATTGGTGGGGCTGTGCGAGGAAAGGAGAGAGAAGAAGTGTAGATAGCTGACAGGTTGTGTGTAGTACCTGCACCTGTGACTGGTTAAGAACAGTGAACAAACATTACAACACTTAACACATTCCCTTCAGCTCCGCTCATATACCCAGACAGTATAAAATAAGATACTTTGCCCAGGTGGTATAGAACTTAGTGGACCATCTGTACTGAGAGACTACACATGCAACAGAGCAACAAGGGCTGCACAAACAATCAAGTGATTATTCGTGCATCCCTGCTCACCACCACCAATAGAATATTTGAGCTGTGTAATGGATCTAATAAACGAGTACCCATCTAGCAGAGTGGTGCTTGTACCAGGTGGGCACTGGTGTTTTTAATAAGGCCTTTACAGAAGATTTCTGCTTAGGACAATCCATAGAAATAAAATAAAATGGGAACATCACTGTTCATATTGGTGACCATGTTATACAGGGACGCAGCTAGGATTCATGGGGCCCCATAGCAAAAAAAACTGTACGGGCCCTTCCTCTTCTACGCACAACACAAAGCAATGCATATAGGCTCAGTTATATGGCCATAAAATAAATCTCTTATGTGAGGTAGAATCCTGCCTGCAGCTACAAAAAATGACTGGCAGAGCAGAGAGCCAATGGTTGCTTGCTCTGTCAGTCCACTGTATTTAACTACAAGGGCCCATTTGGAGCCCTTATGGTTATATACTAGGTGCAGGAGCAGACTGCTTCTACTTAACACCTTATGTAATGCAGTGTGTAAGTGACCAAGTGTTCACTTACATGCTGCAACACAAAAAAGGGTAAAAAAAAAGCACAAGACAAGGAGATCTCTGTTTCATTGTTCGTGCACTGAAAACTCCTGACCTCTGCAAGCTGCTCTGCACATTTTCCAGCAGCCGGAGAACAGAGGTTAGGGATTATCAGAGCAGTGAAGCAGAGATCTACTTGTCTTGTGCTTGTTAAGCCTTTTTATGTGTTGCATCATGTAAGTGAACACTGGATCACTTACACACTGCAGTACATAAGGGGTTAGGTAGAAGGACACAGTACGGCTCTTATCTTCCCTGTGCATCCCCGGGCCACCCTCCCCCACGGGCCTCATAGCAGCTGCCTACCCTGCCTCTATGGTAGCTATGCCACTGATGTTATATAGTCTTTTTGTACTTTTGTAATACCAAAGACCAGATCTGGCATTACAACTCAGCCACATTTAAGTTAATCAGCCAATCTGAAATCTGTCAGGATATTATTGATGACGTAGGAATACTGTATAAGGGACTGCAGTGCTGTTCTGGCATCATTTCCTTCTCCGAGGCTGTACACATACAGAGACTACACATTTAGGTAGGTGGGTGTTACTAGTACTTGGTCTCAAAACCAGTTACTTCCGCTAATAAAGGGGTTAGGAAAACATGGCTGCTTTCTCTCTGATACAACACCTCTCTTGTCCTCAGTTTGGGCGTAGGTTTTGCAGCTCAGTTCCACTAAAGTAGGGGGATACCTACAAGGGTAAATGCTTACATGATGGGGCGGCAGGGAAATACCAGGGGGAGGATGCCTACATAAGTGGTAGCGGGAGTCTAAATAACAGGAAAGATGTCTATATGATGGGGGGGGGGTAACTATCAGTGGAGAAGTGCATAAATGTGAGAAGAGGGGGTGTCAAAATAACAGGGGAGATGCCTATATGATGGGGGGTTACTACGTGGAGAGATGCCTTTATAAGTGGGAAGAGGTCTAAATAACAGGGCAGATTCCAACACGAGGGGGAGAGACTATGAAGGGAAATACCTACATGGGGGGTGGCTAACTCACAGGGGGGTGCCTAAATGGAGGGGGCTCTAACTATTAGAGCAGGTTCCTAGGACAGGAATGCTATCTGCAGGTGAGCAGGGAGCTAACATGGGCATTACCTACAGATGCCTCTGGCATTTTGGGATACTACATACTGGGGGACAGAGTGTTTTACTACAAGGGAGATTACCTATAGGGGTGTACAGCTGTACAGCTAAACTAGGGATTACTGTCTACTCAGGGGGCTAACTACCGGGGAATTACCTACAGGGGTAATACTACATTCTGATTCCTGCCTGCTGTGGAGACTTTTGGGGGTAGCTAAATTGGGGACACTAGCTATTGAGGAGACAGTTACCTGCACAGGGAGGCCTACCTACAATATATATGTACAGAGGGGGGGGCTGACCTACTATATTGGGCATGGGAGGGCATAACTGCTATATGTAAACAAAGGGATCTAACTATTATTTGAGAGCACAGATTGTGGCCTTTCTACTACATGAGGGCATAAAGACGGCCTAAGTACTGTTTGGGGGTCCAGATAGGGCCTAAATACTATATGGCATAAATTGGGCATTGTAACCATGTGAAACATTATATTTGGGGACTTTGTATATAGGTGAGGCTGGTGCTGGAGCAAAGATATTAAGGTGAGGAGACTGAGTTGGCCACTCAAGAACCTTCACTTTGTTCTGCTGTAGCAAATGATAGGTCGACTTGGCCTTGTATTTTGGTTTGTAGTGATGCTGATGAGTGCAGTATTTGCTGATAACGTAGCCTGTGCCTTTGTAGCTCACACATCCTCAAAAGATCAGCAATCCAATCCGGTGCTTTACAGTAGAAATGGTGTTCTTTTCATCATAGGCCTTGCTGACACGTTTATGGTTTTGGCCAAAAAGTTTGATTTTGGTCTCATCACTCCAAATAACCTTGTTCTAGAAGTTTTTCTGTGCTGTTTGGCGTATTGTAGACAAGACACTTTGTGGCATTTGCACAGTAATAGCTTTCTCTGGCGACTCAACCACACAGACCAAGTGCCTCCTTATTATGCATCTTGAAACAGCCACACCGCTATTTTTCAGACAGTCCTGTATTTCAGCTGATGGGTTGTGGGTTTTTCTTTGCATCAAAATTTTCCAGTTGTTGCTGAAATTTTTGTTGGTCTACCTGACTGTGGTTTGGTTTTTCCAGACTCCCTGATTTTACATTTTTTAATCACAGATTGAACACTGCTGACTGGCATTATCAATTTCCTGGATATCAGAACAAAGTAAAGGGATTCATTGAGCCTCAGTTACAAGTCTCAAAACACAAGAATAGTCAGATATCCATGCAGGAAAGGAAGTCCTGTTGCCAAGGGGTGCCTCCCAGTAAGGAGATCACCAAACCAACCTGATACATAGCCCCTTAGGTCCCATTCGCATATTTAAAATTATAGGTGGCAATGTATCAATGGAGACTCTTTTTGTCACTGATCTCCTTGAGCACTGTAATTGCTGTGTTGCATAAATGCTAGAAGGGCTCCAGCCAGGGGCGTAACTAAGATTCGAGGGGTTCCATGGCAAAAAACTGTATATGGCCCCCCCTTCCACAACATACTCACCTGGTGCAGCGCATCACTCGAGTGCCAGGGAGCTGTGAGAACAAAGGAACACTGCGTCGGGCAAGATAATTATGTGTTAGGGGGCTCTTATGGCTGTAGGCGCACAGCTGCCTCCATATACACATGTACCCACATGGCCTCTAGGGCACTGTGCCACCATCTGCCTGTCATCATCTTATCTGTTGCAGAACTACAACTCCTATTTAGAGATGAGCAAACTTTTCAAAAGTTCGTTCCAACCAGACTTCCGGATTTTTTCGGACAGTTCGGTTCGACCGAATTTCAGATTTCTTCGGATTTCATAGTTTAAAGCATCTATATGATACGGGGGTAGTGTATTTGGTTGAATTTAGGGCTCTACATGTCAGTAACATTATTATCTTTTAGATATCTCAAAGTCAATTTTTTTTTTAGACTTCAATATTCACCATTACAGGGTCTATGCAGGAAACTCACCATTACAGGGTCTATACAGGTCACAAATTCAGTGAAGGAGCAGCAGTAGTCATTCGAGGCCAGTGGAGGCCCAGCAATAGTCATTTGAGGCCAGTACTGGAGCAGCAGTAGTCAACATGGAGGCCAGGCAGGAGCAGCAGTAGCCAACATGGAGGCCAGGCAGGAGCAGCAGTAGCCAACATGGAGGACAGGCATCAGCAGCAGTAGCCAACATGGAGGCCAGGCAGGATCAGCAGTAGCCAACATGGAGGGCAGGCAGGATCAGCAGTAGCCAACATGGAGGGCAGGCAGGATCAACAGTAGCCAACCTGGAGGCCAGGCAGGAGCAACAGTAGTCAACATGGAGGTCAGGCAGGAGCAGCAGTAGCCAACATTGAGGCCAGGCATCAGTAACAGTAGTCAACATGGAGGCCAGGCATCAGCAACAGTAGTTAACATGGAGGCCAGGCAGGAGCAGCAGTAGTCATATACACTCTCACAAGGGAGACAGTATAGTACTTGTATATCTTTAGAGACCTTTTTTTGCAGTTTTATTCTTCACAAATGCAGGAGGTATATTTGTGCCTCAGGAGAACACCTATGTCATATACACTCTCACAAGGGCGACAGTATAGTACTTATATATCTGTAGAGACCCTTTTTTTTTAGAGTTTTATTCTCCACAAATGCACAAGGTATATTTGTGCCTCAGGAGAACACCTATGTCATTTACACTCTCACAAGGGCGACAGTATAGTGCTTATATATCTGTAGAGCATGTTTTTCTTCTGTGCACCCTTTGCTCCCTTTGCTTTTCTATGCCTAATCTATCTATCTTTCACCCTATTTTTCTCTCTCAATCAGTATATGTTTCTCCTATCCGCTTTCCTAATAATCTTGTGGTCTTTGCTTTTGTAAATATCTTCTCAGTAGTCAGTACAGCAGAGTACAGCTGCAGCAGCGTTTTTGACAGACTCCTTCCTCTCTCTCTCTCTCTCTCTCTCTGTGCAGACTGCATTGTGCGGTCATGTGACCGCTCCTCTTAAAGCAATACCAGGTCACACAGGGGGTGGGCTAGTGCAAGATCCCTGCTGATTGGATGTTTTCCGGGCATCATGGGAAAGCGCTTTTCCTGCCCGGAACACTTCCTGCTTTCTAAAATGGCGGACTTCCAAAAATCTGAATCCGAACGGATTCGGACTTTTTGAAAAATCCAAACCGGATCCCATACCGGCCGAACCGGTTCGCTCATCTCTACTCCTATTATGTGATGTAGTCCTGCATATTACAACACATCATGCTGGGAGATGTAGTCCTGTATATTACCCCACACATCATGCTGGGAGATGTAGTCCTGTATATTACCCCACACACCATGCTGGGAGATGTAGTCCTGTATATTACCCCACACCATGCTGGGAGATGTAGTCCTGTTTAATACCCACACCACGGTGGGAGATTTAGTCCTGTATACTACCACACAACAGGCTGGGAGATGTAGTCCTATATATTACCACACACACCATGCTGGGAGATGTAGTCCTGTATATTACCCCATACACTATAGTGGGAGACGTAGTCCTGCATATTACCACAAACCATGCTGGGAGATGTAGTCCTGTATACTACCCCACACACCATGCTGGGAGATGTAGTCCTGTATATTACCACACACCATACTGGGAGATATAGTCCTGTATATTACCACACACACCATGCTGGGAGATGTAGTCCTGTATATTACCCCACACAGCATGCTGGGAGATGTAGTCCTGTATATTACCCCACACCATGCTGGGAGATGTAGTTGTCAGAAACTTACCTGACAGCACTCCAGCGACGTCCTCTTCGGCTGGAGCGCAGCGCCGCCTTCCCAGGTGACGGCATGGAGACCCAACGGCATCCATGGTTACCAGTGGCGCCGCGGGCTCCTGTGACGTGCGGCTGCTCAGCTGAGCAGGATTTGGCTCAGGCTGAGTGACAAAAGTTCCTGCCACCCAGCTTGCAGCCTTCACATGTGTTGTTGTCAGGACTCAGGAGTCCGGACCAATCATGTTAAGGTCCGGGCTCCTGGTCCTGTATTTAAAGAGCCAGCGGTCATTCACTGATCTCTGGCTATTAGGTTAATACCCTGGTCCCAGCTCCCCTGTGTCTATTCCTGGGATCTCCTTCCTAACTCCCTTTGCTTGCTCAACTTTTTATCTGACCTCCCGCCTGACCTTTTGACTATCCGATTGTTTTCTGACAGCGTTGCCCATTTGGTTCTGACCTGGCTTGTTTACTATCCTGTAGTCCTGTATATTACCCCACACCATGCTAAGAGATGTCCTGAGACACTGCAGTGGGTGGGGGGACTGGCCCTGGGACGCTGGGGAGGGCGCCTCTGGGGACAATGTATGGAGGGTGGGGAGGGTGAACGGTGCCACAGGGGACAGGAGCCGCAAGGGGGCGGCTGGACGGGGCCCTCTGGATGTAGGGCGCTGGACGGGGGCCGCAGGGGGGCACTGGACGAGGGCGGGGGCCACAGGCACACTGTGGCTTGGCAATTGCTGCACCCGGGAGGCCCGCTTGACGGGTGCTGCAGGTGTCTGCTCAGGGGGCCTGGTCTATTACAGAATCGAGCACCGGGCCCCCTGATGCGGCAGGCCCCGTAGCAAATGCTACGGTTGCTATGGTGGTGGTTCCGCCACTGCTTCCAGCACTGGCCAGTGGAAGGGGTAGTGATCATGGGAGAGAGGTTGTCTATAGAGTAGACCCTGACTCTCCAATAAAGGTACAGTAATACAAATTAGTGCCATGTACCCATGAAACCGTGCTGCTGCTTGAAGTAACAGAAATAGTGTGATTTTGGTTATAGGTCCACATATAGTAGTGTATTTTAACCCCTTCATGACAGTCGTCATTGGTGCCCGGATGTCCAATGTTGCAATGTTTCTTTCCACCTTCTAAGAGCCATAGTGCTTTTATTTTTCCCCTACAGGGCTGGTTGGGGTGTCATTTTTTTGTGCCATGATATCTAGTTTGTATTGGTATTATATTGGTGTAAAAGAAAAATTTGGATCACTTTAAAAAAAAAAAAAAAAAATTCTGATATATAGTTAAAGAAAAATCAGCAATCCTGACAGATGATAGTTTGGACAATTCTACTTTCTACGGTATGTAATATGTTTTTTTTTTTTTTTTACAATTTTTTTTATAATGGGCAATGAGGTATTTAAAACTTTTATTTGAGTGGGTTATAAGGGCTTTTTAAATACTTTCAAAACATTTTTTTTAAATTACAATTTTTTTTACACTTTTATTTTACAGTTAAACATGCAATCACTAGATTGCATATACTGATCTATGGTATGCCATAGCATAGCTCAGTACTACCAACGATCTGTACATAGAGTCTGCCTGAGAGCAGACTTCATCTATAGAAAGCCGATCCAACAGGACGAAGATAAGTGTCTAACCCCCGCCCATCGGTACAAGTGATTGGGACCGCTGCAGCATGGCTGTGGGTGTCTTGATCAGTCAGTGACAGGTGCTTAACCTGTCACTGACTTCCTTAAATGCTGCAGTCGCTATAGATTGTGGCATTTAAGGGGTTAATGGCAGGCAGCTGCAGAATCTCAGCCACCTGTCATTATCCTTGGCTCCGGACACACTAATGTGTACAGGGCCATCTACACTGCAGTGGTCCCGCACACGTCTAAAGCCCCTCACAGTCAGAAATGTATATATACATTCCTGCTGTAGGGGGGCATCTGTAGCAGGAACGTATATATACGTATTGCTGATGTGAAGGGGTCAACAAACAGAAATAATAGTTATTTTTTATAGTTCTAATGCTGAGAGTCTATCATCCTTGAGTAACATGTACGTGTACACTAGATTTAATTTGCTTCTAATTTATTAAAATAGTCACATCTGTACCTGTCTGTGTGGCATCAATTGAACTCTATGCCATCTAGGAGCCAGCATTGACTTTCAGCTACAATGTATTCTTGGTTGAACTTAATGGACATGTGTCTTTTTTCAACCGTACTAACTATGTAACTATGTAAGGCTATGTTCACACAACGTATGTGTTGTAGAAATCATGGCCGTTGCAACAATGGCCATGATTTATAGAGCACACACATTGTATGTGAAAGCATCGAATCCCGGCCAGAGTGTATACTCATGGTATCCCTAGAGCAAGAAACTGACATGTCAGTATTCTGCGGCCGCTATTCAGTAAATAGTGGACACAGAAAACCCTATCAGTTCACACAATGGAGCAGCGGGGAATTCGCATGTGGGCGCGCATGCATGCGCCTGCATCCAAATGCAGCGGTGGTTTAGATTATCCGGCCAGTCCTTTCTTTTGTTTTCAGCCCTCTAGAGGGCGGCTCGCGCCCTTCCAGTTGCTCCCGCACTCCTTAGCCTGCATTTTCTTGGTTTTCTGTTTTTGTTTGGTTGACAGTTTGTGGCACTGGTTGTTGGATTCCCTGGGGATGGCAGAGATACAATCAGGATAAACTATCCTGAGCTGCCGTCTTCACTATACCTTCCATACTTTGCACAATGTAAGGAGCCTGATTTATGTACTTGGCACTGTACTGTTACCGCCACATGAATGTGCTCTGTGTGACTATGGCATTGGTTGATGTATCCCCCACCCATTCCCTCTCATCTCCCCTTTGCCAGTACTGCCGGGATGATCTTCTCTGACACTGGCCGTTCCGTGACCCGGCCGGTGTCTTACACTGTGAGAACGTGGCCTATCTATGTATGCAAGTTTTCTAGAGTACATTTTAGTAAATGCAGCCAGTGTGGGAGCCCAATTTATGCTAAGCCCTGCTCACTTTGTGAAGGCAACATGAAAAATGTAAAACGTCTCAATTTTTTCCCCTAACCTGGGGCTGGGACAGGTGTCAGGCCTTTTTGTTGCTGTGTGCAGTTGTGCTTGGAAGTCTATAAACCCTTCGGTTATTTCTGCACAGGGAGATCATACCAGATACTGAACGTAAAGATCCATATACTTTTGCCATTCACAGATCTCTGATATTGGAACATTTTCCTCAGTAAATAATATTGAAACATTTTCCTCAGTAAATAAATGACCATGTCTAATATTTTAGACTTATTTGTATTTGGTTGGTGTGCTTCCTTTGTACTTTTGGGGCTTGTGTGAAAATTCTATGTACTTTTAAGTGAAATTTATACAGAAATACAGAAAATTCTTAATTATTCACAAACTTTCAAGCATCACTGTATGCAAAACCCCTAATCAGGGCTTAAAGAACTCTGGGTGCCCGGAAACCGTGGATAGTAAACCCTGGTATTGCAAAACGGGTTGATTTAATACAGTAAAGTAATTTTCAGTAATGGACAACCCCTTAAGTAATCTCTTAAACACTTTGGTACCAGTCTACAACTGGAATACATTGGGGCAAGATATATTTAATCAATTTCTCAACATCAGTCTTCTCTTGTAAATAGTGTCCCAAAACCATTAACCAATTGAAAATGTAAATTGCTGTATCCAGTGTCATGATCCCAGACAGCAGTGAATCAGTGACTGCTGTATAAAGAAAGATTACCTTTATGGCGAGCTGACTTTTCTACATGTGGGCCTGTTTATTCAGTGCAGTGATGGCCAGTCCTCACTTCACCTTACTTATCTTGCATGCACTTCCATTGACAGGGAAAACCCTAGCTCTCCATCAAGGATGGAGATGGCAGCCTTTATGATTCCTCAGGCAGTAAATAAAAGATATTTTTAAGCTATAGCTCCAACAGAGATGCTACATTGTCTAATCCCAATTCTTACAGTGGTCTTTCAACATACAATGGGCTGACGTTACAATATTTTGAACTTACAATGATATTTTCTAGACCATTGTATCCTAAAACCATACATAACATATAATGCTACATCTGCTACATGTGAATGGCTGGAAGATCTGGTCAATTAGAATGACAAAGTAGAAGCACTGTTTAACTGTCTCATAGGACACACTTAACGCCCTATTACACGAAATACACTTAAGGCCCTATTACACAAAACAATTATCCACCGTATTCGGCTGAAATCGGCCGTTATGGCAAATAATCGTCTTGTCTAATAGGAGACAACGATCAGCCGACATGAACAATGATGGCTGATCATTGTCTGTCCTTGTCTTTCAACACGTGGAAAGACAAACGACTAAAGTCCCTATACCACGGGCCGACAGTGAGGAGCAAATAAGCACTATTAGCGCTTGTTTGCTCCTCTTTCCTCGCTCGCTGCCACCACTACTACACCCGGCGGCAGCAAGCGGGTGAGTGCAGGAGGGGTCGTGGGGAGCTGCCAGGGTGATCGCTACATCGTCCGGGCAGCCCATAGAGGATAGTGGCGGTCTGCTTCTGCCGCTCCTATTCTACGGAGCGACGGCAGCAGATCATTGCTATAACAGATATCGGCCGAATACAGACCATAATTGTTCCATGGAATAGGGCCTTAAGATAGCAACGATCTGCTGCCATCGCTCTGTGGAATAGGAGTGGCGGCAGCAGACCGATGTCATCTTCTCTGGGCTGATAAAAAACACGTGTAATACTAGCGCTGCCTATCAGATACCTGGGAAAGATGCGTAGGAAGCAGCGTACTAGGAAAAAGACAACTATCTGCGTGCCGCAGGGAAGACAGTGTATCAATATATATAGTAGCCGTTCCGCGCTGTGCCTGCAAGTGGCAAGGGAGCAGGGAAGTGTATTGTAAACAGCCTTGCTGAAAAGATACACTGTGATAGCTAGCAGTATTATGAAGTATATACCGCTGTCGCGTGTGTATATTGGAATCTGAAGGACTCTGTTCACAGTTCTGCAGTGGGAGAGAGGAGCGTTACCGGCCGCTACGCGACCCCCCCTTATACTATATTTTTGAGGACTCAGACAGCCGAATACTACTCGGATATCCGGGAGCTGATTTCACCCAATGTGGAGAACATTAAAGGAGAAGTCCGGCCAAAATTAATTTTTTATATGTTATTACTTATGTAAAGTTATACAATTTTCTAATGTACATTAATTATGGGAAATGCTCATATACTGCTATTTCCCTTAATTTAGTGTATCAGAAAGTGTTAGAATTCTCTCAGAAACAGTGACGTCACAACGAATGGTGTAATTCCTATGGAGTGTCCAGCAGGGGGGGAGTACCATTGACTTCTATATATAGTGGGCCCCTGCTGGACACTCCATTGGAATTACAATGGATGTGTGTATGTAATGTAATGTTATGTACAGTATATTAAGTTGTGCAAACAATATAATATAGGCAGCGCTTTTTTAGTACAAAAAAACCCTTTTTGTGTGTGTGTGTATTAGTACTGGTATCGCGAAACTGACCTGTTCCTAGACGTGGGCTGCTGGCTTCAAAGATGAGATAATGAGATGACAGGTAGCAGAGAATGTCGGTATCCACATCGATGGTCTGTAGGTAAGTAGCGATCCACTGGCAATAAAGCTGGTTGATGAGTGAAGTTGTATCCACTTGTTGTGGATATTGGCTGGTGTATCTATCTTTTGGCAGATGGCGCGCTCCGGCCGGTAGTGCGCTCACCTCTGCCGAACAGGTTGATCAGTCACTGGAGACTGTGTGACGTCACAGCAGTGGCAACGGATCCTGGTAGGGGTCAGAAGGCTACTGCACTTCTATGCGTTTCAAGAGTCCCGACTCTCTTTCTCAAGTGACAGCGGTATATACTACAGTGGTATATACTACATAATACTGCTAGCTATCACAGTGTATCTTTTTAGCAAGGCTGTTTACAATACACTACCCTGCTTCCTTGCCACTCGCAGGCACAGTGCGGAACGGCTACTATATATCTTCTATGGGCTGCCCTGACGATCGAGTGATCCGGCTCTTACCAGCTTGCTGCTGGCGCCAGCAGTGAGCGTGGGAACGAGGAGCCAGCGAGCGCTAACAGGGGCTTTACTCTGCACAGTGTAGTAGTACTATACTGCCTTATACTTCTGACAGGATAAGTTGTTCCTTTGGATACCAAGTAGGGACAGTTACATTTAATTTTTCTGTAGCGACTACCGTATTTACTGTTTAGGCCCCCCGAAAACTCCTGTTACCTACAATGAAAGTGACTTTTATATGAAGAGCTTCCTTTCTCTGTTAGTTATCTGCTGTCATTTTTCATGCAACCATTTTACATGTAACCAGTTACAAATCCTGGGCACACAGTTGCCCTTTAGCATATAAAAAATCTTTAATTCTGTTACATCCCAAGAAACAGCTATCACTGTATACATTTGTCACAATAAGAAGATGAATGTAGAGGATGAGTTCTTACTCTGCACAACTTAGTATGATATAGGTAAACTTATTTGCATTATGTTAGCTAAGTGAGTTATACCAGACAGAGTTAAATGACAAATGGAGCAGTGCTACATCTGTAATAAGTGTGCTTTGTATAGACATCTAGCAGATGACAGCTAGCAGAGCCCCCTCCTCATTGTACAGCACAGCCTGTACTGTCACTAGATGCTTCCCAGGCCACTGACACAGCACTGGGGACAATAATAATGTAATATGAAAGATCTCATTACTGCTGTCATAAAGAAGGAGGGAAGGAGGGAGGGAGATGTAAAGGGCCAGGCACCCCCCCCCTCCTCCTCCTAATCCCCTCCTCACTGTGTGATCTCAGTGTTCCCTCTCCATCCATTACCATGAAGGATCAAGCTTAGGATTCCACCCTGCCTTGTTTCCCTGCTGCTATTTCTTCTTTCATTTTCCCATCCCCTCCCTCATTGTTTTCTGTGTTTGCTTTCCCACATGCCCAGCCTTCTGGCCCCCTCCTGAAGCAGCCACCCAGAGCTCTGTCATCTGCTGAGGATGAGCTTGTAGCCAGCACTGGAGTCCCAGGATCAGCCTCCTCTACCCTGCTTCTTCTGAGGAGCCAGGATCCGCTATGTGAGTTCCCAGCAGATGGAGGAGACTCTAAACTGAAGGCTGGAGCAGTGATTTGGGGGGACCCTACATCTGTCATTACTCTCTGTGGAGAGCTGGCCATTGATGCTGGGCGAAGAAAGGCAGTTCACTGGGTTGATGTCTTAAAGGAAGTGTTTGAGACATGAAGAGTTTGCAGTGTGCTGGTTTCTTCTTGCTGTCACTGCTGCTGGAGGTAAGCACAAGTCACAGACAGGACTGCTGGGGGTTGTCCTGGATTATATGTGCCATCCACTCACCATATAGCAACATGATTGAGGCATCCTGATGTAAAATTGTAGATGATCTACATCTGGGTCTATAGCCCACACAGCCGCCCTCCTTTGTTGGACAAACTGCCCTTTTAGCTTTTATATATGGTTGTTCACATCCTCAGGTAAAGCCCCCTGTAACACCCTCTTGCTTTGTCTATACCTGGTGGGGAGAGGGAGTGTTGGGGAGCCTTCCATAGAAATGCTTGTACCAGATGGATGAACTTGCATAATTGATTGTGTATTGAAGTAAGGGTATACAAAATGAGGGGACAAAATCTCTCTTGGCACTAGTTCATGCCAGCACACCCCCACCCTGGCACTTGTCTGCCCAAGGGAAAGAAGGATGTAGCCAGCCTAGGTTGGGTTCCTTTCTCTTATGGGCCACATTTACCTTTGTGCTGATAGGATTGAACTTTCCATTCTACTTGGTAATTGCCAAGTATTAACAGCTGCAGAACATCTTACATCCTCTGGAATAAATTGCTGACCACTTTAAGTGTTCTTACAAGAGGATCTGCAGCAGCTGGAGTCTACATTAGTAGTTTTAATGATAAAGATTCACCTACACAATAAGTGTTGCCAGTTGTCGAGAATTAAGTATAAGGCCATCACAACGTCCTCTTGTCTCTTCCCAGCTATAAAACATTCTTTGTTTCATTCATTATTTACAGCAGAGAAAACAGAAGACTGTACTGGGCATAGTCAGATATGTAAGGCCTTTTCTACTGTACTCTAGCTGCATTTGTGCCTCCATTGTTCTCCCAGAGAGCTGTGATTTCTGCTGGCGGCTTTTAAGAGAAAAGACAATCTTATGTTTATTCTTTTTTCCTCCATCTATTAGCTTTCTCACCCACGCGTTTCACTACCATTAAAGCTACAGCTCATTTGCTTACAAGCCAGTTATGATTATTGGCATGTGAAGCGTGTGGATACATTGTTGTCACTGTTTGTACAGCATAACTTTAAATGTTTTGTTCTTCTTCCCCTGGAAAGCATAAGCGATTTGTTGAGGCTACGGGCTATTAATAAATCCTGTTGTTGTTGTGATCAATATTCTGCTGTTGTACATGTAAATGAGGTCAAAAAGTGAAATTCAAACGGAGCAGCTGTGTATTCGGTACAGCTACAGCAAGTAACCTTATAGACATGCACAATAGCTTGGACAAGTACAAAATGTGCTTGACATTAGACTTAGGGATATCTGAGAATGTGGACTACAAGTTTCTGCAAAGAGGTCCTACCAGGATGACACTTATAATGTCAGCTACAATTGATCAAAGTCTTCTTGAAAAGGCCACTTCAAAAGTAAAATTTTTGTCTGCAAAAGCCCCCCCCCTCCCCCCACACACGCACACGCACACGCACACATACACTATGACCTTATAAATAAACTGCAAAGAAAGAAACTCTGAGCAGTGGCTGAATTTAGGACTTCTTGCTAGATAGGTTTTCATATATATTTCTTGTCAAACAAACTCGGCTACAGGGCTTTTTTAATCGAATAAAATGAAAGATAGCATAAAAAGCTATATAATGTATTTCTACAAGAAGCTGTAAGTTTGTCTTAATTAAAGGGAAATAACACTTTATAAGTATAGACCAGTTTCAGTACAACTGTGGTATATTACATACAAATGTTTAACTGGAAGTTTTAATTTCAATGGGATGCAAAACTATACAAAATGTGGATAGCAAACACCTCCAATTCACCATAAACACTAAGAGGGACATTTATGAAGAGCGGCATGCGAGCACGCTAGTCTTAAATAAAACCCCACCCCCTTTTCCTGGCCAGCCTTACTAAGAGGCATTCAAGTTAATGCCAATTTCCTTCTATATAGTTTCCTTAGATCTGACAGCTTTGCTTCTTTTTAGGTTCTTTCTATTAGACAGATCTGTTACTATAGCTTATCTACAGCACCTACAGGTCTGAGGAGTCTCAGGTAGCCTGAGACACACCTCCTATCTCATCATTGGTTCTGGCTGCTGCCACCATCCTCACCCCTTCCACTCTGCTTTCTGATTGGCTGGTTTGTATGAACTCATATCTTTTACAAGGTCACCCAGAAGTGCATAGAGAGCAGATTTCCAGTACAGTAAGGGGAAAATTATTCTAAAGTACAGATTACTAAGCCACCAGTGAAGAAAAGATTATCCGGTAGCTGTAATACATGTACTGCGAGTAATACGACTTAGGAAGAGGGAACCTGGCAGTTTTATTCTGTCCATCGCTGCCATATTAGGGCTCCTGTACACAGCTGTGTTTTATAGATTGTACATGATTGGACTAGCTTTGAACATCTCCTGTTCAGATACGATCATATAGAGTCTTTTTTAGCGTTTATAATAATATTGAGTGGTAATGGTTCTTCAATATTGTATTAAAAAAGTGAGATCCAGCAAGTGGAGATAGGTGCAAAAACCTTTATTTTTAAAACTATCAGCGTGTGCAGGAAAAACATAAAGGTGGTGCACAGTATTAGAGCATGGCTTTTTTGTGAACAAAGGACATTACTTGTGGTAAGCTGGCCTTTCTTTTTCATTGACTGTCATTCACTCCTGTGTGTGTTCCCATACAGGTTGTGTACACCTCCCTTGTACAAAGGCCCTAAAGGCCCTATTCCACGGAACGAATGTCGTTCGTATTCGGCCGATATCGGCCGCTACGAACGATAATCGTCCCGTGGAATAGAGTGCAACGATCAGCCGACATCGTTCATGTCGGCTGATCGTTGCAGTCGCTTGTTTTTCAACATGTTGAAAAACAAGCGACTGATATAGCAACGATCTGCTGCCGTCGCTCCGTTGAATAGGAGCATCAGCAGGAGACGCTGCTATATCCTATGGGCTGCCCGGACGATCAGCGATCACCCGGGCAGCCCCCCCCGCAGCTCCCCGCCGCCCCTCCCGCACTCACCCGCTCGCTGCAGCCGCGCTGAATAGCGGTGGCAGCGAGCGGGGAAGGAGGAGCAAACGAGCGCTGAGAGCGCTCGTTTGCTCCTCTTAACGACCGGTGGAATAGGGGCATTAGGGCCCTATTCCACCGGACGATTATCGTTCAGATTATCGTTAAATCGTTTGAATCTAAACGATAATCGTTCGGTGGAAATGCAGTTAACGATTAACGGCCGAACAAGAAATCGTTGATCGTTTTATAAGACCTGGACCTATTTTTATCGTTGCTCGTCCGCAAAACGTTCGCAAATCGTTCGCATTGAATAAGACATCGTTTGGTCGTTCGCAATAGATACGAACGCAATAGCGAATAAATAGCGAAGAAAAAACGATCGCAATTACGATCATAAGTAACGATTATCGTTCCATGGAAATGAGTGAACGTTTTCAGCTCTTTCGCAATAGCGGTCGTTTGAGGTCGTTTGAGATCGTTAATCGTGCAAACGATAATCGTCCGGTGGAATAGGGCCCATAGGCTGGGTTCACACACAGCAGTAAGGTGCCACCCAGTCGCCTTGTTACAAGACTGTGTATGGATTTCTGCAAAATGCCACAATTTAGCAATGTGATTAGGTCATTTTCCAAAATGTCAGAAAATGTATGTGGCTGAAACCACACCTTCATTTGTTCACAAATGGCCGCGCTATGTTGCCGATAATCCTTGCACGGCCACAGGTGAATGAATACATGTTTTTTTGCGGTATGCGTTGACTGGCATGTAGGAATGCAGCTATACTGACAGCATGGTGTTATAATGTGTATCACCTGTAAAGACCAAACATCACATGGCTGCAGCATGGTAAGCCATGCTGTGTAGCAAGTAAATCCAGCCTTTGGCCATTTTCCCAGGCATTGTTTTTGTATTTGCATCAGTATTTGTAAGATGCATTTTTTGGTAAAAAAAAAAAGATTGCTCTGGGACTGATAGTACTTCCTTTCCACATAACATGTAAATAATTTTTTTCTGGAGTACTTTTTATATATTTTTTTTTAAAGACCCCTTTCCATAGATAGCCAAAGTGTCACAGTGTACCTAAAAGATTTGACATTGTTGCCAATTGTTCCTGCTATCTGTGTTGTAGTTTAGAGTATGTGTAGGTAAGTTAAACTCTTTGTCATGAGGCTGACATGGTGCAGATGGCCTCCAGACAGAATCAGTAAGTACCATCGCTGTCACTTGGTAATTACATGTTTCCTTGCATTCACCAGCAGATTATACTGCATGGTGATAAGTCCTTGGTGCCCTCATTGTGCTGTTTGGACCTGCTGAGGTATAGCAGACATGGGATCACTGCATAATCCCACATCATTCATCTGCATAAATACTAATATATTCAGACACGATTTACATAAAAATACATTGACATGTATAATGAAAAAAGAAAAAATAATAAGAAATACACCTTTATCAATAACCAAGCTTACCATTTAACTGATATGCTATATGTTAGTAGTCTCCTTGCCTGTCAATCATCCCTGCAGAGTGTGCTGACAGGCAGGGAGCTGTGACTAGTCTCCACCCAGATCACTAGCTAAGGCCCCTCACAGGCTTCACGTGCAGCAAAAAAACCCTCCTTTTTCCCTGATGTAAAGCTACCACTGCAGCTGCACACTGGGGGGAGATTTATGAAAGGGTGTAAATATACACCTGGTGTAAACTGACCACAGCAACCAATCACAGCTCCTCTTATATTTTACCAGAGCTGAAAGCTGAGCTGTGATTGGTTGCTGTGGGCAGTTTACACCAGGTGTATATTTACACCCTTTCATAGGTTTCCCTCATGATCTTTAGGGTGTAGCTGGGAACCATAACAGCACAAACATTCCGTTTAAAGAGGTTTTCTAACTTCTGGCTGCTCTATAGAGAATGAATAGAGCCATGGGTCACATGCCACACGCTAAAGATTGGCAGGGGGTACAGAGGTCAGAGCTCGTTTGCACCTCGTTCCCCGCTCACTTCCGGCACTATTACACGCGTCGGCAGTGAATGGCTGAGTACAGGAAGGGCCACGGGGAGCTGCAGGGGTGGGGGGGAGCTGCCTAGATGATCACTAGATAGCAGCAGGCTATATTAGTTGTTTGTCTTTCAACAATGACTGCAAAGATCAGCTGACATTGTACATGTTCATGTTCGGCTGATCGTTGTCTTCTATTACACAAGACAATTATCTGTCTGTAACGATAATCGTTTCATGTAATAGGGCCTTTAGCTTTAAGTTGGAAAACCCCTTTAAGGAATAAGCCATGACAACATCATGTGACAGAAAGTTTCATAGTCTCACTGCTCTTACAGTAAAGAATCTGCATCTGTGTTGATGGTGAAACCTTCGTTCCTTTAGATGTAGCGGATGCCCCCTTGTCATAGTTACAGGCCTAGGTGTAAAAAGATCACTACAAATATCTCTGTACTGTGTATTTATATATTTGTACATTGTAATCAGATCGCCCCTAATACGTATTTTTTCTAGACGAAATAGTCCCAAGCTTGAAAGGTAACTATAATGTTTCTAGGGCGACAAGATACGCTGTGAAAAAACCTGCCACACTGCTCCCGCCATGATACCGATGAAGGCACATGCCAGGTACGTATTTCTTCCAGCAGTGCTTTTGATTGCTGCAGGAAGAAATCCGCACCTGACATGTGCCTGTATCAGGATCACGGCGGGAGTGATGTGTCAGTTTTTTTTCGCAGCGTATCCTGCCCCCGTGAAACATTATAGTTTTTTTTTAATTTTAAAGTCTTCAACCTCCCATTTAGACTAGCCAGTAAATCTGGTGTCTTTTCGAGGGGGGGTATGGTGGAATTGGTCAGGTCTGGTATGACAATATGCAGACTGCTCTGATCATTGATTAACCCCTTAGCGACCCATGACGTATCTGATACGTCATGGTGCCGCTCGGGGTGTTCAGAGCGGGGTCCCGCCGGGACCGCGCTCTGAACGGCGCTGATCCCGGCTGACACGTGCCGGGGACCCGCGCCGGCTAATTAAGCCTCTAAGTGCAGCTGTCAAACCAGCTGCACTTAGAGGCACTGCGCCGCACGTCCCTGGTGTCTAGTGGGACGGATCTCCCCCCCGCGATGTGATCGCGGCGGGGAGATCCGTTCTTCTGCCCGTGCCGGGCCTCAGCGTCGGAATGACGCTGATCCCGGCTCGGCAATAGATTGCTATAGCCTGCAGCAGGCCATAGTAATCTATGACCGATCTAATCGATCTTTGCTGTGTATATACTCTATGAGAGATCAGTGCTGTCTATATACAAGTCCCCCAGGGGGGCTTCTAGTTACAGTAAAAAAAAAAGTAAAAAAGTGTTTTTATTAATAAAAAATCCCCTCCCCTAGTAAAAGTCCAAATCACCCCCCTTTTCCCATTTTATAAATATAAATTAATAAATAAATAAATAAACATATTTAGTATCGCCGCGCGGGTAATCGCCCGAACTATTAATTAATCACATTCCTGATCTCGCACGGTAAATGGCGTCAGCGCAAAAAAATTCCAAAGTGCAAAATTGCGCATTTTTGGTCGCATCAAATCCAGAAAAAATGTAATAAAAATCGATCAAAAAGTCGTATATGCGCAATCAAGGTACCGATAGAAAGAACACATCATGGCGCAAAAACTGACACCTCACACAGCCCCATAGACCAAAGGATAAAAGCGCTATAAGCCTGGGAATGGAGCGATTTTAAGGAACATATATTTGTTGACAATGGTTTGAACTTTTTACAGGCCATCCGATACAATATAAGTTATACATGTTATATATCATAGTAATCGTAACGACTTGAGGAACATGCATAACAAGTCAGTTTTACCATAGGACGGACGGCGTAAATGCAAAACTCCCCGAAATCAAAACATTCGTTTTTTTTTCAATTTGACAGCGCAAATGATTTTTTTCCGGTTTCGCAGCATATGTTATGGAAAAATAATGCCTGTCATTGCAAAGTACAATTGGTTTCGCAAAAAATAAGCGCTCATATACGTCTCTAGGTGAAAAAATGCAAGCGCTATGGACTTTTAAACTTAAAATGGAATAAGCAAAAGCGCAAAAACGAAAATAGGCTTTGACCTTAAGGGGTTAAAAGTGGAAGTTTGTTTATGTTTTAAGCCTGTTAAAAACCATATATTTCTACATGTAGAGAAATGCATGTGGCCAAAACCACGCTCCCCAAGATTGGGCGTCTTCAGGTTTAGTGCCTAGGACAATAGCAGCTGTTAATACGGCCCTGCCCATGCGGCTACAACGTGATCCGGCTGGCGAATGGCCCGCCGGATCTATGGACTGTTGTATTTATGGTGTCAGCCATTTATAATATTGGATTTCCTCCCACGAGGATACAGTTAATGTAAAAAAATCGAATTGTGAGGTCTTTGGGAATTTTTGGGGTATTGGAGGGTGGGCCTTGGCTCAGGTTCCTTAAGTGTATCCTCTCTATAGCGGACTTAATGAAGTTAAACAGGTTCCATTGTAGTGAAGTTTAACAAGATTTATTCAGGTATATTCTTACAGAAAGAAACATCACTGGTGACAATAAAGAAATGCTTCCTAGCACCCACACAGTCTGACTGCTTCTTACAGGGTGGATAAGTTACAGGTACCTGAGTTTCACAAGTCCCATTCTGTAATTCATCTGATTCCCACTGGGCTGAATTCTCTACCCTTGTGGCAAATCCAGCTCTTGTACTGTGATCTCTGGCTGCTGTTTTCACATATATCTGTCCTTCTCTATCACTGTTTCTACCTCACACACAAAAGGACTTTTTACTTCACAACACAACACAGCTCTTACTGTTAACTTTCCTACTGCTGGACAACTAGCAATGACAGACAAAGGTAATTAATTAACCATTGAAAGTGACAGACAAGCTTACCCGGGGCCACATGTCCATCTACATAGCTAGATTAAAAAGTGAGAGAGGGATGAAACAACTGCTTCCTTTCCCCTATACTACTCAGGAGTCTGTCACTGTTCTGTTGTTTCCCCGCCCCTTGGCCTGGTGCTCACTGATTGGTGTGATGTTAGTGGTGGGCGGGGTCAGAGATAAGGTGTTACCGCTTGCCTAGCAACAGAAGAGACCAAGTTCATGTGACTTTGGTCTCAGAAGGAGGTGGAAAACATAGAAGCCAAGAGCATGTGGACCAGGAGGTGAGGATTTTCAGCATCTTCAGGGTGTCAGGATATGCTGAAGACAAACAGACCAATGTAATGTAATAGAAACCCATTACAAACAAGCTTAGATTATGGGTGGGGATTAAAAAGGGTTACTAAGTGGAGTACCCCTTTAAATACCAATTTTTCTTTTTTTTAAGCATGTTTTATTTGTGGCAAAAGTATATATTTTGAACATACAGAATATTCCTTAGTACAAGTAAGATAACAATAGCTATATCGCACACAGGCAAACAAGAAGCATGCTCTTGTTAAAGTAAAGGATTTCTAACAATGACATTTTAAAAATAAATAAAGGAGGTCATACTACATTGTATCATATAGTATTATTAAATGAAAGGAAACTAGTAAATAGTAGGGAACTAGGAAAATAGTAGAAGACCAGAGCCCAACAGTGCAATAATTACGTAGAAAACAAACAAACAATTTTTCTTATCAATCAATTTTCTATGGCAAAAATGTGTCCATTTACATGCATTTCATTTTCTTAAAAGATGGAATTCCAAACATGCAGATATCCTTGGCTTTTCCTTTGTTAACTTATCCCCATTTTACCTCTGACTCCACTTTACATTTTGATGAAGTGTTTTATAAGGTCCAATAAGCTTAAATTCCAATGTGTCCCTGGGATCCATTATGTTTAACATTCATTCTTTCTTTGATGGAAATCAAGAAGAGGTTGTCAAATACCCAATAATGATATATTTTCAAATACTTACAGTCCTTGAAGCACTGTAAAGTACCCCATGGATTATAGAGATTTTCATAAGAGTCATTCTGCCCACAAGACAACCTAGGTGGATGGTTTTTGGCCTTATATGTTAAGACAAGTATCTGCATGTGGTAAAAACAACGACAACTTTGAATTATACATTCATATAGTTACTAAACAATGACACTATACTGTTACTGTAGAAAACCCAGTGTACCAAGGTCAGTGTTACCAATAATACAACTATGTAAGGGACGAATAATATCATCACATCATGACCACATACAGTATAACCACAGCATAGTGACTAAATAATTTCACCATACTGTTACTCTGTAAAAGGCTGTATAAAGGCTTATATTCCCCTATACAGTGGCAATATAGTAGCCAAACCTAGTCACACAGAGGTGTTGTGCAAATTGTGTCAGTGATTAAAGTACAAGGCCCTATTAGATTGCCTTGGGAGACCCCTCAGCTCTGCGCAGCCCCCCTGCTCTTTCCCGCTCGCTGTCGGCATGTGTAATAGCACCAGCAGGCAGTGGGGAACGAGGTGCAAGTGAGCGCTGACCTGACAGGTTGGTACTCGCTTGCTTCTCCAGATCGGCCTGTGTAATAGGGCCTATAGTTATATCCATTGACTCACAGGTGACACCTTCTTATAGTCATTTACTAAATAACTATAAGAAATCACTGCTTTACTTTCTCCCTATGCAGCCTAGACTGCTATAATGACTTCTTCCAGCCAAGGCTCATCAATGTGTAATCTGCTAAACATAATGAGCTTCTCAACTTCATAGGCCCCCTTTGTGTCCCACTAGGTAACATTGCCTCCTTTGTGCTCTACTAGGTAATAATGTCCAATTTGAGCCCCCTACTAATATGGCTTTTGTGCCCTCACCAGTGATCTGCCTAAGGGCCCTATTCCACCGGACGATTATCGTTCAGATTATTGTTAAATCGTTCGAATCTAAACAATAATCGTTCGGTTGAAATGCAGTTAACGATTAACGACCGAACGAGAAATCGTTGATCGCTTTATAAGACCTGGACCTATTTTTATCGTTGCTCGTTCGCAAAACGTTCGCAAATCGTTCGCATTGAATAAGACATTGTTCGGTCATTCGCAATAGATACGAACGCAATAGCGAATAAATAGCGAAGAAAAACTATCGCAATTACGATCATAAGTAACGATTATCGTTCCATGGAAATGAGTGAATGTTTTCAGGTCTTTCTCAATAGCGGTCGTTTGAGATCGTTAATCGTTAACGATTATGCAAACGATAATCGTCCGGTGGAATAAGTCTGGCTGGGGAGGTTTACTGTAGGGCTGACATGTCAGAGAAAGTGGGAGCAACAGGATCCAGGTGCTGTTGGAACAGCAGCAGTGTGGGATAAGGGCAGGTGAGTATGGTTTATATTTTTTAAAGCGCCTTTAGTTTTAAATTATTTTGCTGTGTTGGAGTAACTCTTTAACAAAATCTAAAAGAATATAGCTACCCTTTTTCCTACAGGATAGGGACTCCCTGCAACTTTAGAAACAAGGGACCTGAGATACTCGTCAGGGAGTTTAGCGTTTAGCTATCTCCTTGGTCCCCATATAGAATATATAGCGTGGCAAATTCCATGCGCACCCCGCTGCTCTATTCTTACAGGAGACTTGAGGTATTCAGATTGTAAAAATTTTCCTTCCAATTACTAATGGGCATCTTTCTCTTTTCCAAATAGGCTGATCACTGGCTGTGTTTTGTCTCTTGGCAGGAATCCACTTGGACATCAATAAGATGCTTTGCACTTCTCACTTTTTTTTTTTTTTTCATTGTAAATATGCAAGTCATGTTTATTAAGAGATGACAACCATTGCTCTGTCTGAGCACAGCAGTATTATGTAGCTATTGCATTGCCCTTGTACAAATGGTAAGAGTAGAAATATTCATGAACTGCTGCTGGTCCATATTTCTGGAATTCCTGGTAATATTGTTCTCTGAAATCTAAAGCGTAAAAAATAGCTGTAAGAATGCCGTTGTCTTATGTTACTGGCTTTTTAAAAATATTTTATACAGTATTAAGCAATATGTATTTTTAAATTAATTTGCTAAATCTCTGCTCCGCATCATGAGGCTTTCATGTACTGTATAGTGCAGGAAGTAGTTGTTTCTGTTCACAATATAGCAGTGGCAACCCGTAAATGCAGCACTCTTTAAAGGAGTTGTCCAGCGAAAATCTTTTTCTTTAAAATCAAATCAGAAAGTTATATAGATTTGTAATTTACTTCTATTAAAAAATCTCAAGTCTTCCCATACTTATTAGCTCCTGTTTGTCCTGCAGAAAGTGTTGTTTTATTTTCAGACTCTCACAGTGCTCTCTGCTGTCATCTCTGGCTAAAACAGGAACTCTGTGAATGCCCATAGAAAACCTCTCCTGCTCTGGACAGTTCCTGTCTCGGCCAGAGATGTCAGCAGAGAGCACTGTCTCAGACTGAAAATAAAACAACATTTCCTGCATGACATTTAGTAGCTAATACGTATGGGAAGACTTGAGATTTTTAATAGAAGTAAATTACAAATCTATATAACTTTCTGACACCAGTTGATTTGAAAGAAAAAGATTTTCGCTGGACAACCCCTTTAAGGGTTCTTAAACCTTTTTTGGGAGGGGATTGAGGCCTGAGTTCTGCTTATATTAAATAGGGTTAACAATAGGGGATGGCATGAAAATCAAGTCTGTAAAGAACAACCATACATTTTACTGGCTGTCCACCAGTGTTTGCTGTCCATGAATAAACAATCTTAAGATCCTTGCTGTACAAAACCTGAACACAGGTTCAACAAGTGCTGCAAATGCCTTTTCCTTTTCCCCTCCTATTATGCGACAAAATGGTTTCTATGTCTTAGTCAGTTGTGTCCTGAGCATTGCTTGGATGCTACTTTGACATTTCAATTATTTGATCGGAGAGCAGAGTTGCATGAGAAATTCCATTGACGCAATGGGACAGGCAGAATTTCAAGCGGAATCTGAGGCGTGGGTTCCATTAGAAATTTCCGCCTATTTTGCTCTGTGTGCATGGACCCTTATCCCTGACAATGTTCTTAGTAATTCATACATTTATATTCACTGTTATTTAATAAATTTCTCTTTATTGCGCTCTGATATTAGAAGACTTTTAAATTAATGAAATATTTCTGTATATGATGTGACATATGGGATTTTCTCTAGCCATATGGTGCTAGCTGTTATATTGCCATGTTTTAATTCCATTGTGGATACATAAGTGAGAAAAATATTCTCCTTGTGAAGATAGTTTTAGCTTTCTCACATATCCAGTGTATAGATAGCTAGTTTAGAAGCATATCAAAGCTACAAGGACATCACTGTTGAAGAGAATGTGTCATCAGTCCATAACCTATTGTTTCAATCAAGTTTTAATGTCAAAATATATATATTTTTTTTTTCTAATTTTCCATATTAGGCCCCCTTCACACTGCCATTTTTTAAGATGAATAAACACTGATCAGGTAGCCTTTCAGGAGGTTTTAGGAAACCATCAGTGACCAAAAACAGAGGAACAAAAAATAAAACAAAGGGGCTGACAGGTTTGGGAGTCATTGGCATACATTTAAAGAGCCAGGAGCGGCACCTGATGGCATGTACATCAGAGTGGGGACTTGTCGTATGTCTTTTTTCTTTTGTACCATAGCTAATGCAGTCTTCCACTTTATCTATAGGCATTTATGGATGGCTTATGTACTTTACTTGTTTACTGAACACCATTGATTATCTTGTCATCTGCCAGCCCATGTCCCAGCTTAGTTGACACCCCTTGTTTTCAGTTACAATTCATCTTGTCTTTTTTGTGACTTTTAAAGTGACTTAGTAAGTTTATTGTTGTAGTGGTTTGGCTTGTTTATTTAGTAGGTGTTGCATTTTGTGCCGAAAGCCCCATTTGGCTAATATGTCCCAATATATTTCCCACCTTACAAAGCTCCACCAATTTCTTCCTGTTTGGTGATACTTTGTATGCTATATCTATCTATTTTATTATTAGTAGTAGTATTTTTAATAGTCCTAAAATCTTGCAGTTTACTTTCTAGTCTCTAGGTCTAAAGCCCCTATTACACAGGGTGACGGAGCTGTCAGCGCTCATTTGCTCCTCGCTCCCCGCTCGCTGCTGGCACTATTACATGCGTCATCAGTGAGCGTGTGAGTGCAGGGGGGCCGCGGGGGGCTGCCCGGGTGATCGCTAGATCGTCCAGGCAGCCCATATCAGACAGCAGCGGACGATAATCATTTTGCGTAATAGGGCCTTTAAGCTACGCTGAGACTTCATGATCGGTATCATTACATAGCAGTTCCCTCCTTATCAACCCAGACAGGAGCACAGTGAGGGGTGACACCAGTGGAAAGATAACAGGTACACACAATAGCTGTTGCTCAAAACTTAGCATCCCCCTTCTTGTAGAATCAACTGACCTTTTTCATTCTAAATAGGAGAAGCCCAGTCTATTGTTGTTCTACATACAATACCTCTAAATACTGATAAAATGGCTCAGGCGAGATGACAGCCCCCATAACAATGTAAAAAATGAAAAAAAAAAAAAAAAAAATAGATTTAGAAAATAGAAACAGATTAGAAAAAAAAGTTGTTTCAGTACCTGGTTCTGATGAGTAAAAAAAAAAACTAAGTCCTTAATGATTTTGGCTTGGGTGGTCAACTATATCCCAAATCCAATATCTATGTTTTCAGTTTTTTTGTTGGAACTCGATGATGATCCTTTGATGATTAACCCTTTCTGTTTTGTAATACTGAAACTCAGCAGTTAAGAATGACATTTATTTTGATGCATACATAAACTGGTCATATACACAATAGACAATGGTTGTCAGATGCCACCAATGTTGATAGAGTTCACCAAAAACCTACTGTATGTATGACAGCCTGATTATCCCCTGCAGCGTTGTGTACACAAGTCAGCCCAGGCTTTGTCCTTCTTCCTCCTCCTGTGCTGCTCCTCTCTTCCTGGAGGCTGATGGAAATGTTCATTGGTCGATGTCTGTGTCCAGGGGACCAGGAGAATGCTCTCCTCTCCATACACTGCATGAAACTTCCAATACAAAGTTATAGATGTCTGCTTACAAAACCAGCCACAAATGTCCCCAGAAACCACACAGTGCTCACATCCTGGACAGGACTTCTCAGACATGCATTGCTCCTACTGGCATGTCAGAAACTGTAACTGAGGTCAGCTGGGACATTAGTTACATCAAAGGGAACAAGACCATTTGGTTGTGGATGTTCTTTCAATCACTGGATAAATAGAAAAAGATTTACGATAGTGATACTATATTCTTTGGTGGTATAGACCAATCACTTCAAGAAGTTATGTACATGTCACTATTTCACTATTGAAGCTGTAATAGAGGCTATAATCTGCAGAGTTATTTTCAAGATTATAGCATATATATATATATATATATATATATATATATAATTCCCCCCCCCCCCCTGTTTTAAAATTGCAGTCTTATTGGTCCAGCCTTTATTTGCATTTTTAGTTTTTGAAATTCTAAAAAGCCTTAAGAACCAAAAGTCTCAAAAGAACATAGCCAATATGAAAACAGAGGGAGCTTTAGCTTTGAAAGTCCTAGCCCTCTGTAGTGCAAAATGATTTCAAGAAACGTTACCTAGCAGCCGATATAAAAAGTAGGTCATAATGATACTGCCGTGTTGGTGTGCCTTGTGTTTATATTAACATCGAAAATGATCATGAGAAACATAGCAGCCCAAACATAAAAAATGTCCTGAGCCCCTTCTCCTTCTGTTCTTAAGCAGATCCCATATGTGTAATTTTGCGTTAAATAGAATGAAATAGAAAGAAAAGGCCTTAGACCTCTAAGCTGTGGTTGTAGGTATATTGTCAACGATTGATGTGATCAGTAAAAATGTTTAATATAACAGTAACAAGATGGATCTACGGTTAAAATTAATTGTGAATTAGTGCTGATACAATAAAATCATCACATACATTAAGACAATAAAAATCAAGGTACAAATAAACCATTCAAGGGCCCTTGAGGTAACAAAATGATGATAACGGTAACTGTGGAAAATCGCTCTAAAAGCATGGATCAAAAGTTAATTTTGGGTGAATTGGTGTTAATCAATATGGTCAGTTCAGTATTGTCCGTGTTGCACAAAGAATCTAGTGCTTTTAGGAGAGCGGCATTCACACCTCGCTTATCAGATACGGCGGACTAGAAGTGTCAGCCAGTCTTTAAACACAAAAATTTCTGTTGCAATGTACATTAGTTGCTGGTTCTACCAGGGGAGATAAAAACACAATGCGGTTTGTGCCAGCCGGCACTTCTCACCACTCCTGACGTCCTCTCCGGGGCTGATGTTTCTAAGTGTAACTTGTCTCCTCTGTCCAGCTGCTCGTCCTCGCGGTCCTCTCGTTCTTCGCACGTCCGTCCGGCCTCGTTGTCATCTAGGTATAGTAGAGGTAACAGCGCTGGGTCTTAGAGCCGATATGCATAAGTATGAGCAGTAGTGCTCGTATTCCGCAATGATTTGAGTAAATGTGATACTTCAGATAGCTGCTTTTAATCCAAGATCTGTCCTGGGGTCCGTTTGGCAGGTGATGCAGTTATTGTCCTAAAAAACAATTAAGGATGAAGAGGGCGGGGAGGAGGGACAGAGAGGTTGTGCCGAATGCATAGTCATTCTAGGCCACGCCAGTTTGACACAGGGCTGCAAGTTTAAAAGTTGTTTTTTTAGGACAATAACTGCATCACCTGCTAAACGGACCCCAGGACAGATCTTGGATTAAAAGCAGCTATCTGAAGTATCACATTTACTCAAAGCATTGCGGAATACGAGCGCTACTGCTACGGGGCCCCGGCATAATACTTATGCATATCTGCACTAAGACCCAGTGCTGTTACCTTTACTATACCTAGTCGACAACGAGGCCGCACGGAGGCGCAAAGAATGAGAGGACCACGAGGACGAGCAGCCGGACAGAGGAGACGAGTGACACTTAGGAACATCAGCCCCGGAGAGGACGTCAGGAGTGGTGAGAAGTGCCGGCTGGCACAAACCGCATTGTGTTTTTATCTCCCCTAGTAGAACCAGCAACTAATGTACATTGCAATAGAAATTTTTGTGTTTAAAGACTGGCTGACACTTCTAGTCCGCCATATCTGATAAGCGAGGTGTGCATGCCGCTCTCCTAAAAGCACTAGATTCTTTGTGCAACACGGACAATACTGAACTGACCATATTGATTAACACCAATTCATCCAAAATGAACTTTTGATCCATGCTTTTAGAGCGATTTTCCACGGTTACCGTTATCATCATTTTTTACCCCAAGGGCCCTTGAATGGTTTATTTGTGCGTTGATTTTTATTGTCTTAATGTATGTGATGATTTTATTGTATCAGCACTAATTCACAATTAATTTTAACCGTAGATCCATCTTGTTACTGTTATATTAAACATTTTTACTGATCACATCAATCGTTGACAATATACCTACAACCACAGCTTAGAGGTCTAAGGCCATTTCATTCAATTTGATGTCTAATGAATTTTGGTATTCACTGCCTATTTTGACCTCAGCCTTAGAGGTTTTAGTGAGCTGCACCCACCCTGTGTCTGTTGTAATTTTGCATTGCCATCTATATGTATAGTGGGGTTTGAATGTAGCAGAACCTATTCCTTTCTTTATTGGGCGCCAACCTATTATTGTGCAGCACTTTATACACATGCAGCACTTGTCATCACTCAGACCGATCCCTGTCCCAATTAGGGTTCACCATTTATTATCCAAACTCACCTGTCTGTATGTTTTGGAGGAAATTGGAGTACCCTGAGGAAACCCAAGCAAGCACAGGGAGGAACTAAGATATTTTCAATAATGCACAGTTTATGGGCAAGTAAATTTAACCTCTTCTTTTCTATGTTTGCCTCACATTTCACAATACCTCCAAAACATTTCATAATCAATATTTGGAGGGGCTTTACATGAACATAGTGCTTATTATTGCTTGCTGGATAGATGCCACATTCGCTGAAGCTTAGCTAGAGCTACAATATTGCTAAGCATTTCTTGGCTCACTGCTTTTAGCTTCTTTACATAAAATATGCCAATGTATGGCGCCCTAGCTGTTCTTCCCTAAAAGCAAATGAAATGAAATAAACATTTATGTAGATGAGGTTTTCTGGTTTTAGGTAAATAATCCTTCATTGTTGTATAGTGGAAAGTTAAGCAACTTTATACTATATTTTCCGTCATTTTCATGATCTTTACTTGCTGTGAGTAAATGGGAATGTTTCTATTTGTTGGAATACTTACAGACTTCTAGAAGATGAGAGTTTTCTTACAGGTGTCCTGACACTCCTTTGTTTGCTTCGTATCATTCAGAATGATTTAGTTGACCTTAACCCCTTAACGACATCGGGCGTAAATTTACGCCCCCGCGCCTTGGTACTTAGCACAAATGGGCGTAAATTTACGCCCGATGTTTCCCCGATCGCTGTGTGTTCACACACCGCGATCGGGGAAGATGGCCTGCTATAATGTATAGCAGGCCATCTCTGCTCGTCAGCACGGGGGGTGGTTAACCCCCCCCCCCCCCGTGCCGACGATCGCTGCTATATGCTGATCAATACAGATCAGCATATAGTAGCTGAATACAGCTTTCCGGGTCATCGGTGACCCGGAAAGCAATGGCAATTGGTGCTGTCCGAGATAGCACCAATCGCCATTCGTGTGCTCCGGGAAGATGGCGCCGATGCCACCCCCACGATCGCCGTGATAGGCCGGCCAGTACCGGCCGGCCCATCACGGCGATCTTACTGTAAAAAACTGTTTTGCTTTGGGTTAAAAAGATTTTTTTTTTTCTCCAATTTTATTTATTTATTTTTTTTTTTGCGCCCTAACGCCGATGGGTGCTGATCAGCATCGCATATATGTGCGCCGCTGATCAGCAACTCCTCCTTTTTGGCGTAGGGGCGTTTTTTCCCCCCTATATCCTACCGTACATAAGTGCGGCATTTATCAGCAGCTCCTTTCTTGGCGTAGGGATATTTACTGTAAAAAAAAACATGTAAAAAACACTACACTTCACCACACTACATGGAATAAAGTTTTACACTACACATTTACATACCCCATATACCAATCCCCGTAAAAAGATTGCCCCCAGGGTGTTTTCGGCTTCGGACGCATACGTTATTGCCTCCGACACCAAAACAGCCAGTGAGGATAAATGGGGGGGATCCTTCTTTCCTCTATTCATCCTCATCATCCAGTGACGTGTCTGGGGGTAGCGTAGCGTACGCTGCCCCCCAAACACGTCTTTTCCGCCAGTTCCGTCCCAATAAGAGATGATGGTATGGCGTGAAATTCTACAAACTCTGTGAGAGTACCTCAGGGTACTCTTACAGATTTAGGGTACGTGCGCACTGCGGAATGGCGAAGGATAACCCTTTCAGCATTCCGCAGCTGGCACCCGCCGGCGGACTGATGTGGGCGCGTTGGTCATAGACTTAATTTTATGCACGGGCGGATTCCGTTGTCCGTCCAAAGAATGAACATGTTTATTCTTTGGACGGAGGGCGGAATCCGCCTGTGCATAGAATGGAGTGTGACACGAGCGGAGACGCGCGCCTGCATCAGTCTGCCGGCGGGTGCCAGCTGCGGAATGCACAAAGGGTTATCCTTCTCCATTCCGCAGTGTGCACGTACCCTTAGAGTGTGTGATGGAAGGGACACCCGAATCCAGCCCCCAGATGCCCCCCCCCAATCCTCGGAGTTAGTGGGAAGATCATTCGGGAACTGATCTTCCCACTGCTGGATAAAGGTTACCACCTGTACGGGGATAACTTTTATACCAGCACCCCCCTCTTCTGGTCCCTCGCTGCCCGAGCTACTGTAGCTTGCGTCACGATCCGAAAATATCAGAAGCAGTAACAGAGCCCTAATATTTAGCAGCCATGGAGCGGACCCAGCGCTTCTGGATATGAGGGACCCCGTATCGCACCAGGGCAACATTTTCCAGGTGACGTCCCGCACAGTGGAGAAAGGGAGACTTCAGAAGAAGTGCAGAGTGTGGCGTAACAGGGGGATCAGGAAGGACACCATTTTCCAGTGTGACGCCTGTCCTGATCACCCCGGCCTCTGCATACTGGATCGCTTCAAGGCGTACCACACGTCATCGGAGTTCTACATTGTCTAAATTCTGTCCCTTATTCCTATTTCAGGGGTCATGCTGATCCAGGGATTATTCTGATCGCCATTATGGAGTCAGGAAGGAATTTTTCCCCTGTGATGAGGCTACTGTCGTCAGCCTTACGAGGGTTTTTTGCCTTCCTCTGGATCAACACAGGTTGAATTTGATGGACACCTGTCATTTTCAACCTTATAAACTAATAATTGGCCTAATACCCCCAAATAAATTAGAATTGTCCCTTTTCCCCAGCTAAATAGGTATGGCCGCCATTCCCATTAGAGGAGGCCATGATGCAATTACAAAGCCTCTGTGCGGCCAGGACAGTAGAAATCCCCCACAAGTGACCCCATTCTGGAAACTACACCCCATAAGGAATCTAACGAGGGGGGCAGCGGGGATATGGCCCCCTGGTGACGGGCACATTTGTGCCGTGAAATTGAAAAAAAAATTATTTTTTATTTTCACGGCACATGTTCTACACATGTGCCCATCATCAGTGGGGTCCATATGCTCACTGCACCCCTTGTTAGATTCCTTATGGGGTGTAGTTGTGGGGGGTTTCTACTGTCCTGGCAGCACAGGAGCTTTGCAATTGCGACATGGCCTCCATCCTTCTTTCCAGCCTCTAAATGGTGCTCTGTCCCTTTGGTGGCTTGCCCTGTGCCCATATATCACATTATGTCCACATGTGGGGTATTTTCGTACTCAGGGAAAATTACCCTACACGTTTTGCGTTCATTTTCTTTTTTAACCCCTTGTGGAAATGGAAAAAATCAAGGCTAGACCAACATTTAGTGTAAAAAATGTTTAATTTTTACACTAAATCATTGATCTTGTCTTGATTTTTTCATTTTCACAAGGGGTTAAAAGATAAGAAAAACTAAAAATGTGTAGAGCAATTTTCCCTGAGTACGGAAATACCCCACATGTGGACATAAAGTGCCATGCGGGTGCAGGGTAAGCCTCCAAAGGGAAGGAACGCCATTTGGCTTTTGGAGGCTGCATTTGACTGGAATGGATTTCGAGGGCCTTGTTGCATTTAAAAGGCCCCTGTGTTGCCAAGACAGTTTAACCCCCCCCACAAGTGAGCCCATTATGGAAATTACACTCCTCAGGGAATGTAACAAGGGGTGTAGTGAGCATATGGACCCCACTGGTGACGGGCACAAATGTGGAACAATGTGGCGTGAAAATGAAATATTACATTTTTTACACTATAATGTTGGTCTAGCCTTAAATTTTTCATTTTCACAAGAGGTTAAAAGAGAAAAAAAGCCACAAAATGTGTAGAGCAATTTCCCCCGAGTCCGTAAATACCCCACATGTGGACATAAAGCGCCATGTGGGTGCAGGGCAAGCCTCCGAAGGGAAGGAGCGCCATTTGGATTTTGGAGGTTGGATTTGGCCAGAATGGATGATGAACGCCATGTCGCATTTTTAGAGCCCCTGTGCTGCCAAAACACTGGAAACCCCCCACAAGTGACCCCATTATGAAAACTACACCCCTCAAGGAATCTAACAAGGGGTGCAGTGAGGATATGGACCCCTGGATGAAGGGCACATATGTGCTGTGAAAGTGAAAAAATGAAAATGTTCACTTTCACGTCACATTTTTCTACATTTGTGCCCATCACCAGTGGGGTCCATATCCTCACTGCACCCCTTGTTAGATTCCTTGAGGGGTGAAGTTTTCATAATGGGGTCACTTGTGGGGGGTTTCCAGTGTTTTGGCAGCACGAGGGCTCTGTAAATGCGACATGGCCCTTGAAATCCATTCCAGTGAAATCCAGCTTCCAAAAGCCAATTGGCGCTCTTTCCCTTTGGAGGCTTGCCCTGCACCCAAATTGCGCTTTATGTCCACATGTTGGGTATTTCTGTACTCAGGAGAAACTGCGCTACATATTTTGTGAAAATGAAAAATTGAAGGCTAGAACAACGTTTTAGTGTAAAAAATAATTTTTTCACGCCATATTGTTAGGAAAATCTGTGAAGCACCTGTGAGGTCAAGATGCTCACCGCACCCCTTGTTATATTCCTTGAGGGGTCTAGTTTTCTAAATGGTGTGCCTTTAGGGGTGTTTTTAACATTTTGGCACCCCAGAACCTCTGCCAAGCTGAAGTGGTACAGTCAGAAATTACCAAATATAACAGAGCCATTGAAATTCACTAGGCGCTCCTTTATATCTGAGGCTTGTGGTTCCGTCAAACAATGCATTAGGGCCACATATGGGGTATTTCTATAAACTGCAGAAATGGGGCAATCCATATTGGGGTGCATTTCTCTGCTAATAGGTTGATCATTATGAAAGATATTGGATTACAATAAAATTTTTGCACAGAAATTTAAAATTTTCTAATTTCTTACACACTTAGCTTTTATTTCTGTGACTCTCCTAAAGGGTTAAAAAACTTTATGGATGTGCTTTTGCAGAGTTTGGGGGGTGCAGTTTCTGAAATGGGGTGCTTTGTGGGGCTTTCTAACATACAAGCCCCTCAAATACACTTTGAACCTGAACAGGTCCCTAAAAATATCTGATTTTGAAATTTTACTGAAAATTTGGAAATTTGCTGCTTATGTTTTAAGCTTTCTATTGTCTAAAAAAAATGAAAGATCGTTTAACCCCTAGACGACCCTGGACGTAGGGTTACGTCATGGAAGTCTGTCCCCAGACGACCCATGACGTAACCTTACGTCCTGGGTGTTTTTCCCGCTATGAAGCGCGCTCCGGAGAGGAGCGCGCTTCATAGCAGGTGGGGGCCAGCTGCAATCAGCAGCCGGGACCTCACCGGTAATGACACGCTGCAGCGATCGCGCTGCCGCGTGTCATTAACCCCTTAAACGCCGCGATCGCGTCGCGACCGCGGCGTTTAAGTGTAAGTGACAGGGGGAGTCCCCTGTCACTTACCGATCGGGACCCCCGCAGTGTGACTGCGGGGGTCCCGATAGTTGAAACGGACTGCCGGAGGTCTCTTACCTGCCTCCGTGCGGTCCGATCGGCGATCTGCTACACTGAGCCTGCACAGGCAGGCTCAATGAGCAGATCGCCGATAACACTGATCAATGCTATGCCTATGGCATAGCATTCATCAGTGTAGAAATCAAAGTACTGTATGTAGAAGTCCCCCAAAGGGACTTCAAAAGTGTAAAAAAAAAAAAGTTCAAAACACTAACACACTACCCCAAAACCCCTCCCCCAATAAAAGTCTAAATCACCCCCCTTTCCCATTATATAAATAAAACATATCAAAATGAATAAATAGATAAACATATATTATACCGTAGCGTGCGTAATTGTCCGATCTATTAAAATATAACAAGCGTCATTGCGACCGGTAAACGGCGTACACGAAAAGAGGGGAAAAAGTGCGCAGATTACCGATTTTATGTTACATTATATATTAAAAAAAATCAATAAAAAGTGATCAAAACGTCTGATCTTCACAAATATGGTATTAGTAAAAACTAGAGATCATGGCGGAAAAAATGACACCCCATACAGCCCTGTAGGTGAAAAAATAAAACCGTTATAAACGTCACAATAGGCCCATTTTATTAATATTTAATTGCCAAAAAAAAGGATTTCATAAAAAAAAATATATATATAACATTAGAGAATCTGTGTAACCTGCATATGGTTGTGTTCGGACTGACCTATAGAATAATAGTGTCATGTCGCTGTTACCATATAGTGCATTACGTAGACACAGGAACCCCCCAAACGTTACCATATCGCATTCTTTCTTACGATTTCACCTATTTATATCTTCATAAATAATATATTTGGAATTCCATCATACATGTTATGGTAAAATGAATGACGCCATTACAAAGTACAACTATTCCTGTAAAAAACAAGCACTTACATGGCTTGTAGATAGAAAACTGAGAGTGCTCTTAGAAGGGGAGGAGGGAAAAACGAAAGCACTAAGATCAAAATTTGCGCGGTCCACTGGGTCATTTTGGGCCTGGTCCTCAAAGGGTTAATAAATGCCGCCAACATAAAGTAGACATGTTGCTAGTGCTATTTAATATATAATTTATGTGGTATAACCATTTTCTGTATAAGCAAAAAAGTTTCAAAGTTGGAAAAATGCATTTTTTCACAATTTTTCACATTATTTGGTTTTTTTTCATAAAGATTCGTTATAATTATTGACTCCAATTTACCAGAAATCTAAAGTACAATATGTCACGAGAAAACTCAGAATCAGCCGGATAGGTAAAAGCATCCCGAAGTTATTAATGAATAAAGTGACACTGGTGATATTCATAAAATTTGTCTCTGTCATTAAGGCCATTTCAGGCTCTGTCTTTAAGGGATTAATGTTACATTTGAGATAGAGGCCCTGATGTTTTAGCTCCCAGAGTACTGAACACTGATGAGAAGTTTAACGAGGCAGTTGCAATAATATTATCTTGTAAGACATCAACAGGGGTTATAATCACAAGCAGTTTCTATGTTTAAATTAATGTTATACATACCGCCAAACTGTGGCCAATGCTCCCTCCATGCCAATATTTGGTCTTTTCTCTTAAAAAAATAAAAGAGAGAGTGAGAGAAAACACAGGAACTCCTAGTCCTTTGCACGCTCATGCATGGAAAGACACTATAATCTCACTGTGTGGTTACAGTGGTTTTGGTGTTGTGTGACAGGAGAGCTGACCATACAATGCAACACCCCCAGTATTCTCTGATACTGAACATGGATGTGCAGCAGCTGTACACATGCGCAATAAAGACTTGTCCCGCTCTATGCACACCCAGGAATGGCTGTCAATCAATACTAAGCCATGTCTGTGAGCACACAAAGTAATGTGAATTCCTGTGTTCACTTTTTTTTTAAAGATAAAAGAGCAAATATAGGCTCAGAGAGAGAGAATGGACTGCAGTTTGACAGATAAGGAGACTTCTAGTTAGGGCTGGGCGGTATACCGCAAAAGTTGCGGTATTTTTGTATTTCTATGTCCCCGCGCCCGTCCTGTCAGAGCGCCCCCCCCGCACACACATGAGTGTCTCGGCACGAGCGCTGCATGTCATGTGCAGGGGCGCCGGTATCGGAGCGGGAGCTGGAGGAGCAGCAGGACCCAGGTGTCAATGCCGCCTGCCCCGCCCCCGTCTAGTCCAAGCGACTCTCCCTGTCCCGTGCGCGCACCTGTCCGCCCTCTCCACCCATCTGGTCCCCATCCTGCCGCACCTGTCCCATTCATGCGCCCACCACCCGTCTGGTCCGGCGTCCCTGCACACTAAGGGGAGTACACTACAGCCGCCCCCACGTGCTGCTGCTCCTCCAGCTCTGACATGCCGGCCTCGCTGCACACACAGGACAACGTGTGCATCACTCGCCGGCCGGGTCATAGCTGGAGGTGTAGGAGCAGCACTTGTGAGCAGCTGACCTGTAGTCCCCTCAGTTACAGTACAGGACTGTAATATAGAAGGAATGAATGGGCTGCAGCAGGCAGGAGAAGTTATTGCTGTGTGTGGTATCCTGCCTGCTGCAGCACATCCATTCCTCCTATGTTACAGCCCTGTACTGTTACTGAGGGGACTACAGTCATACACCCCTGTCCGCCCCCCCTGTACAGTCATACACCCCTGTCCGCCCCCCCCTGTATAGTCATACACCCCTGTCCGCCCCCCCCGTATAGTCATACATCCCTGTCCGCCCCCCCCCTGTACAGTCATACACCCCTGTCCGCCCCCCCCCTGTACAGTCATACACTCCTGTCTGCCCCCCCCCTGTACAGTCATACACCCCTGTCTGCCCCCCCTGTACAGTCATACACCCCTCTCCGCCCCCCCTGTACAGTCATACACCCCTGTCCGCCCCCCCCCTGTATAGTCATATGCCCCTTTCCGCCCCCCCTGTACAGTCATACATCCCTGTCCGCCCCCCCTGTACAGTCATACACCCCTGTCCGCCCCCCCTGTACAGTCATACACCCCTGTCCGCCCCCCTGTATAGTCATACACCCCTGTCCGCCCCTCCCCCCTGTAGTCATACAGCCCTGTCCGCCCCCCCTGTTCAGTCATACATCCCTGTCCGCCACCCCCCCGTATAGTCATACACCCCTGTCCGCCCCCCCCGTATAGTCATACATCCCTGTCTGCCCCCCCTGTACAGTCATAAACCCCTGTCTGCCCCCCCTGTATAGTCATACACCCCTGTCCGCCCCCCCGTACAGTCATTCACCCTTGTCCGCCCCCCGTATAGTCATACACCCCTGTCCGCCCCCCCTGTTCAGTCATTCACCCCTGTCCGCCCCCCATATAGTCATACACCCCTGTCCGCCCCCCCGTATAGTCATACACCCCTGTATAGTAACACACCCCTGTCTGCCCCCCGTATAGTCATACATCCCTGTATAGAAACACACCCCTGTCTGCCCCCCCATATAGTCATACATCCCTGTCTGCCCCCCTGTATAGTCATACACCCCTATCTGCCCCTACCCCTATGTGCCCCCTGTATAGTCATACACCCCTATCCGCCCATACCCCTATGTGCCCCCTGTATAGTCATACACCCCTATGTGCCCCCTGTATAGTCATACACCCCTATCCCTGTGTGCCCCCTGTATAGTCATACACCCCTATCCCTATGTACGCCCATGTATAGTCCTATACCCCCATCCCTATGTACCTCACTATGTACCTCCTGTATAGTAATACACCCCGATCCACCCCCCATATAGTCATACACTTCTATCCCTATGTACCTCCTGTATAGTAATACATCCTAATCCATCCCCCCCATATAGTCATATACACCTATCCACCCCCCCATATAGTTATACACATGTATTCCTATATGACCCCCTGTGTATACACATCCTGTAGAGCAGTGATTTTCAACCAGTGTGCCGTGGCACACTAGTGTGCCGTGACACATGGTCGGGTGTGCCGCGGGGAAAGTTCCCCAAACTATGGTGCCCCTGTAAAACAGGAGAAAACAATGGGAGAGAAACCTGGGGATGGGGGAGAAACAGGGGAGAGAAACATGGGGAAGAGAAGTTTGGTGGAGAGAAGCAGGGGGGAGAGAAGTATGGTGGAGAGAAGCACAGGAGAGAAGCATAGGGGAGAAGTATGGTGGAGAGAAGCAGGGGGGAGAAGCACAGGGGGGAGAAGTATGGTGGAGAGAAGCACAGGAGAGAAACACAGGGGGGAGAAGAAAACAGGCCTAGGTTTCACACTGAGTGAGTATAAATACATTTAGAATCTATATTATTAACTATATGTATAATATGTACTGTTTTAGTGTCATTTTGTGCCATTTTGATTGGTGGTGTGCCCTGGGATTTTTTAAGTATAAAAAGTGTGCCGCGGCTCAAAAAGGTTGAAAATCACTGCTGTAGAGGCTGTATACCTGTATATTCACATCCAGGTCTCTGCTGAGACCCCCTAATAATGACAAATAGTAATAATGATAATAGACTAACCATGGGTTGCTGCTCACTTCTTTTTTACTTTTTGTAATCAAAATATCGCCAGTTTGGCATGGCAAGTGGGTGTGGTTTGAAAAAAGGGGTGTGTCATAATTATTGTTGAATTATCGTTACCGCCGCTACATGTGCGATAAACCACGATATTGATTTAGGCCAATATCGCCCAGCCCTGCTTCTAGTGGCCATATGCATAACATAGATGTAAACATAGAAAACATAAAGAAAATAAAGAGTAAATTGCAAAACTGCAAACGAGTCCTACAAATATACCTATATAAGTTGAAATTAGAATACCCCTTTGAAGTGTCCCTGTCACGTGAAAAAAAATTGAAAAGGTTGTATGGCATGAGACATATCAAAAATTGTGGTTGTGGACCCTGACAGTATCCAATAGAATTCAGGAGAAGCACACAGTTGTACCCTTCACTCCCTGGCTTTCTGTGGTCTCCATCTCAGTGCACAAGATGAGTTCCATTATAACTCTGTGGGGCTCGTCTCTTGCAGTCAGATGGAAAAGGTAGCCAGCAAGGAAGTGAGTAGTATATCCTATCGGTAAACATCTGGCATAGATTTATGGCACAATCTATGTCAATTTCTATTAAATATAAATTATGGTAAATCTGACAATAGGGAAAAAGAGGAAAGTTTTATGATAAATGTGGCTAGTTAAAAAATTGCACACAACCTTTCTACACCAGAACTCTGATGTAAGGGCTTGATCAATTTCCATCTTTTTTTATGTCTAGTTTTTATGTCTATGGACACTGGATGAAATTAACATTAAAATATTATCTAGAGATTGATAATGTATCGTCAATCTGATCTCCAACTGTTGGGATCCCCATTATCACAAAAATGGAGGTCAGGTTTCCGCTGTGAATGTACATGCACAGCAGTTGCTCGATTCATTGTAAATGGGAAATGCCAAAAACATGAAGGCAAAGTGTTGGTGCACACAATATGTTTAGTACAAGGGGTGTATGCGTGTAGTCCGGGTCTGGTGGATATCCAGAGAAAAAGCCACTAAAAATCCCTTATATAATTGTGTCAATAGAAAAAATGAATATGACCACCAATAATTGCAATGGGTTAGTGCACTTGGCTTCCCATGGCTTTTAATGAATCATTAAAGGCAAATATTGTAAGTAGATATGCATATTGCCTGTAGTTTGAGCTAATTGATTTGGTTCTTTATGTTTCCTTGATGTTACATTATTGCAGAAAAATGCAGATAGGATATGAAGGAAACCCTGAGTACACATATCAGAATAAAGTTTAGAATACAAGATTTTTACACATTTCTTTCCTGCTATGTTATTCCATTTCTGTCAATTTTAGCTTGAAATTCATTTTTTTTAACTAATCGATTTTTTGTGCCCACTGAGTCACAGTAACAAAGTACACAAGGAGTATTATTTGCTTCAATAGGAGCTCCATTCACCACAACTTTGCTTCATCATGTTAAAGAGAACTGTGGGGACATTTTGTTTCCTTTTTTTAACCTCTATAACAACCAAATGCGTTCATTTGTGTTTACTACTTCTACAAGTTAGCGTTTCCATATATAACAAAAGGCTGTGCTCTATCCCCATGTGTATACACTGTGTATAGACTCCTGTGTGTATCACTTTAACATGACCCACGGATAGATCGGCGCCGATGAAGGTAAGCTGGTGCTGCGGTTCAATTTTTTTTAACTACGGCCCGGTTTCCAGCGTTCGACGTCATTCTATCCACGGGTACCAGGCCGGGGCTAAAGCACTAGAGGTGGGCCGGGCTGCCCCCAGTGGGAGGAATCCCCTGCCCGTCTATGACATGGCAACGGAGCTGTGTCATAGAAGGGTGAGGGATTCCTCCCATCGGGGCGGCCTGGCCTGCTTCCAGTGCTTCAGCCCCGGCCTGGTACCCATGGATAGAATGGCTCCATACACGGGAACAGGGCCGCGGTTCAAAAATGGACCGCAGCACCGACTTCCCTGCGCCGATATATCCGTGGGTCATGTTAAAGCGAATGTACCTAATGGTGCATTCGCTTTAAACTTGTTATTATGTGGTTAGAGATGTGTGAGCTCACTATAAGGCTATGTTCACGCAACATAAATTTTTAATAAATAATGGCCATTGTAAAACTGTCCACTATTTATTGAAAATTCAAATAAATATTGTACCTTATGTCCTCTGTCTTACACTGTACACTCAACCCAAAGAGAGAATAGTCTAGAGTAGAGATAAGTGAAGCTCCAGCACGCTCTGGCTCATCTAAATCCCAGTTTGTGGCATTTAATTACTAGTTGCTGCAGATGTTGGATGCACCCCTAAGGCTGCCTGGAAAACATGGACAAAGCCATAGGCTGTATTTAGTTTTTCTCTGACTCCCTAGGGTTGCATCCAACTTCTGCAGTCACTGGTAATCATATGCAGCCCACTCAGGTTCAGATATGCTCATCTCTAGTCTGGAACTGACTATATTTCAATGCTGACTCTAGCTGAGCTAACGCTACATAAATGAGCCCATGGCTAGGCCAAATTTAGACCTGCTCATCAGAATTCCAGGCACATCTTTTTACATCTTCATAGTCTTGTTTTCCTGCTGACAGGTTCATTTTGAGTGTAAAAAGAAGTCACAAAAAAATCTACTCAAGGCATTGTATCTATTGTATCTGACTGTGCCCAGAATCCTTACGTGGATATGCTGTACATTATGTAATGTTGGTGCTGTACATATTACATATTTGCTGTTACACATTGTTGATTATTATACTGGCTGTTGGTTGGTTATGTTGATGGAGAATCCCTGCCTTGCTTGCTACACTCCTTCTGTACGTAGGGAGGGTGGCACTGGTTCAGCAGTACTCTCTCAACAAGGAAAGGAGCTAAAGTACTTAAAGGGGTAGCGCGGTGGTAAAGAATTATTCACAGAATAACACACATTACAAAGTTATACAACTTTGTAAAGTATGTTATGTCTGTGAATGGCCCCCTTCCCCGTGTCCCACCACCCCCACCCGTGTACCCGGAAGTGTGGTGCGCTATACATACCTGTCACGTGCCGACTCGTCTCCGATGTCAGTCAGTCAGTGATGTCGTCTTCGGACGGCCGGGCCAATCCCTCCGACCGTCCTGAGTGCCGGACGCCCTCTGCCGCGTCATCGGCTGCTCAGCCGCGATTGGCTGAGCATAACTGTGCTCAGTCAATTGCGGCTGAGCAGCCGATGACGCGGCCGCGTCATCAGCTGCTCAGCCGTGATTGGCTGAGCCAAACTGTGCTCAGCCAATCGCGGCTGAGCATCTGATGACGCTGAAGAGGGCGGCCGGCACTCGGGTACACGGGCGGGGGTGGTGGGACACGGGGAAGGGGGCCATTCACAGACATAACATACATTACAAAGTTGTATAACTTTGTAATGTGTGTTATTCTGTGAATAATTCTTTACCGTCAGAGCAGAGCAAAATAATTTTAAGATATGTTATTGCCCAACAAAAGTTATGAAAATTACTAATAGACACTTATTATGAGGAAATGCACCTATAGTGCATTTTCTCTCCACTCACTACAGCATGGCATGTTTAGATCTCTGTAAAACTGCTGACACCTGCCGTGGGACAGACTGGAGCAGCAGGAGTCGGCAGTTTGTGACTTGACATCATCAACTTTACAGAGACTTGAACGTGCCATGCTGTAGTGAGTGGAGAGAAAATGCACTACAGGTGCGTTTCCCATAATAAGTGTAATTTTCATAACTTTTTTTTGGGCAATAACATATCTTACAATGATTTTGCCCGGACTTCCCCTTCAAAGTGAATGTACCACTGGTACATCACTTTTTTGTTTTTTACATGAATAGTCTGGCGATTGCGAGGGGATGCCAGTGGTCGGTACTTTATTTAAACCACTGCCCGTTTCCCGCGCAGGGTGCCGGTCTTTTACCGAGCACAGCCAGGCAGGAAGCACTGGAGGCGGGCCGAACAGACATGCCAGCGGCAGGATTTTAACAACGTATCCTGCCGCCACCAAGGAATGATAGTTACACTTTAAGGTTATGTTCACACAAAACCTTTTTTTGCCGTTTCAAGACTTTTTTTTTTGGAAGGCTGTCATTTTGACACTAAATGTGACCTTTTTAGGCAAATGACAGTCGTAATTTGCATAAAACGGTTGTGTCTTGGCACCTAAATGACTGTCATCCAAAAAAATAAAAGTTTGCAAAGTGGCGGGAAAAAAAAGAAGACGTTGTGTGAACATATTCTTCTGACAACTTCTGACATTGTTAGATAGGTGTTACATAGATAGGACAAGGAGACACCTGGTACTTTTCATAAATCCACCTGTGCCTCCAGGATGGAGAGAAATGCTTTTATTCCCTGGTGCAAGTCAAAGAGCCTTTTCCAGGCCCCTGAATAGCTGCAAGCTGTAATGCCTCTTCTCTCGCCCTCCCTCCTTGATTGACACCTAAAAGCTGTGTCCCAAACAGAGTCAGGTATTGGAGGGGGAGATAGGGTATGTTCACACTAACCACCCGCCAAAATGTCAATTTTTTGGGTGGACGGCAGATTGAGCGTCAAAATATCATTAAGTCTATAGGACGCCGGAATTTCAAGCAAAGTCCCCTGCGCAGCCTCCTCTTGCAATTTCGGGGCGTGTTCCGTCATGGAAACATACCCTAAGGAGATGTTAGTGCTTATTCCCACGTTCCATGAAACACACGCAGCTGCTTCATTACAGTGCCTTGAATATTTAAACACTTTCCCCACTCCCGGCATGACAATGATACATCATACTGTGTAGGTAAAGACTCCACAACACGTCCGTGCTGTCCCTTTTTTTTTATGGAACTTGGGAATAAGCCCTTACAGCCCGATGCACTTCAGGAGCTCAGAAAAGCCTCTTTGACAAACAATGTCAGGAGCGTGGATGTGAATTTCAGCTGAAAGATTCCCTTTAAATATTGTCACCCCCTTTCCAAGCTTCATATCTTACCGTTTATAGGATTTCTTGGTGATCTCTCTTTTCCCAAAAATGCATGGTACTGTTGATGGACAGTGCCATAGGGGCAGGGCTTAACACCTTTGGTGCCCCATGTCTCCACCTACACCAGTGTCATAGGCCCTGCCCCTCTGCAATGTCATTGTGGTCTAGACCCTGCCCCCTCTGCTGCCATTGGAATAGATCGACCTAGAGATGTTGATGACGTCATGAAGGGGGGGGGCATACAGCACTGATATGGGCGGAGATAAGGGGCACCATGGTTATTAAGCTGTGCCCAAATGGCACTGTCCACCAACAATAACATGCATTTTTGAGGGGAAAGACCACCAAGAAATACCTTATACGGTAAGATATGAAATGTCCATAATATAAGCTTAAGAATGGTGCTGAGAACTTCATACGTGGAAAGAGGGTGACAATATCACTTGTGTGCAACATTAATGGGTAATAAATGCAGGAAACATGCTGAAGAGAACCGCTGTGTGTCCTGTTGGCTTATGCTTAGGAGAGAGGAGACAGTACTGACATGTGCCCAAAGATACCTCCACTATAGAAAAGAGAGGGCCGGAATAGGTCAGAGCTGCTATCAGATTATAAACGGTATAGACAGAGACATAAGGAGTATGATCTGGTAGGTTTGAAGAGTTTTTGTAGCTTACACGGTTATTCCAGGGTGGTCATATTTGCTTGGCCAATCCCATGCAACCTCAATTCTAATGGCTCTTGGTCCTCTTCTGTTAGTGATTAGCTGAGCCACTATTTTCTGCAGGGTTGTCTAGGGGAATTAATACTAATACCATGCAGGTATAAACAGATTTTGCACAGAAATATTCTTTCAACTCACAGGCTGAAAAAATGTATGTTAAGATTGTCTTTACTCAGAGTTTATGTATGATAATGGCTTTATATGATTTTATAGGGTCACACCACCGGCCACAACAGCTCATGATTTATAGCTGCCTGTCACTTATATATCCTGCATCCTATTACATGTAATAATAGGTTATAGTATGGGATGTGGTAGTGACACATCTCCACGAGCTGAACTCATTACAGTAAGGTTAAGAACACTGAGTTAATATTATGTGTTACTATGGATTTAATTGACTTCTCTTCCCTGGATGTTCATTTCACCAGCAGGGATATAATTGCAGACCTCATCTTCTGCCTTTCTGGATTATTCATCTGGTTTTTAGCACTGATGTTTCCGTTGTCTTTTTACTTTTGCCACTTATTATCTTCTTTCTGTATAACTATTTTATAGTACCTTTTTCTATTAATGCTTGCTATTTTTACTTTATTCACTACTTAAAGTGACACTGTCACCCCCTTTGTTCATTTTGACATCTCTACACAGGTGTAAAGGGTAAATTTAGTGTTTTTCATACCTTATTTCATATCATATGTCATGGTGCTTGTTCAAGTAAAAAGTGTCCTTTTATCAACTGCAGATTGTATTAAGTGGGCGTGGCCTCGCGGCATTAGCGCCACATAACCCCGCCCACAACGGCACAGTTGGCCCCGCCCCCTCGCCGGCCATTGGAACAGGCTGGCCGAAAGGTCTAGACCCCACCCCCTTTACGTTGGACAACCAATGGGCGTCAAGGGGGCGGGGCCAACCGGGCCATTGTGGGCGGGGTTAAGTGGCGCTAATGCCGCGAGGCCACGCCCACTTAATACAATCTGCAGTTGATAAAAGGACACTTTTTACTTGAACAAGCACCACGACGTATGATATGAAATAAGGTATGAAAAACACTAAATTTACCCTTTACACCTGTGTAGAGATGTCAGAATGCACAAAGGGGGTGACAGTGTCACTTTAAATCATTGTATTAAAGCTAATATTCTGTCTCAACCTGGAGTTACATAGAACCGAGATCCTATCCCTGTGTGTATCCGTCACACAAAAATACATATATAAAAGTATTTAGGGATGGTTCTCAAGGTACCTGAAATATACTATTGGTGTATATAGGATATAAAGGATGCTATCTAGAGATGAGCGAACCTCGAGCATGCTCGAGTCGATCTGAACCCAAACTTTCGGCATTTGATTAGCGGTGGCTGCTGAACTTGGATAAAGCCCTAAGGCTATGTGGAAAACATGGATATAGTCATTGGCTGTATCCATGTTTTCCAGACAACCTTAGAGCTTTATCCAAGTTCAGCAGCCCCCGCTAATCAAATACCGAACATTCGGGTTCAGATCGGCTCGAACCCAAACCCGGTTCGCTCATCTCTAATGCTATCAAGTATTAATCAAAATTTTATTCAAATAAAACATAGGGATCACATGTGTAGTCGTACATAAAAGGTATATACAGTGGTGCCTTGGATTAGGAGCATAATTCGTTCTAGGACCGTCAAGAAATCATTGAAATGCAAAAAATTAGTTCCACACCTCAAAATAATATTTTTTTTATTCTGAATAACATGTAAAACAAATGAAACAAACATTTAGGAACAGCTGAATATGTTATGTTGTAAGTTACTGTACAGTATAGCAATCAGCATGTGGTGTATAATGTATAGTAACTGCATAAACCAGAAAAAGCAGCAGCAGTTTTAGATAGAGGATGGAGCTGCAGATCCTCATAATGGAGCAGCGTAGTACAACAGGCTTAAATAGATAAGCAGGGCTTCTATCAGAGGTCTGTGTGGTCACATGACGGCAGTGAAAATGTTTTTTTTTTAAATCAAATGGTGTCAGAAAGTTATATAGATTTGTAAATTACATCTATTCATAAAGCTGAAGTCTTCCGGTACTAATCATTTGTTGTATTACCTGCAGGAAGTGGTGTATTTACGTCACTCTCACATGGTGCGCTCTGTTGGTGACAGGAACTGTCCAGAGCAGTAGCAAATCCCCACTGAAAATCTCTCCTCCTTTAGACAGTTCCTGACGTGGACAGGGGTGGCAGCAGAGAGCACGGTGTCAGAATGAAGGAAAAAAGGACCCCTTTAACCCCTTAGTGACCGACGCACGTATTTTAACGGCGGCCACTAATGGGCTTTATTCCGATGCGTACGCCTTTTAACGGCGGACGCATCGGTATAAATTACCGCTCTGGTGGCGGCAGCAGTGCGGGGGATCAGCGGTCAGTGTGACCCTCCCCCCTGTAACTGCCCGGAGCGGAGTATGACAGCGGCATCTAATGGGTCCCGGCCGGCGCCGCGGGTATACTCACGCGATCGCGACGTCCCGTGGCGAAGTCCGGTCCCCCGATGTTGTCATGGTGATCCCGGGGTCCTAATGAAGGCCCCCGGGCTCACCATGCATATGTCATCCTGCTGACAGGGGTGGCTGAGGCTATTGCCTGTCAGCCGGATGGTCCCATTATACAATACACTGTACTGCAGAAGCAGTACAGTGTATTGTATAATGTAATCTAAGTGTTACACTAGTGTACAGTAATGTACACTAGTGTAAAAGTACACCAATCACAATCACCCCCCAGCCCCTCCCCTCCCCCGTAATAAAAATGCATTACATTCCCCTTCACTATAAAACATTACATAAAAGTGATCAAAAACACAAATCCTATACATATTTGGTATTGTTATGTCCGTAACGACCCAATCTATAAAACAATATCAATAATTTTGTCGCACGACACACGCTGTAAAAAAATAAATAAAAAAACAGTACCAGAATAGCTGTATTTTATCAATCTGCTTTAGAAAATACGTCATAAAAGAGATCAAAAAGTAATATACATATAATACTTGGTTCAATCAATAGAAACTACAGATCTTCCCGCAAAAAATAAGCCCAAAACCAGCTCTGTCGCGCAAAAGATAAGAACCTGCGTTACAGATTTTGGGGTGCATTTTCTCTCCCATTCCTTGTAAAGTTGAGAAATTTCAAACTTAGCAAACATATTATTGGAAAAATTCTAGTTTTCCATTTTTACTGTCAAATTTTGAATACTTTCCTCAAATACCTGTGGGGTCAAAATGCTCACTGCACCCCGAGATGACTTCTTTGAGGGATGCACTTTCCAAAGTGGGGTGACTTATGGGGGGGTTTCTCTTCTGCAGACACTACAGGGTCACTGCAAACGCACCTGGCGCTCAGAAACTTCTTCAGCAAAATGAGCACTGAAAATGCTAATTGGCGCTCCTTCCCTTCTGAGCCCTGCTGTGTGCCCATACAGTTGTTTATGCCCACATTTGGGGTACCTTTCTACTCGGGATGAACCTGCGTTACAGATTTTGGGGTGAACTTTCTCTCCTGTTCCTTGTAAAATTGAGAAATATCTAACTAAACGAACATATTATTGGAAAAATTCTAGTTTTTCATTTTTACTTTCTACTTTTGAATATTTTCCTGTAATACCTGTGATGTCAAAATGGTCACCACACACCAAGATGTATTCTTTGAGGGGTGCACTTTCCAAAATGGGGTAACTTTTGGGGGTTTCCCTTCACTGGCACTACAGGGGTACTGCAAATGCACCTGGCGCCTGAAAACTTGTACAGCAAAATCTGCAATGAAAATGCTAATTGGCGCTCCTTCCCCTCTGAGCCCCGCTGTGTGCCCATACAGTGGTTTACGCCCCCATATGGGGTACCATTGTACTCAGGAGAACCTTCATTACAAGTTTTGGGGTGCTTTTTCTCTCCTGTTGCTTGTGAAAATTAGATACTTTAATCTGAACAAACATATTATTTGAAAATTTCTATTTTTCATTTTTTTTCCAGCCTAATTGTGAATACTTTCCTCCAGCCCCTGTAGGGTTAAAATGCTCATTATACCCCTAGATTATTTCTTTAAGGTGTCTAGTTTCCAAAATGGGGTCACTTATGGGGGTTTCCACTATACAAGCCTCCTCAACTTAAAAAAAGAACTGGTCCCTAAAAAAATCAGTTTTGGAAATTTCATGAAAACGTGATAATTTGCTGATACATTTCTATGCCCCGTAACACCCTAACAAGGTAAAATATGTTTCCGAAATGAAGCCAGAATAAAGAGGACATATTGGTAATGTGACCTAGTAACTAATTTATGTCATACGACTTTCTTTTTTTAGAAGTAGAGAATTTCAAAGTTTGTAAAGTGCAAATTTTTAATCTTTTTCATGATATTTTTGTTTTTCACAAAAAACACACAAGATAGTGACCAAATTTTGCCACTAACACAAAGTGCCATATGTGACGAAAAAACAATCTCAGAATCGCTAGCATACGTTAAAGCATCACTGAGCTATAAGAGCATAAAGTGAGACAGGTCAGATTTTGAAAAATGAGCCTGGTAATTAAGGTCCAAATAAGCTTGGTCCCTAAGGGGTTAAAGTGGTTTTCTGTGTATATGTAAACAAAGGTCAGACAGGATATGCGAGATCATGTGAGATATGAAATCAGTGTTTTGGAATTAACATCACTGGAAATGTTGGTAAGGACTATTGATATTGAACTTCTAATTTATGTATTTGGTGGAATTTGACTAAAATCTCACATTATTAGATACATTGATTTGAATGCCTCCATCAATACTATATAAGTTATGCTCATTAAATGTGGTTTTGCTCATGGTACATGGTGGTCTGGTGGCCGTGGTTGCATGGTGTGGAGATTTTATGACCACACTCTTGTCATGTAAATAAAGTCACATGAGTAATTGTTATTTTTTGTTATGGCTTTTCCCTATTGATATCTGACATCCTTATATAAATCCCCACAAGTATCCCCACAATTTAGCATTTAATATTTAAACCTTCTCATTCTGATAAAGAACAGACACAGACTTCTTAAAGCATTGGCTTGGGTTCTGCAAGGCACCACCACTCCATGTACAGTGAATTGGCATATTCTTTGTGCTTTAGCTTTCTGCATGTTGTCTTGACAGTGATGTATTCTCCAAGCACCTACGCTGAGGCTTCATTTGGATGTAGTCTTCCATTCAGTCTCCATGGGCCTTTCCTGGCGTTAGTACAGCTGTGTTGTGACAAGAACTCGTCATTTCCACAGAGAGAGATGGCATCACTTTACCCATGTGATTACTTCAGTCCCAGGAATGGAGAATCATCATGCTGGGCCTGTTCTTTTCTAGAAGCTTTGACACTTGACAGAGAGAGGGTTTTCATTTTATTGTCAATTCTTTTAGCTGTTGTTTTGGATTGATGTAACTTTTAAAATGCTTTTTTATAACAGATGAGTACCGAACTATGGCTGGCATCATGACTGTGTGTTTCTAAAGGATCCATGTCACATGTGACAGATCTATTTGAATGCAGCTGTTACCCTAGAACCTATATTTATGCACTAGTATTGTGTCTGCCCCTTCTATAACCAGGGAAAGATTTGGTTCGTAGAGAAATTCTATGTGCACCTTCGGGCAGGAAAGGCCCAGGGGGTGTGGCAAGCCAGGGAGGAGGTGTGGCCTACTCACACGCCTTATTTATCATGATTTATGCCTACTTGCAGGTGTGAATAATGATTCATATCTACACCTACATCTACAAGTATGCCGCTCTTGATAAATCCCCACCCCCATCGGTCTATTATTTTTGCCTATTATTCCTTGGTGAATGGTGATGCATGACAAAATTGCAGTCCATGCTAGGACCTGTCACTATTTTTTGCAGCACAAATCACAGCCTCATAGTACCAATGGGCATGTGAACTGGGTCATTCAAAGGAATGGGTCTGTAGAAATTACACACCTGTGAATGTGTCTTTAATGATATCAAGACAGAACACTGTGGCTAATTCAGCAAAAGTGATTACAGTGGCCTCCTTTTAGTGCTTACTGGTGCTCAAAGCTAGGTTTACCTGTTAATTATAGTTGATCATTGGTCTACCCTTTGATACAGGAAATAATGGCAGTTAAAGGCTGCCAAACCGCCCATGCCGTTTTGTCCTACTGGGTAGTTCCAGTCAGGTTTGAGCAGAAAATTATTTGAGAGATACTCTTCTTAACATCTGCATACTTTATTATGAGGCTCATTTATAGGGCTGTTCTGACTTGCAGTGTACCAGGGCTGTGAAATAAAAAAAACTAGTGCATGCTCACCTATCTCAATCCAGGGCCAATGCTCCAATCACTCTAGTTCCTCTCTTTAACTCCTTGCCTGCTCAGCCTGTTTTGGCCTTAATGCCCGGGGCCTATTTTTTCAAATATGACCTGTCTCTATGTAGTGATAACTCTGCGGTGCTTTTAACTATCGCGGTTATTCTGAGATTGTTTTTTCGTGACATATTTCTCTTTATGTTTGTGGTATATTTTGGTTGATACACTAAATTTTTTGTAAAAAAAACACATTTGCGCAAAAAATTTAAAAATTTACATTTCTTTATATTCAAAACTCTCTTTTCCTAAGAAAGATAGTCATGCCACATGAACTAATTATTACTGCAACATCTACAACATGTCTACTTTATGGTGACGTCATTTGGTGAACGTTCTTTTACTTGTTAGCATGTTAGAGGGCTTCAAAATTTTGCAGCGAATTTTTAAATTTTCATGAAAATTTCAGCTCTGATTTTATTAGCGACCAGTTCCGTTCTGAAATGGATTTGTGGGCCCTTATGTTAGCTATCCCCATAAATCCCTCCACTGTAAAAACTGCACCGCTCAAAGTATTCAAAGTAACATTTCATAATTTTATTAACCCTTTAGGTGTTTTGCAGAAATTTATTTGTGTGTGTGTACTTTCACTTTTACAGGTCCATCTATAATACATTACAGCACATGATCAGTGCTGTAATGTATTATAGAATGAATGAGCTGTCAGAACCTGACAGCTAATTCATTTGATCAGGTCCCTGTGCAGGGGCCTGATCACTCTCATCTATAGCAGCCCAGACGCAGGAAGCAGCGGCTGGGTTGCTATGGTAACCCCCGGAGCCGCGTGAACACTTGCTTGGCTCGGGGGGGTGAAGGGGGGGGCAGAGGGAGCGAATCTCCCTCCGGCTGCTCCATAGACACTGCGGACGCCAGGACCGCTGTGTCTATGGGGTTAACTGCCCGGAGGGGAGCGCGGCTCCCCTCCGGGCAAAAGCAGTGGGAGGGGGCTGTGTGACACAGCCTCCTCCCACTGCCCGATCGTTGTTAGGGACAGAGGGGGGAGGCAGGGAGAGAATGACGTTCTGGAAACGTCATTTTGCAGCAAGGGGTTAACACTCATAACCCTCCCCTCAGCTCTCCCTGTTCTGTTAATGATGCTCTAGACACAATGTAGCCTCACTGATTGTCTGCACCAGGTTTGGATCAGGGAGAGCAATCAAGTTAGGGAAATATGGTGGACACCAGGAGGTACAGCCGGTCACTTGCCAGATGGTTAAGCGTGACACCACTTCTGTGGTGGTTGGCCGAGATATAGCTTTGCCGGTTGATGTTATTTTGTGACATCAGTGCCACTGGCACACAGGTATGCTTTTATTTTAATGGGCAGAGTATACCTTTTCCCCCTGTGGTCAGTAACCTGCCGGGCTGTTGCTGGGTCCCTTGGGCGATTAACACGGTTGTCCGGAGTGGAGTATTGACCCACCCAGACTATTGGCTCTTCCACCCACAGAAAGGAGAGATGACCCAAGGAAGGTGTATTTGCTGCGTCGGTGCTTAGTAAGGAACCACAGAGTCTCTTTAGCATAAATATAATCTTGTTTACTGTGAATATACTTGATATAGGCAGTAGATAATACAGCTTTGCCTCGACACAATACTTTACACTTGATAAGTTACTTAACACTTCAAAGTTCAGATCTGCACTGAGAAAAGTGATACAGCTGTGCTGACTGAGTTGCATGATGAGAAGTAGAAAAGAGGATCAGAAGAGTAGAGAGGAGGATGTCGAGAGAGTTTCAACCCAATGTAGTACTGTGCTCTGCCGGAACTTCAGAGGTAGAAATAGAAGAATACTTGAGAGTAGAGAGAATACTTGGACTCTTTGGTCTTTGCACCACCTATTGCCCACCAGTGTCAGGTGACCCGTCCTAGAGGGTGACACAAGCCCCAGACTGTCAGGAAGTCCTGGGGTCCAGGAAGATGGCAGTCCCTTCTCTCGACCCGCAACCCCTGTCCCTACCTGCTTGCCCCCTAGACTAAACCCTAGGGCAGCAACTGGGCAACAGTCCCTAGCCTAACTAGGGATACGGGGAGGTAACAGAACACACAGACAGGTATATACAAACAGGTCAGGCAGTCCGAGTCGGCAGCAGGAGGTCACGTCAAAATCCAAATCAGCAAACAAAGGGTAAACAGAGTCCGGTCCAAGGTCAAGCACAAGAGGTAACGGAGTACAGAGGATGAGGCAGGGGCGAAGTCCAAGTCCGAATGTCAAATAACAAGCAGAACAATAAGATATGCTGGTGTAGCTGGAGACCAAACATACACTGGCAATTACAGGGAGTAATTCACCAGCTTAAATGCTACCAGAGCTCCCGCCCCAGCCTCTGATAGGAGCAAGGAGTCTGACAGCAGCATGAGACACCAATAGCAGCCAGGGAGCCCTCCCCTGTACTCAGACAGGAGCAAGCCTCAGGAGAATGCAACACCTGAAGGCTTAACCCCACGAACACCAGAGAGGAGTCAGAAGAAGCATGAAGCCGGGTGTTGGCTCCCTGGCAGCATAGTATGAAGTGTGTGAATCAGGTCAAAGGGATAGGGCGTCGGCTGGTTCTTCCAGCCGAATTCACACACAGGGAACGAACTCTAACACAGACCTTGTTACCTGGGATGAGCAGAGTGGTCAGAGTTCTGTGATGACACCCTCGCTGCATAATAGAGTGCATAGGCTTCTAGCAACTTTGCCTTATCCGGACCAGTTCCCTTACTTTTTATGGATACTGTCCTGCACTGTGTTCCCCTGGTCCACGGTGTGGGTTGGGGTGATCCCTGACCTGTCGTCTCTAGTAGTAGCTTAACACTGCATAGTGTCTAGAAGAGGTTACAAACACACTTGGCGGGTCTGCAGCGAGTCTCCATGCTGCGTTTTTGCAGCGAGACTCGCTGCAGATCCCGGCCCTATACTTTTAATGGCAGACAAACATGCAGCAGGGATGTACATTTGTCTGCAGCCCAACCCATTACTCCCCCGGCCGCCGGAGCTGATACTTCACCTGATCCCGGCTCCGGCGGTTCCCGATGTCTTCAGCAAGCCGGAGCGGGGACCAGGTGAAGTATATGCTCCAGCCAGCCGCCCGCAGCCCCGGCCGCCCGATCGCACGCCCCCCCCCCGCAGCACCGATCGCACGCCCCCCCCCCCCCGCAGCACGATCGCTCGCCCCCCCGCAGCACCGATCGCTCGCACGCCCCCCTGCAGCCCCAGCCGCCCGATCGCCCCCCCCCGATGGGGGCTGCAGGTGGGCGATCGGTGCTGCGGGGGGGCGTGCGATCGGTGCTGCGGGGGGGGGCGATCGGGCGGCCGGGGCTGCGGGCGGCTGGCTGGAGCATATACTTCACCTGGTCCCCGCTCCGGCTTGCTGAAGACATCGGGAACCGCCGGAGCCGGGATCAGGTGAAGTATCAGCTCCCGCGGCCGGGGGGTTAATGGGGTGGGCTGCAAACAAACTCGCAGCAGGGATGTACATCCCTGATGCGTGTTTGTCTGCCATTAAAAGCATAGGGCCGGGATCTGCAGCGAGTCTCGCTGCAAAAACGCAGCATGGAGACTCGCTGCAGACCCGCCAAGTGTGTTTGTAACCTAAAGAGAAATGGGATCTAGATACATGTGCTGTCCATGTAGACCACAACTGAGACTGGGGACCTGGTAGGAACAAGGGCCCAACTTGACTACTGTAGGGAGCATTCTAGCTTGCGTCCTTCCCCTACAGAATCCAAAGGGAAAAAAGACCTTACACTTCCTCCACCCATGTGACTTCCTACCTACAGCATGTGTAAACTGTGCTGTGAGTGGATGAGGAGTGCGTGTTTAACAGTAAAGAGAGAGATGATAGGTGAAGAGAAGAAAGAAATCTCATTGGTGTGCAGATTCATGTGTCACATAAACAAGAACAATAACCCTTTAGGTACTACAGCTGAGCAATATCTGAGTATACATAGTTATCACAATGAAATCTTGTGGCAAAACTCTGGTACTGCTACATTACCACTTACACATAAAAGTACAGGCTTTTGCGAAGGGTGTAACCAATAGCAACACCCGTGGTGGGACACCACAGAGATACAGGTGATGCTGCAGATGAGAGCAAAGTGGAGTGCCTGTCCTGGACCCAGAGATGTGAGTACTTCTAGTTTGTTATTTAACATCCCTGTCATACTGCATTCAGGTTTATAAGTAAATTGAAATACCCCTTTAACATTTTGCTCAAGATTCTTTTGAACTGTAATACTAAATGTAATTAAGTTATATAAGGATTATTAGGCTGGATTTCATATCAGGCTCAGAAGGTCTGGGGTAAACCAGCTGGCAAGGACATCTGCTCCTCTGGGTTAGGGCTGGTTTATTGCTTGTGTAATGGCAGATATTGTAGCAGTTGGTACAATACTAATGTTCATGGGATACATGTCTGTGACGATTAATGGGTGATTATTGCTGGGATGTGGGTGTGTATTCATGAGAAGGTTATAAATTGCTAAGCATTTTGGGGAGATTTACTAAGACCAGCTTCTAAAATGGACCCTAACCGGCTGCAGTGCACCGCCTCTGAAATGAATACTGTGCCTCTGGAGGTCTCACCCTCCTAGGCCTGAGCGGCACAAACTGAAAAAAATTCACAAAAAATTTCAGCAGTCTTCATCTAGTGAGCAGAATAATAGATCCCTTCTTTTGTGCCCATAGGCTTCTGAGAAGGTTTCAGCCCAAGGCCTGTGAAGGAAACCGAAAAGCAAAGAAGCTCTTGTGAAGTTTCTTCGTCCATACTCAGTATTCACAGGTAGCATGTAATCCCTTTATCAGACTGGAAGGTACACTGTAACGCCTGGAGTGGTGGATCCACTGGACCGTCACTAGCGATGGCACTGACCTCACCAGGGAGCGGAGTCTAAGGGGCCGCTGGTTTTCACCAGAGCCCGCCGCAAGGCAGGATGGACTTGCTGCGGCAGGCGACCCCCAGGTCGCTACCCCTGGCTTGGTTGCTAGTGACGGCAGGCGAGGCGTGGCAGGAGCAGTAGGCAGGAGATGGTGCTGGCAGAGGCCTGTAGGCGTAACCGCGGGTGACAGGCGGAACACAGGAGCAATAGTGTAACAGAGGAGCAGGAACCAGGAACAAGGACTAGGGACCAGGTAGCGGACAGGAATCAGGAACAAGGACTAGGGACCAGGTAGCGGACAGGAATCCGGAACAACAGGGAGCTGGGCCAAACGCTATGGGAAGCATGTAGAGGCTCCAACACCTGGAAGGGGGCAGGGCTGGAACTTATAGAGGAGTGAATGACATACAGGCCAATTAGGAGCGCACTGCTCCTTTAAATCTGAGACAGCCGGCGCGCGCGCGCCGGCCGGCAGAACGACGGACAGGAGCGCGGTGAGGTGAGGCGCCCCCCGGGGCCGAAGCAACAGCAGCGTCGGGTCCCTGCCTATGGACACCAGCTGCTGCAGATGCGGGAGAGAGGGTGCGGCGGCGGTCCGGAGCACGGGACGCCGCCGTGGCCCTAACATACACTAAGAGTCCTATGCTGGCACGATAGATACCCATTGTTGTGCCGCCACAGTGAGCTACTGAGACTGTAATTGTAGTTCTCAATCTCAATGGCATTCTGCAATTGGTTACAGTAAGTAGAAAAATAAATTGCGCCATAATTTTTCATCTTGCTATAATCTTTGTATATTTGCTCGCATTATCTGTTTGCTGAGAGTGTATGCCTACACCATAGTGGCTGTTCTCCAGCACCAGATACTCCGTACTCATTGCCAGTCCTGTTTCTGTCATTGCAGATTCTGCAATTGCTATCAGCAACACCTGTGTGGGATACGAGCACTGCTTGTCATCACACGGGAAGGTGCATATTATTATGGAAATATAGACACACAGAGAACATTTAGACGTATGAAGGTAATACATTTATTGAAATGTACATTGAGATTTATATTACAGTGCTCATGGTTCAGTCAGCATTATGGGGCTAACAGATTCACTTCCCGGGTGCGTTCACACATACAGGATCCGTAGCAGATCTGCTGCAGATTTGAAGTTGCTGATTGAAAGCAAATCTGCAGCTTCCAATCTGGGCCATCAAATCTGCTGTGGATCCTGTATGTGTGAACGCACCTTAAAGGAAATTTGTTAGGATGTTTGATTTGGTCAATACTTGAATTTCCTATGAAATTCTGTAATACTCTTTCTTAGAAATCTGCATTGTGCTACAACTGTAGATCCCACAAGAGTATAGCAGTTGCTATAGGCTGTTACTGTTCTCCATTTCAGTGTGATATGCAACTACACAGTCTAAGACTATCCAGTCATTGCTGACATTTGACATACCTTTTCTGCTGTTTCTTGGGAAGGTGTTGCTTTGTGTAGTTGGTGAAGTTAGATTTTCCTCCCATAGAGGCATCACGCAATCCTAGTTACTGCTGCATCAGCTCATCTGTGACTGGGCAATTAGGGTAGAATTCCCTAGAGGAAGATCATTACACTCCTGTCTGTATTATCTAACTTTCTGTTGGTCGGAATATGCGGCAGGTGTGTGCCAGGCTCCTTTCTTAACTATAATTATCTTACTTGTAATACATGTACTGTATATCATCTCCTGCAGCCATGGTGCTTTTAGGTGTATTAGCATTAATACTGTGACACAGTTGACACTAAATGCAAAAGAAAAAGAAAAATTCCTTATGGTATGTTTTGTAATGTGCAAAGTGAGCCCTAATAATTCATTTTATGGAACATTATCACGTTATCTATGTCATGGTTACCTAGATATAGACCCACATACCTTACATTTTACTTACTGCATTTCTGTTTTATTTAGAGAATTTAGTGCATTTACATCACTCAAGAGGTTGCCTCATTGGATCATACACGGCTGGGCCCCTGTTAATGTTCTTGACCTTGGTATTTTCAAGTTGACCAACTGGACTTCACATATGGCTCTTTTGGTTGGATCATGGGTGGGGGTATCAGACTTTTTGGCATAACTAGAGTTTTCAGTCCCTTGTTTAAAGGGACCCATTGTGCCAACTGTATTAGACATTATTAACACTATAATGATTACATGACCCTAAAAAAATTTCTTTTTTTGCTAGGATGCAGGAAAGTGGCACTAACCCCCCAAAAATCAGCATCAACTGTAAATAGAACAATTGCAATTTTTGAATATAGGAAAGAATGTGTCCCTCATTTATGATTGGGCTCAGGAGTGCTACCACAAGCATGTTCTGATGGGTTCTTGATTCTCAGTAAAGTGCACCTCCACTATTTTTTGATAAATTAGTATTGTGCAGCACTGGGCACTACAGTCATTTCTCTAATCTAAATCAGTTTTGAAGTCAGTGCCATAGTATGCTTCCTATCGCTCATTCTGCCTGCTTGCCATGACATATAGATACACCTTATGAGATGGGGCTTGCTGCTGCATCTCATAGCTCCCATCACAATAGACTTACATTCTGCTGGGTCTCTCACTGGAGAAGGGAGCCATGAAGACACAGCCAGAGGCGCGGCTCAAACTTTATGAATCAGTAGAATAGGCTTCAGTAACATAATTGGGCACCAAATTCAAAACTACATTAGAAAAATGACAATCATGCACAGTGCTGACAATGGAGGTACACTTTAAGTAATTCCTGCTGGAACCACTTTTGTGACACTGGCCTGAGTTTAAGCATATCCCACCTTGACAGTTAATTTTCTGCTGAATTCTAACATGGCATGTTCAGTGTTTTTGTGTATTTCCATGCACCATCCAATCCCATAGGAAAACCATATGCTGGTGAGAGATCTCACTTGGTAGTGAAGAGGGGATTAGTATCCATTCTTACCATTTTCAGTTTTATTATGTGCAGTACTGTATGTTATTGTATGTATAGTACCTTTGCATATATTTGGTAATATTCGCTAACCGAATCTTAACGGATTTTAATAAAACAGCCAAACTATAGTAGCTAAAGTACTAGGACTATTACAGAAGGAAGAATTTGTTAAGGCATGTTCTTGTAAAAGTGTCAAAAATTGGAAAATCACAATTTAAAAAAATGTTAATTAGCCAGTCAATCATCCAATCTAATGAAACCCAATTTGTATAACACAGTAGGAGTGGTGGAGTGAGAGCACTGATTTTGTAAGGCGCACATTCAGTTCAGTAAAGCGCACACTTGGTTTACTAATGAAACCAAACTTGTATAACACAGTAGGAGTGGATTTGTGAGCACTGATTTTGTAAGGCTCACATTCAGTTCAGTAATGAAACCCAATTTGTATAACACAGTAGGAGTGGTGGAGTGAGAGCACTTATTTTGTAAGGCACACATTCAGTTCAGTAAAGCGCACACTCAGTTTGCTAATGAAACCAAACTTGTATAACACAGTAGGAGTGGATTTGTGAGCACTGATTTTGTAAGGCGCACATTCAGTTCAGTAATGAAACCCAACTTGTAGGTAGGAGGAGTGCGCCCACGCTCCATTCACTGATCCCTGTAAATTGTTATAGCATAATAGTAGTTTACAGTGCCCAGTGAGTGAATATTATGGATTGCATCTTTATTGGTCCCAGTGAATTTCTATAGGCACCCAGTTACTTAATAAACTGGACACTTGGTTATCAGCTACAACAAACAATCACCCACAATCAGCCCTCCTATCCTACCCTATCCTTTCCTCTCTGTCCTTATATTGCTCTGTTAGTCCTTCTCTGATCTGCTCTATTTGCCTGCTGCGATCTTGCTCTCTCCTCCCTACATAGCCGACTGGCCATCTCCGGAAATGAACCACCTTATATAGAGGGTGAAGGGGAGATGCTTTCATTACATCTGTGCTGATTGGACAGGTGGTACGGAGTATGGTTCATCCCTTTATCCCACCCAGTGACATTCCAAAAAGCATGTGTGGCCACCATTTATTTATTTTTTTCCAATTTCCTTAACGAATTGGCAGGAATAAGCTTTGCAGAACAAAGCAAATTGATGGTTCGATCCGCAGCAAATTTTGATTTGTTGGATTCGCTTAGCTCATCTCTAATTATGTACTGTACTTCGTGAAAATCATGATACTGCGAGATTATTAGGTCAAAAAGCAGAATACATGAAGTCAAGATCTGGCTCACACAGTTGGTGCACTTAGTAGTCACATGTGGCATGCCAATCTGATCTTCTCAGAAGGAGCCCTGTTCAGGTCTACAGTGCATGTCAATAAAATTGGCTTAACACTGGAATGATTTTTTTCCTCTCATGATTCCATTGGTATCTACCTCCAGGGAGAGGCTTTTCAGAATCTGATAGCTCTGGTGTGTATTCAGTCAACTAAGGAAGGGAAGTAAGTTAATAGCTGACCAAACCATCCTATTGTCTGTTGAGAATACGTATGGGAATAGACATCTGCTTTCTGTTCTGTACTGTTATACAAATGTATTTTGTTCACACTGCTTTAAATAGATGCAAGCATCACTTATAGGAAAATGTTTCTGCTTTGTAAATGGTTCCTGATTATAATGCATTACATATAGTGGGTTTCGAAGGCATATGATGCGTTGGAGGTTTCCTAACTAGATTAGTCATACTGAAGTTTTTTTGTTGTTTTTTTTTTACTTTTTATTCCTTGTTCTTTAGCTGCACTGGAGAAAACTTATCATCACCCAGTTGCTTAATTATTTTCAAGGCATTAAAATTGGATTAAATAGATTTCAGTGTCTTTGATCTTCTTTAGTTTTAACAGCCACAGGGCCGTGTGCTATAACACTGGCTAATAAGCACTAGGTTGTCATATAGCTCCAGAGATCTAATTTTGGGGACCACTGTTTTTAAAGAAGATAGTGTATTACATACAATGAGCTTATTCATACAGATGGCTCTGTAATTGCATTATTTACACTCATAGTCCCCGTACCCCCATGGTCATAATCAGGGCCGGGACAAGGAGTTTTGGTGCCCTAGGCAGAGAAGGCAAATGGCGCCCCCCCCCCCCCCCACACACATTAGAATTGGTTCTCCTCGCACAGTATAATGCCCTGAATGTACCCCCACACTGTATTAAGAGCCCCAATACATACAGTAGTTACCTTATAACACTATTTCCACCATACAGTGATTACATATTACATGAAAACTGCACTGAACAGAACAGAAAGATATCCCCAATGATACCATTCCATAATACCGCCACACCATGACCCCTATCACTACAACCCTATAACTGTGCAGTTACATCCAGTGACTCACATGGGCCGTCTTCTCCGATCTGTCACATTTTCTTTTTCCCTCCATCCAGCCTGGGCCACCTAGAAGTCGTCTTCTGGCTGTGAATCTTCTCTCCAGAATCTGTCAGAGAAACATTTTAGGCTCCAACACATACAGTAGTTAGCCCCCTCTGTACCCCTATATAGTAGTTACACTCCTCTGTGCCCCCATAGTTTTAAGGTGTCCCTGTGCCCCAGTATTGTAGTAAAGCCCCTCTGTGCAGCCCCAATATAGTATAGACTGCTGTGTGCTGCCCCCAGAAATATATAGACCCCCTGAGTGCTCCCCCATAAATATATAGATCTCCTGTGTGCTCCCCCAGAAGTATATAGACCCCCTGTGTGCTCCCCAGAAGTATATAGAACCCCTGTGTGCTCTCCCAGAAGTATATAGACCCCGTGTGCTCCCCCAGTTATATATATAAATCCCCTGTGTGCTGCCCCCAGTTATACATAGACCCCCTGTGTGCTGCCCCCAGTTATACATAGACCCCCTGTGTGCTCCTCCAGTTATATATAGACCCCTGTGTGCTCTTCCAGTTATATATAGACCCCTGTGTGCTCTTCCAGTTATATATAGACCCCTGTGTGCTCTTCCAGTTATATATAGACCCCTGTGTGCTCCCTAACCCTTCCCATATAACAGTAATTCTCCAAAACAGACAAAAAAAAAACCCACTTATACTCACCTGGGCCATGCGTCTTCTCTTCACTGCACTCTTGTGGCAGAGTTACCTGCGGTCACAAGAGGCCGCTCTCCCCATCGCATAACAGTGCACCAACACACCCCTGACCCTGCAGAGCATCACATAACAGTCCACCCACACACCCCTGACCCTGCAGAACATCTCATATCTATGCACCCACACACCCCTGACCTGCAGAACATCTCATATATATGCACCCACACACCCCTGACCTGCAGAACATCTCACATCTATGCACCCACACACCCCTGACCTGCAGAACATCCCACATCTATGCCCCCACACACCCCTGACCTGCAGAACATCTCACATCTATGCCCCCACACACCCCTGACCTGCAGAACATCTCATATCTATGCACCCACACACCCCTGACCCTGCAGAACATCTCATATCTATGCACCCACACACCCCTACAGAACATCTCATATCTATGCACCCCCCCCCCCCCTGCAGAACATCTCATATTTATGCACCCACACACCCCTGCAGAACATCTCATATTTATGCACCCACACACCCCTGCAGAACATCTCATATCTATGCACACACACCCCCTGCAGAACATCTAATATCTATGCACACACACACACACACACCTGCAGAACATCTCATATCTATGCACCCACACACCCCTGACCTGCAGAACATCTCACATCTATGCACCCACACACCCCTGACCTGCAGAACATCTCACATCTATGCACCCACACACCCCTGACCTGCAGAACATCTCATATCTATGCACCCACACACCCCTGACCTGCAGAACATCTCATATCTATGCACCCACACACCCCTGACCTGCAGAACATCTCATATCTCGCACCCACACACCCCTACAGAACATCTCATATTTATGCACCCACACACCCCTGCAGAACATCTCATATTTATGCACCCACACACCCCTGCAGAACATCTCATATCTATGCACACACACACTCCTGCAGAACATCTCATATCTATGCACACACACCCCCCCCTACCCCTCCTCCTGCTGACCAGTGCCCTCAGTGTGGCTTACCTCCTGCTGATCTTATACACTGCCCTCACTGCCTCATAAACAGCCTAGGAAACTAGCTGCCTCATAGAGCCTAGCAAAGGAAGATAGCTCCTCCCACACTGGTCACATGGGCATGATGTCATCAAAGGTCCTTTACACCTCCTGGACACTCTATTCCTGCTGCTGTATGTAACAGTTACAGTGCAGGGCGGGCCGGCAGACAGGCAGGGGGGCGAGCGGGGGGTAGGATGGATGGGTAAATAAATTACTTACCCATCCAGATGGCGCCCCCTGACGTTTGGCGCCCTAGGCCATCGCCTACCCCTGCCTACTCTTTGTCCCGGCCCTGGTCATAATCTATGTGTTAATAGGGGTATCTTATATTGATTGGTGACATCTACATAACCAACTTCTTAAAGGAGAAGTCAGGCGAATAAAAGTATTGTAATGCCCTCCAAAAGGTATACAAATCACCAATATACTTTTACTATGGGAAATGCTCATAGTGCTTTTTTCCCTGCACCTACTATTGCGTCAAGGCTTCACTTCCTGGATAAAATGGTGATGTCACGACCCGACTCCCAGAGCTGTGCGGGTTGTGGCTGCTGGAGAGGATGATGGCAGAGGGATGCTTAGTGTCCCTCCAGTGCCCTGTGTCCCTCAGTTGTCCCCCTGCCATCATCCTCTCCAGCAGCCACAGCCCGAACAGCTCTGGGAGTCAGGCTATGACTTGGCAATGAGATCACCATCAACCAGCTGATTTAGGACTTCAAATAGTGTGGTTAACAGTGACCATGGGATCTAAATAATCCTACACACAACATGATTTCATGGCTGCCAGGGGTCTCACAAAGGTCCCTAGGTGTGTATTAGGGACAAGGCCTAATAGGATGTCATTTGTCACAGTACATTGCAGTATAAAGTTATTGCAGTGTATTATATATCCAGTCAAGCAATTGCATGGGGTGAGATATAACTGCAAAAGGAGTCATACACATAAGCCCCCTCTCCTCTTTTCATAAACTTTTATTCGCTGTATAAGCGCCTCTATATCAAAATAGACATGAAAAGTTTTTTCAAAGTAAATAATGAGTTTAGGAGAGAGCCCTTGTTTGTAGAGAGTTTGATATTCTCTTATTGACCTCCAGTTAACATCTGTATGAAGCCTTTTGTCTGGCACAGGCTATGTTCCCACACACTAATTTAAACAGTTTTTTCATAAATGGCTGTTCAAAAGTGATAAACACAGACCACAAACCTGAGGCAACATAGCCTCAAAGGGGTTATACAAGATTAGAAGAAAAGGCCTGACTATTCTCATTGGGCTACGTTTAGTTTTGCAGCTGAGCCCTATTCTATAGGAAGAAGAACAACACTGTGGCTGTGTTCCCAAAAGAAGCACTCTTTTTTTTCTAATTTATTAGAACGATTTCAGGTTGTATTAAATTTTCCCTACTGAAATATAGTGCTTTATAATAATATGCAGCCTGTCTCAGATTCTCATTTAGCTGTCAATGATTTTTGTGAACTGTGACAAGTATTTTTTCAAGGATTCTCTATCACTGAAATCATAAATTGCAACATTATGACATTGTTGTTGAAATTGATATTTGACATGTCACTTAGCTAGTAAAGAGATGGAAAAAGAGGAGTACGTTATTAAAAAAATACCAATTTTAAAATCAAATTATCTAAAATATTCTACGCTAAACAGTAAATTAAAAGTCTGTTTGTAAAAGTTAAAATATTGCTTGTATTTCTTTCATTCAAAATGAAAGAACAAAAATTACATAATAAAAAAACACCAGTCTAGTGTACTCTAGTACATCAATCCAGGCACGTTTAGGGTTGCCCATTTAGCAGCCCCAGAGCGTGACACCACATAGATTACAGTTACAACTTACACCTGCTAATTTGGCATTTGGGCGGACCATGCCCCCTAGCACAAACCCCACCCCCTATCTACCAAAGTTTTGCCCACTTGGTGAACATGGCACAAAATTTTGTGTTTACATAACAGTTTCATAAATTCCCCCATAGTGTTTTTAAACCATTGGCCCTGAATGGTTTAGATTATATAGTTTAGATTGTACTGTAGGTTTCAGGCTCTTTGTGAGTATGCTACCTTTTGTGAATGCATCTGAGGAGTAGATTCTGTAAAATCTCGGCTCTCGTAATGTAATGAAGTGTCAAAAAGGAGTGGTGGTTTGGCATTTGTACTGTACTTTGGCCTCACTCACACCTCACCACTACCTCCTTCTTCCTCTTCCCCATAAATATTTTCTGGTGGCCATGTGCCAGTTCGTGCATGCTCCTCTTATCTCCCAGGCCACGCACTTCCCGTCAACACTGCTCAAACGCCATAAACCACAAAAACGGTACACACATGTCCATGTTGAGGAGGTGCGCATGGTCCTTGCCAGCAGTGATGATGGCGAGAGCAAGCAGGAGGCTGTCCAACAGAAAATATTCATGGAGAAGAGGGAGAATGCCAAACCAGAACCTAGATTGAACAGAATCTACTCCTCAGATGCATTCACAAAAGGTACTATGCTCACAAGGAACCTGACACCTACAGTACGCTGTCAGCACCTCGAGTCAGGTCGGGTTGCTGATAGATTCCCTCTAAAGTCTATAGAAAATGTCATTCCCCCCTTTTTATTTTACAATTTACAGTGTGTGCACAGATGGCTGTTTTTATATAGATTTTAATACAGTACATTATTAGTTTCAAAATAAGTCAGTATTTTTTTTATACCTATTGTACTGTCGTATTTTTATTTTATTGTGTCAACACAGCCTAAGATTGCCTCAACAATTTTAAAAAGTTGCAAACAATTAGAGAAATGTGCCTATAAGAATAGCCATAAATATAAAGGTTTTTTATGCTGTTGCAAATGTTTTTCACTTGGAGGCAAACAATTGCACAAAAAAATGTAAGACTTTTTGACATAAAAACCACAGTGCCACATGATAGCCATAAAAAACCCCTGAACCACAATTCGAGGTAGACTTTAAAGGAGAAGTCCGTCAAAATTTTTTAATTTAAGTATTGTATTGCCCTCCCCCCCCCCAAAGTTATACAAATCACCAACATACACTTATTATGGGAATTGCACATAAAGTGCTTTTTTCCCTGCACTTACTACTACATCAAGGCTTCACTTCCTGGATAACATGGTGATGTCACGACTAGGCTTGATTGAACAGCGGAAAAATCTAGGTTCGATCGAACTCGAACGTAGCCAGACCTTCCGCATTTGATTCCTGATGCCTTCCCGGTCCGTGCGGAAGGAGGAGACATCCTGGGGACCGCCTGGAATTTCTGGATTTAGCCTAGGTAATAGGCTGCATCCCGGAATTCCAGGTGGTCCCAGGGCTGTCTCCTCCTTCCGCAACAATCGGGAAGGCATCAGCAATTAAATGTGGATCGTTTGATCGAACATAGCTTTTTCCGTTGTTCAATCAAGCCTAGTCATGACCCAACTCTCAGAGCTGTGCAGGCTGTGGCTGCTGGAGAGGATGATGGCAGAGGGATGCTCAGTGTCCCTCCAGTGCCCTGTGTCCCTCAGTGTCCCCCTTCCATCATCCTCTCCAGTAGCCACAGCCTGCACAGTTTTGGGAGTCGGTTCGTGACATCACCATGTTATCCAGGAAGTGAAGCCTTGATGCAGTAGTAAGTGCAGGGGAAAAAAACACGTTATGAGCATTTCCCGTAATAAGTATATATTGGTGATTTGTATAACTTTTTTAAAGCAATACAATACTTTAATAAACATTTTTGCCAGAATTCTCCTTTAATGGGAATATGTCACTAGGTTTATGCAGCCTTACATGAGGGCAGCATTAACTAGTGACAGAAATGCTCTCCGCGCACACATTACATTGAGACACTGAGGCAGGCGGAATTGCAAACGGTTGGAGTTCCGCTCAGATTTTCCACCTGTTTTACTCAGTGTGAACAGGCCCTTACAAAGTAAAACAAATGCAAAATAGGACAGTAAAATAAGTATTTTATGATCATTATAAATAATCTGCTTATAAAACATAAATGGGTATTTTTTCCACCTGTTAGGTTTCTGTTTCCTAAACAATCTGGCTCTTGCTAAGCTGATAAAATACTTTCACGTAGGACACCTTTTATTGGCAGCTGTGTATCACTACAGCTGCTACGTCAAAGCTTGACACTGTAGGAATGAAACATGTTAAAAAGGCTGATGTTCTTTCACTTCTGTGCAGGAAAATTATGTTTTAAAGGGTACTCTAGTGAAAAAATGCTCTAAAATCAAATGGTGTCAAAAAATTGTACAGATATGTAAATTACTTATATTTAAAAATCTCAAGCCTTCAAGTACTTCCCAGCTGCTGTATGTCCTGCAGGAAGAGGTGAATTCTTTTCAGTCTGTGAAGGTGCTCTCTGCTGACAACTCTGTCCATGACAGGAACTGTTCAAAGCAGGAGAGGATAATATACATATTTTACATGAAACTAAATGCTGGTTGTGAACTGCATATCAGGGAGTCTGAGAATTAATAACATAAAATTGTAGATTGAGGCTATGTTCCCACATGACATTATCATTAATAGGAAGGCTTACTCCAACTAGGTAGCCATCAGCCCTGCTCCTTCTGCTACAGCTTCTACTGAGTCCCAATACTAGCTCTGCCTACAGAAGCAAGGCCAACATCAATGTGGAATTCCAGCCAGCCCATAGGAGGGCCACCTGCCCGCACCCACCTGGTGACACCACCTATGATCATGTTCAGTGGAAGGAACAGGAAACAGATATTGAACGTGCAAGTAAACACATCACAAGCAGAGTGGTCATGTGACTGAGCCTAAGAACATAAGAGAGGCTAGAAGTAAATAATGAAAGTGTATATAGAACATATAACACCCACAGAAGTCTATGCAATGCTCCAAGACAGCCCCCTAAACCAACCCATGTACCACCTGCAAAGGGTTTTTTGTTGCTTCTACTTGATTATCTTGATAGCCAAATCCAAAGCTTTCGCTCTCCGGTCATGATGGGAATTGTGGTTTTGCAACAGCTGGAAGGCCACAGTTTGGAGACGCATGGCTTAGTGGATGGATTTGGTGCATACTAAGTAATAGTAGATCAAATGTCAAGATGCGTTTAATCTCTGTATACATGGGAGTTTATATACAACTTTATATACAGTTTTTATTAAACTTTATTATACAATGGTGGGGATTTATAAATACCACGCCTGCCGTACAATAGGGGAAAGGTACAGATTCTGCGCTTTTCCTTGACGCATGCCCTGCTCTTCTGATGGATGAGCTGTGGACATGCGGCAAGGTAGGGAGGAGGCGTAAATCATGTAATTTATGGAAAAAACTACACCTGCTCTGGAGCAGGTATAGCTTCGTACACCTGCCATGCGGCAGCTACAGATCCGGGGATCATGGAGGTGATGCTGTGGGGTGTGGTTTCAGATGCATGCGTTCACTTGCTTGTAGGACTGTGGCCCTAGTGTACAATAATCATATGTCCAGTCTGTTAAATGCATAGATTATTTTCTGGCCTGGCACAAGGTTCTCCACTTCTGAGAGCAGCACTATGTAGATTTGCAGCCTCTGTTACAAATGTTTCTTCATTCACTGACAACAAACTAATTAAAGATTCCCTTTAAATTAGTTGCCTTACTGCATACTATGTATGACATAGGATTTATGAATAGATTTGTATGGCAGAAAAATCTGTCACAAAACACATACACACACAAAAATGGCACAACAAGCTTTATATATAAACCCATTTATTTCTTAAATGGGTTGCCCCACAAATAAAATTTAAAATAACTTGTGACCTGGCATATGCCTAATCTGGCATGGTAGTACCAGAACAGAAATGTTGGCTTTTTCATGCAACCATGCCAGAGGAAAACCATGCTGGATCATCCGATGGATCAATGTTGTGTCCTTTTTTTAAATAACTAATCTTGAGCCTTCCAGAACTTATTAGCTGCTGTATGTTGGTGCTCTCTACTGCCACCTCTGTCAGTGACAGGAACTTTTCTCTGGAGTATCCCTTTAACTAAGTCTAAGATTATGATAAAATCCTTTTTTTCATATTCTAGGCAACACAACAACAATAATATGAGATTGTAAGGAAGAATGGTAACACTTCTGCTCATTACAGGGCTGAAAACCAAAGGAAATATATTCCAGTGTCCACCATTAACTTAGTATCAGCCGCTCACAGAGCAGCCCAGCTGTATGACCAGCTCCATAGTAACATCTTGGAAATGGAGATCAATCTGAGTCACAACAGGAGAATAAGATACCCACATACACGACCACACGTATTGTCTGTACCTAGAAATAACACTTTCTCTACAGCTGAACTCTGTTCTGTCTCATTGTATCACCCGCTGCATAGGGTCTAATTAGCATCATATAGCGTGGGAGTCGCTTGTTAAAAGACCTAATACATTCCAGGCTCAGAGAGCGGCCCAAGCTGATACCAGGGACTAGGACAATCACTCTAATTTAGCTAATAAAGCTGAAAGCAGACATAAAAGACAGCGATGATCTCTTAAGAAAGTGTCCAGCATAAAACTCATGACCCATGAAACAAATGTATATTTTTACAGTTATTATATAGCAAAAAGCTTAGGAAATACTGTTTTTCTTTCTTGCTGCCTCTTTGAATTACTCAAGACTCAAAGCGCCAAACTGGCTGAGATCTAAAGGTGCCTATACACCTTTAATACCTGACGGCCTTCAGACAGACATGAACATTTACATGGCAGTGTTCCCTAAACTTCTAATACCATGAAAATGTACATTCATCCTCGGCACCCCAAGCACTAGAGGGCAATATCATGAAGTCAGATTTTAATAACCTGCTGATAGTTTCCCTTTAAGTCATATTCAACCATGAGCATATTAAAAAAGTTAAACTTCTGTACTGTACAGTTTAAGATAACATTATATTCATTAATTTCATCCACTCTGTTTTTCAGTGCACTGAAGCCAAAAAACACTGCTGGTACTTTGAAGGATTATATCCTACATATTACATGTAAGTATTACTGTGTTTCTGCAGTTATACCACTATTATGTTTGACTAACAATTACAAGAGATGTATCATCTAGATTATTTTACAAACAAAAAACAATTACTAAAACATAATCCTTCTATCATTATTTTTCATTCTATTTTTGCTACTTGACTATAAAATGGCCATCCTGTCTAGGTACCTGCCCTACTCTGTTAGCAGCAGTCACAGAGACCATTTGGAATTGGTGCCTGGAGGTGACTCCAGTTTGACTTCCATAGGAGAATTTGCAGGGCATGCTCTGTGACCTGTGTAGAGGTGATTGTACAGGAAGAGGGGAGCTGTGACAATCATTACAGTCCATAGTGGATCCTGTGTTTTTTCACCCAGTTCTAAATTTGGAGATTTGAGCTTATATTGTAATCCTGCCTGTAAGGGTAGTGAGATGACCGTGGAGTAGTGATCTCTACAAAACAAGAAGTGTCATCTTATTAGGAGGCTCAGTGTGAAATCTGTAACATTTCATTTTGAATATAGATAATTAAATGAAAAATGAGAAAAGCTCAAATTTTGAGTATCAATAACTGTTGACATTTCTTCTCCAAACCATACTATTACTGTTACATCATAAGGCTATGTTCACGCAACATATTTTTTGTGAAAAGAACGGCTGCTGTCAGCAATTTAAACAACGCCCGTACTCGTCATAAAACAATGTGTTGCATTGATATCAATCCAGACAGCGGCCATTGTTCGCACAATGTATTGAACAATGCCAGTTGTTCGTTGCAGCCACAGAAATAATTGACTTGTGAATTATTTCTGTACGTAGTGCATTGAAATCAATGCAATTTTCAGTGCGACAACAGCCATTGTTAGTGCATAGTGTGAACATAGCCTAAAGGCCCTATTACATGGAGCGATTATTGGCCAATGATCAGCCAACTCCGTGGGCTGCCTGGACGATCTAGCGATCAACCAGGCAACCCCCCCCCCCCCCCCCCGCACCTCTCCTGCTGCCGCGTGTACGAGCGCTGATAGCACTTGTTTGCTCCTCTAGTTGCCCCGTGTACTAAGGGCTTAAGGGTATACAAAAGCTTCCATTTGCATTCACTAATTTAATCTTGAAAGGAAAGAACTGCATTTTGTTAACTCTGTCTTTCAAAGCTGGTAGGAGCTTACAAATGCCAGATGTCAGGGTTTACAACGTGGCAGCCCTAAAGAGACATGTACAGTATGTGACTGAACTCAGATAACTAGCAGATTTTCTAAGCTACAATTGAAGAAACAGTAAAACCTAGTTGGGTTTTCAGAGGGACAACACACCACAGAGCTATATACAGTCATGGCCAAAAGTTTTGAGAATGATACAAATATTAATTTTTACAAAGTCTACTGCTTCAGTTTTAAAATGGCAATTTGCATATACTCCAGAATGTTATAAAGAGTGATTAGCTTAACAGCAATTACTTGCAAAGTCAATATTTGCCTAGAAACGGAACTTTATCCCCAAAACACATTTCAACATCATTGCAGCCCTGCCTTAAAATGACTAGCTAAAATTGTTTTAGTGATTGCTCTATTAACACAGGTGTGGGTGTTGATGAGGACAGGGCTGGAGATCAAAGTGTCATGATTAAAGAAGGATGACACCACTCGACACTTTAAGAGGAGGCTGGTGCTTGGCATCATTGTTTCTCTTCAGTTAACCATGGTTATCTCTAAAGAAACACGTGCAGTCATCATTGTACTGCACAAAAATGGCCTAACAGGGAAGAGTATCGCAGCTAGAAAGATTGCACCTTAGTCAACAATCTATCGCATCATCAAGAACTTCAAGGAGAGAGGTTCCATTGTTGTCATAAAGGCTCCAGGGTGCCCAAGAAAGACCAGCAAGCGCCAGGACAGTCTCTTAAAAGTGTTTTAGCTGCAGGATCAGGCTACCAGCAGTGCAGAGCTTGCTCAGGAATTGCAGCAGGCAGGTGTGAGTGCATCTGCACGCACTGTGAGGCGGAGACTCTTGGAGCAAGGCCTGGTCTCAAGGAGGGCAGCAAAGAAGCCACTTCTCTCCAGAAAAAAACATCAGGGACAGACTGATATTCTGCAAAAGGTACAGGGAGTGGACTGCTGAGGACTGGGGTAAAGTCATTTTCTCTGATGAATCCCCTTTCCGATTGTTTGGGACATCTGGAAAACAGCTTATACAGAGAAGACTAGGTGAGCACTACCACCAGTCTTGACTCATGCCAGCTGTAAAGCATCCTGAAACCATTCATGTGTGGGGTTACTTCTCAGCTAAGGGAATCGGCTCTCCTACAGTCTTGCCTAAAAACACAGCCATGAATAAAGAATGGGACCAGAATGTCCTCCAAGAACAACTTCTCCCAACCGTCCAAGAGCAGTTTGGTGATCAACAATGCCTTTTCCAGCATGATGGAGCACCTTGCCATAAAGCAAAGGTGATTACTAAATGGCTCAGGGAACAAAACATAGAGATTTGGGGTCCATGGCCTGGAAACTCCCCAGATCTTAATCCCATTGAGAACTTGTGGTCAATCATCAAGAGAAGGGTGGACAAACAAAAACCAATAAATTCTGACAAAATTCAAGCATTGATTGTGCAAGAATGGACTGCTATCAGTCAGGATTTGGTCCAGGAGTTGATTGAGAGCATGCCAGGGAGAATTGCAGAGGACCTGAAGAAGAAGGGTCAACACTGCAAATATTGCCTTGCTGCATTACCTCATTCTAATTGTCAATATAAGCTTTTGTTACTCATAATATGATTGCAATTATATTTCTGTATGTGATAAAAACATGTGAAAAACACACATAAAAACCAGAGGGGAACAGCTCATGTGAAAATATAATATTTGTATTATTCTCAAAACTTTTGGCCATGACTGTAGGCAAAACATGTATTTTCTAAAACAGATAGGCCAGTAGTGATGACAGGTCTTCTTTAATGAGCAATATAAACTAAAGGGAATACATTTTCTACTCCTGCTATTAACCGTTAACCATTAACGCTATTAAGCGTTTTCGTTTTTTCCTCCTTGTGCATCAAAGGCCATAGCACTTGCATTTTTCCACCTAGAAACCCACATGAGCCCTTATTTTTTGCGTCACTAATTGTACTTTGCAATGACAGGCTGGATTTTTGCATAAAGTACACTGCGAAACCAGAAAAAAATTATTTAGGGGAAATGTGTTTTTACGCCATTTGCCCTGGGGTAAATTGACTTGTTATGCACGTTCCTCAAGTCGTTACGATTAAAACGATATATAACATGTATAACTTATACCTACAGGATGGCCTGTAAAAAATTCAAACCATTGTCAACAAATATACGTCAATTAAAACCGCTTCATTCCCAGGCTTATAGCGCTTTTATCCTTTGGTCTATGGGGCTGTGTCAGGTGTCATTCTTTGCGCCATGATGTGTTCTTTCTATCGGTACCTTGATTGCACATATACGACTTTTTGATCGCTTTTTATTACAATTTTTCTGGATTTGATGCGACCAAAAATGCGCAATTTTGAACTTTGGGATTTTTTTGCGCTTACGCCGTTCACCGTACGAGATCAGGAATGTGATTAATTAATAGTTCGGGCGATAACGCACGCGGCGATAGCAAACATGTTTGTTTATTTATTTATTTGTTTACTTTTATTTATAACCTGGGAAAAGGGGGGTGATTCAGACTTTTATTAGGGGAGGGGGCTTTTTATTGACAACAACACTATATATATTTTTTTTTTACACATATAGTAGAAGCCCCCCTAGGGGACTTCTAGTATATACACTTTGATCTCTCATTGAGATCTCTGCAGCATAGATATGCTGCAGAGATCCATGAGATCGGCACTCGTTTGCTTTCGGCTGCTGCAGCCGGAAGTAAACGAGTGCGGAGCCGGGGACGGCGCCATCTTGGAGCGATAACATCCCGGAGGAGCGATCTCCGCCACTAGACACCAGGGAGACGCTGGATCCGGTAATCAGATGCAGCTGTCATGTTTGACAGCTGCATCTGATTACTGTATTAGCGGGCACGGCGATCGGACTGTGCCCGCTAATACCTACGGTCCCGGGCTACAAGCGGCACCCGGGACCGCCGCGGTTCAGAGCGGGGTCGCCGTGCGGCCCCGCTCTGAACGCCCTTACCGGCAATAGGGCGTACCTATACGCCCTTTGTCGTTAAGGGGTTAAAGGAGAAGTCCGGCAAAAATTTGTATTGTATTGCCCTCCAAAAGTTATACAAATTACCAATAAACACTTATTATGAGAAATGCTTATAAAGTGCTTTTTCCCTGCACTTACTACTGCATCAAGGCTTCACTTCCTGGATAACATGGTGATGTCACTTCCTGGATAACATGGTAATGTCACTTCCTGGATAAAATGGTGATGTCACGACCCGACTCCCAGAGCTGTGCGGGCTGTGGCTGCTGGTGAGGATGATGGCAGGGGGATGCTCGGTGTCCTGGGTCCCTCAGTGTCCCTCTGCTATCATCCTCTCCAGCAGCCACAGCCCGCACAGCTCTGGGAGTCGGGTTGTGACATCACCATGTTATCCAGGAAGCCTTGATGCAGTAGTAAGTGCAGGGAAAAAAGCACTTTATAAGCATTTCCCGTAATAAGTGGATATTGGTGATTTGTATAACTTTTGGAGGGCAATACCATACTTTAATAAAAAATGTTGCTGTACTTCTCCTTTAATTGGAAGAATGGTGTCTGAAAGTGTCATCATAAAAAAAGCTTTTGACATGTCATAGAGACATGTCAAAAGTTTTGATCGGCCAGGTCTGAGTGTTCACATCGGTACCAATCATGAGAACAAGCCGCTAAGTGCGGCCCCCCTCAGGGCTCTGTGTCATGTGATGAGTCAGGACCCTTATGTAAGTCTATGAAGTCTTTACTGACACAGAGCTGAGAGTGGACATGCTGCTGCATAGTCCTTTCCCCGCTCGTTCTCCCAATCGGTATGGGTCTGAACACTCCGACCGGACATATTAAAACTTTTGACATGTCTCTATGACATGTCAAAAGTTTTTTATCATCACAGGTACACTTCAAGAAACAGGCACAGACACATACTACTTACCAGATTTACACGTTTTCAAGTATCTACAAATCTGAACCTATTGTGAATCATAAGCTCAAAATATTGATAGGCTTGTCAATAAAGGACAATTTTTGACCTTTTATAGGGGAATTGGGAAATGGGACACCACCATTTGCTCTCTATGAAGACCTCAGAAAGGAAACTGTGCAGGGTGGCGGGGTCAGCGCTGAGGCGCAGGGGGGCATGGCTGTAGGGGCTATCAGCCCCAGGGGCTCAGAGGAGGGGCGGCTAGTTGGGGGGAGGGCAGGAGGGGCCTCCGCAGCGAGGTGAGCATAAGATAAGAAGCTCTCACCCTGCTGCCTGGAATCGGGCGGCAGGCGTGGTAGGACCAGGCAGACGGGGAGGGAGACAGGCAGCAGGATGGGACGGAGGGAGGGGGGACATTACAAGTACTGGGCAGCACAGGGAGGGAGCAGGGGCGTAACTAGGATTCATAGGGCTCCATAGCAAAAAAGTGTATGGGGCCCCCAACATATTACCTGTCCCAGCGATATGGAGCTGTCCCCCCGCCTTCGGCAGCTCTGAGGTGCTGTGCCCTGAGGTGGGGGGGTGAGGGGTAGCAGGCCGCTCGGAGTCCCTGCTGGTTGGGACAACTCTGAGACACCTGCGGGGTGCAAACTGCTTTAAGACAGTGTGTGTGTGAGGGAAGGGTTTAGGGGGTGGGGAGGTGGGTTGACCTTCATTATACTGACTACTATACATGATGCTGGAAAAGCTGGGTGACCTCCATTATACAGGATGCTGGGAAAGCTGAGTGACCCCATTATACAGAATGCTAGGGAGGCTGAGTGATCCCATTATATAGGATGCCAGGGAAGCTGAGTGACCCCATTATACAGGATGCTGGGAAAGCTGAGTGACCCCATTATAGAGAATGCCGGGGAAGTTGAGTGACCCCCATTATACAGGATGCCAGGGAGGCTGAGTGACCCCCATTATACAGGATTCTAGGGAAGCGGTTTGACCCCTATTACACAGGATGCCAGGAAAGCTGAGTGACCCCATTATACAGGATGCTGAGAAAGCTGAGTGACCCCATTATACAAGATGCCAGGGAAGCTAAGTGACCCCATTATACAGGATGCCAGGGAAGCTGAGAGACCCCATTATACAGGATTCCAGGGAAGCTGAGAGACCCCATTATACAGGATGCCAGGGGGGCTGTGTAACCCTATTATACAGGATGCTAGGAAAACTGGGTGACCCCATAATACAGGATGCCAGGGAAGCTGGCTGACCCCATTATACAGGATGCCAGGGATGCTGGTGACTTCCAGCTGGCAGTGATAGTTACCATCCTTCCTGCTGTGTCTCTGCCATGAGCGAATATCCCACCCGCAGTGGGCACTGGGGGCGGGGCTTGTTGCGCTGGGGGCGGAACCTACCCGGGACTGTTGCCACTTGTGGACAGGGGGACACTGGTGCAAGACGCTCTAAGTCTGTGTCAGGAGGAGGTGCAGAGGTGCTTGAGAGGATATTGCAGATGCTCTCTTCTGCGTCTCTGACAGGGTGCTTTACTGTCAGGGGCAGAGCTACCATGAAGACAGGGGAGACAGGCCAGACGGGGCCCGGGCCCCCTGCAGCCGAGGCCCCATAGCAACTGCCTTTCCTGCCTTCATAGTAGCTACGCCACTGGGAGGGAGGGAGAAGGCACTGATTCATCTACATCGACGTCTATTCTAATTCTTTACTTCTACATGTGCCCCCTGCTGGACTCTGACGGAACATACACTTGAGACGTGACTTTTTTTTAGAGGAACTGATCTACTAAATTGAGGGAAATAGCACTCTATGTGCATTTCCCGTAATTAGTGTAAATTTGTCTAACTTTCCTTATGTAATAACATATTTAAAAATTCATTTTGCCCAGAGTACCCTTTTAAAGGGTACCTGTCGTTTTAAAAAACTTTTGACATGTCATAGAGACATCATAGAGACATATCAAAAGTTGATGTTCTGCAGCAGCTGATGTGTATTATGAGGTTCTGCAGCAGTTGAGGTGTGTTATGATGTTTTGCAGCAGATAAGGTGTGTTATGAGGTTCTGCAGCAGCTGATGTGTATTATGAGATTCTGCAGAAGCTGAGGTGTATTATGATGTTCTGCAGCAGCTGAGGTGTATAATATGAAGTTCTGCAGCAGCTAAGGTGCATGATGAGGTTCTGCAGCAGCTGAGGTGTATGATAAGGTTCTGCAGCAGCTGAGGTGTATTATGAAGGTAAGCTGTGCTACACAGACATCATAACACACCCCATCTACTGCAGAACCTCATCATACACCTCAGCTGCTGCAGAACCTCATAATACACTTTATCTGCTGTTGCCCTGCTTCTGTCTACACCTGGGACCCTGCTTGTCACAATGAGCAGGCTGACAGGCAGGAAAGAGCAGTGTGTGTGTGTGTGTGTGTGTGTGTGTGTGTGTTACAGCTGTTAGCTTCAGCAGGCCCCCTGCTAATACTGCCAATACTGCCCTGATTGTCCCCTACATATTACACATATATACAGGGAATGAAACACATGGACACAGGATAAAAGTATATCTGTTTTTTATAAAATTTTTCTAATGCTTCAAAATTCAGTAAGAATGAGATGAGAGCACGGTGATATTGTCTGTGTGATAAAGGGTGGAGGGCGCTTTACCAGATGTGCCAGCTGCTAGTCGTCTTCTGTATCGGGGTCTCTTCACCTGATGAGTCTTCAGGAGGGTCCCAGATGTTATAGAGAATATTGGGAAACTGCAAGGAAATCAGAGAGAGAGAAGGAAGTGTACATTTGATTGATAATGTGTTTTCCCTTAGTCCATCAGCGGCACAATTGGGGTTAATTGCCCCTGTGAGCTTAGGCAGGACAAAAAGAATTTTTAATAGTAAAATAGAAATAGTTTAATAACATAATGGATCTGGCCCCTCCCCTTGGAGTATAAGAGGAAGCCAGCCCCCCACTACTGTGAGTTAAATACAAAAGCAAATATAATACATAATTAGGGTGGGAGTGTTGTGCCGCTGATGGACTAAGGGAAAACACATTATCAATCAAATGTACACTTCCCTTACGTCCACAGCGGCACAATTGGGGATCTAGCAAGTACATTAATCCCCAGGGTTGGGACCTCTAAAGGCCTGACTAACTACCGTAGACGAAAAGTCACTGGTGGAAGAAGAAGATCCTTTTATCCGATAGTGTCGAAAAAAGGTACTCGGTGTAGACCAGGATGCTGACTGGCATATCTGTTCTAGTGGTATGAGGGCTCTCTCGGCCCATGAAGTAGCCATTGCTCGAGTAGAGTGGGCCTTAGTGAATCCTGGTGGGTCCTTGTCATTTAACTGATAACAATAGTTAATGCATTCCGTGATCCACCTGGAGATTGATGGTTTGGATGCCTTTAAACCTTTGCTCTGACCCGAAAATGATATAAATAAATTTTCTGACCTTCTGAAATCTTTGGTTCTGGTAAGATAAATCCTTAGACATTTCACTACGTCTAGGTGTTCAAGTTCCGGGTCTTCAGTTGTAAGTTCTGGAGAAAGGACCGGGATGACTACAAGCTGATTGAGGTTAGAGAAGGTGGGACATTTAGGAGAAAATGTCGGAAGAAATCTTAAGAGGACTTTGTCACTTAGAAAAATAGTGTATGGTTCAACTGAAGAAAGGGCTTGTAGTTCACCCACCCGTTTTGCCGAGGTAATGGCTAGAAGGAAGATTGTCTTTAAAGTTAGAAGCTTCAGAGGGATCTCAGAGAGTGGTTCGAATGGCTGCTTAGCCAGAGTCTTCAGGACTAGAGATAGATCCCAGGGGTCTGCAGGCCTGCATATCCTTGGACGAAGTCTTGCGACTGCCTTTATGAAGTCCTTAATTTCAGGGATCTGAAAAAGTCTCTGATGGAGAAATGCCGACAATGCGGCGAGTTGGACTTTAAGGGTGCTAGGTGAAAGGCCTTTATCAAATCCTTCCTGTATGAATTCAAGGATCTGTGGTACTGATGGAGTATTCGGGTCTACCCTGTGAGAGGAGCACCATGTCTGGAAGATCTTTCTGATCCGGATATAGGATCTATTAGTGGCTTCACTTCTTGAATGGGAAAGCGTATTCATGACCCTGGTAGAGAAACCTTTGGCTCTCAATAGGGACTGGTTAAGTTCCAAGCCGTCAGGTGAAGGGACCCCAGGTTCTGACAGAGCTGCGTGCCCTGAGACACCAGGTTCTGCCGAGGTGGCAACTTCCAGTATCTCCCCTGACTCATTGACATGAGCAGGGAGAACCATGATCTCTTCGGCCAGAACGGAATTATCGCTATTACCGAAGCATTGTCCTGCTTGATCTTGAGTAGGACCTTCGGGATCATGGGTACTGGCGGAAAAATGTATGCTAGGCTGAAGTCCCATCTGATGGACATCGAATCCACTGTTTCCGGGTCGTCTTCCTGATAAAGAGAGCAAAATCTCGGAAGCTTCGCGTTCTGGCGTGTTGCCATAAGATCTATTTCCGGTTTTCCCCACCTGGTGACAATCTGATCGAATATCGTCGGGTTTAGAGACCACTCCCCTGGAATTATCAGATTCCGGCTCAGTTGATCTGCCAAGATGTTCCGAGAGCCCTTGATATGGATGGCTGTGAGGTTGGAAAGGTTTACTTCTGCCCATCGCAGAATCTTCCCCACTTCGTCGAGGAGGGGTCTGGACCGGGTGCCACCTTGTTTCCTCAGGTAATATACAGAAGCAATGTTGTCTGTTCTTACCTTGACCGCTTGACCCTGAAGCAGAGGCGAAAAGTGTTTTAGTGCCTTGAATATGGCCCTTAACTCCAGCTCGTTGGAAGAGAGGGTTCTTTCTTACAATGACCATTTCCCCTGGACCGTCTGCTGAGCTAGATGAGCTCCCCACCCGGTCCCGGAGGCGTCTGTGGTGAGGACTATCCAGTCTGGCTCTTCTATCTCTGTTCCATCCTTTATCTTTGCCCACCAGCGTAGAGACTGTCTTATAGATAGGGGAAGTCTTACCCTCCTGTCCAGGTCCGATGATGACCTGTTCCAACGCCGGAGTACCTCTGTCTGAAGGGCTCTCATATGAAATAATGCTCAAGGCACGGCCTCTGTTGTGGACGTTAAGAGTCCTAGGTATTTCATCAGGGTCCTCAGAGAGACCTGGCGAGGAACTCTCAGAAAGCGGTATCCTTCTAAAATCCTGGTCTTCCTCTCTGGAGAGAGGAATAATTTCATGTCCTGGGTGTTTATTACAAACCCCAGGTAAGTTTTCTGGGTAGAGGGAGTCAAGTCTGATTTCTCCCAATTCACCAGCCAGCCTAGGTCGGAAAGAAGGTCCAAAGTCTGAGAGACATTCTGACTGAGTAGATCCCTGGATTTGGCTATTAATAGCCAGTCGTCTAAGTATGGGACGACCGTTATGCCCTGCAATCTTAGCACCGCTACCACCGAAGCCACCACCTTCGTAAATACGAACGGTGCTGATGATATCCCGAAGGGGAGAACTTTGAATTGGAGATGCAGTATGTGTCCTCCTACATGAACTGCTATGCGTAGGAATCTCCTGTGATGCTGGAAGATTGGTATGTGAAAATATGCGTCCTTTAAATCTAGGGAGGCTAGGAAGTCTCCTCTGCTCAATACCGTCTTCACTGATCTTATGGTTTCCATCCGAAACCTGTTTTTTGGAATATAACGATTGAGAAATCGGAGGTCTATGATGAGTCGGTTCTTGCCTGAAGGCTTCGGGACCAGGAATACTGGGGAGTATACCCCCTGGCCTCTTTCCTCCATTGGTACTGGTTCCAGTGCAGAGATCTTTATGAGATCTAAGATGGAGGTCTCTAGTATCTTTTGCCTTTCTGGAGAAAGCCGCGATGAAATCACGAACCTTTCTGGTGGCAGAGGCTCTAAGGATAGGGCATATCCTCTTTTTATTATATTTAGAACCCAGGAATCCCTGGTGCATCTCTCCCAGGCTGGAAGGAACTGGAAGAGGCGACCTCCGACAGGAAGGCTGGCGTCAGAAGTCTCCCTTATTCTTAGGGGAAGATCTGGAGGGACCTCATCTTTTGGAACCTCCATATCCTCTACCTCTTCCCCTGTATCGGTACCGTCTGTCTCTGGGAGGAGACCTGTCCCGATACCTACGAAAGGAGCTTTTCTTATTGCTAGGCAAAGACTTGCCCTTGCGGTCCGAAAGCTCCTCCATGAGGGAATCTAGCTCTGAGCCAAAGAGTTTGCCCGGAGTGTACTGAAGATTACTGTGTAGCGAGATTCACCTCTTTAAAAGAATCAAGAATTTCATCTCGGGCGACCCCAGCATCTATATCCTCCTGGATCTTTTGTAGCCACTTTCTAAGGGCTAATGAAACCTCGTGATTGGCTATGGCAATAGCACTTTGTCCCGCTGCTGTGGTATAAACTCTTTTAAGAGTTGCCTCTATACGGCGGTCCATGGGGTCTCTTAAGCTTGAACCGTCATCCCCCGGGACCAGAATATTCCTAGATATCTTTGAAATTGCCACATCCACCTTAGGTGGCTCTATCCAGGAACTAGATTGTTCCTCGTTGATAGGAAAAAGAGACCAGAATCTCTTCCCTATGGCCGGAGCCTTGTCAGGCTTCTTCCACTCGGATTTTATGAGATCCGAAATAAACTCATCCATCCTGAATGCTCTGTTCTCGCCTGAAGAAGATTCCTCAGGCTGGTTGGCCATCTTGACATATTTGACCAACTTGGAGATTCTGTCAGGATTGAAGAGAAATTTCTCCTTTTTTCTCTTTTCAGTTTCAGAATCAGAGGAGTACACCTCATCCAGGATCTTGTAGCCTTCTTCTGTAAATGAAGAGGAAGCCTCATCATCTCTCCTGGGTCTCTTCCTAAAAAAAGGAAGGGTATGAGTCTTATAATAAGAGAAAAGGATCTTATCTCAGCAGATGCCGCACTACCTTGTCTGGGTGAGGGAGTCTCTGAGACCATCCACAGAGGACTTAACCAAGTCACTAACCCAGATGACTACGTCCTGGATAGAAGGTTCCTCCTTATCCTGGATCTTGGGTCTGCAGGCTAGACAGGTGGTAAATTCCGAATCATCCGGAAGAGGGATATCTGCAAAAACATTAGTACTTAGTACATATACTGGTATACTGCGGTCAAGATTCAAGTATACACACCACAGCGCCTGCAGGTGAGATGATGCTTTTTAGCAGGTGCCTTGCGTCCTGATTCTTCCATGCTGAAAGCTAAAAAGAACTCAATAGCTTGGCTCAGCAGACAGCAAGAATGTGTCTTTCTGAGCTGCTTATAAACAAGAAATGGCGCCAAAAGTCCGCCCCCTCCCCCCGCAGAGAATCCACGCCCCCTACCTGGCTGATCCTGCCCTCTGATGCTGAGTCCAGACGCCGGGCGGTCCGGAAATGACGTCACACGCGTCACTTCCGGTATTTGCGGCCGTGGAACGCATCTGCGTTCCACCGCCGAACCGGCGTCTCCAGCAGAAGAGGGAGACGGGAGGTAAGAGGAGATAATGCCCAACCTGGTTGAGCCTGCCCTCCAACAACCCGGAGCTCTTTGAGCTCCAGATGCTGAATTCGGATGCCGGTCGGACCGGAAGTGACGTCAGACGCGTCACTTCCGGTAACACGGACCGTTGAACGCAACGCGCTCCCCATCTCCGAACCGGCGTCCTAGGCTGAAAACAAGAGAAAAGGTAAGGGTGGAGGGAGGGAAAGAAAAACGTCCTGCCTATACTCAGGACAAAATAAAACTCACAGTAGTGGGGGGCTGGCTTCCTCTTATACTCCAAGGGGAGGGGCCAGATCCATTATGTTATTAAACTATTTCTATTTTACTATTAAAAATTCTTTTTGTCCTGCCTAAGCTCACAGGGGCAATTAACCCCAATTGTGCCGCTGTGGACGTAAGGGAAATGTATTTTGTCATTTGCAGATTTCTAGAACAGTCTAATAGGAGGACGAGATCATCAGGGTGAAGGTCTTAGCTTTAGATGGTGAAAAGTCCCATGGTGGTATAGATGGTATTGGTGGTATAGATGGTATTGATGGTATAGATTAGTTATGTCAAACTGTGGCCCGCGGGCCAAATCTGGCCCGTGGTGCCATTATTTTTGGCCCGCCAGGCAATTCAGAGTTTGAATTACATCAGGCCCACCATGGCTACTATATGAGACTATTGGGGAGGGCTGGCTACTATAAAAGAGACTATGGGGAGGGCTGGCTACTACATGAGACTATTAAGGAGGGCTGACTACTTTAAGAGACTACTGGGGATGGCTGGCTACTATATAAAAGACTATGGGGGAGGGCTGGCTACTCTATGAGACTACAGGGCAGGGCTGGTTACTATAAAAGACTATGGGCAGGGCTGGCTACTATATGAGACTATGGGGGAGGGCTGGCTACTATATGAGACTATGGGGGAGGGCTGGCTACTATATGAGACTATGGGGAGGGCTGGCTACTATATGAGACTACAGGGCAGGGCTGGTTACTATAAAAGACTATGGGCAGGGCTGGCTACTATATGAGACTATGGGGGAGGGCTGGCTACTATATGAGACTATGGGGGAGGGCTGGCTACTATATGAGACTACAGGGGAGGGCTGGCTACTATATGAGACTACAGGGCAGGGCTGGTTACTATAAAAGACTATGGGCAGGGCTGGCTACTATATGAGACTATGGGGGAGGGTTGGCTACTATATGAGACTATGGGGGAGGGCTGGCTACTATATGAGACTACAGGGGAGGGCTGGCTACTATATGAGACTACAGGGGAGGGCTGGCTACTATATGAGACTATGGGGGAGGGCTGGCTACTATATGAGACTATTGGGGAGGGCTGGCTACTATATGGGACACTTGGGGGGCTGGCTACTATTTGGGCACTTTTGGCAGGGCTGGCTAACATGTGGGGCAATTTTGGGGGGATTGCCTATTACAATTTTAATATTTTTATTAATGATCTTGTAGAGGGGCTACAGAGTAGAATCTCCATTTTTGCAGATGATACTAAACTGGGTAAAGTAATCAGTACAGAGGAGGATAATATCATATTACAGAGGGATTTGGAGAAGCTAGAGGCTTGGGCGGAGAAATGGCAAATGAAGTTTAATGTGGATAAATGTAAGGTTATGCATTTGGGCCATAGAAATAATAAGTACAGTTATGTGCTAAATAATAAAACACTGGGTAAAACTACTTCCGAAAAGGACCTGGGGGTATTGGTGGACAGTAAACTCAACTTTAGTGATCAGTGCCAGGCAGCAGCTGCCAAGGCTAATAAAATAATGTGGTGCATCAAAAGAGGTATAGATGGTAAAGATGAGAACATAGTTTTGCCTCTTTATAAATCACTGGTCAGACCACACATGGAATACTGTGTACAGTTTTGGGCACCGGTATATAAGAAGGACACAGCTGAACTAGAGCGGGTGCAGAGGAGGGCAACAAAGGTCATTAAGGGAATGGGTGGGTTACAGTACCAGGACAGGTTATCAAGCTTGGGGTTATTTACGCTAGAAAAAAGACGTCTTAGGGGCGATCTGATCACAATGTACAAATATATGAATGGACAGTACAGAGATTTTTGTAGTGGTCTTTTTACTCCTAGGTCTGTAACAATGACAAGGGGGCATCCTCTACGTCTAGAGGAAAGAAGATTTCATCATCAGCATCGACGCGGGTTCTTTACTGTACGAACGGTAAGACTGTGGAACTCTCTGCCACATGATGTTGTCATGGCCGATTCATTAAATAAGTTCAAGGGAGGCCTGGATGATTTTCTTGAAAAATATAATATTACAAGTTATGGGCATTAGATTTCTGGTGATACGTTGATCCGGGGATTGTTCTGGTTGCCATTGCAGTCGGGGGAGGGGGGGGGGGGGGAGTTTCTCCCTGTGGTGGGGCGTTTGTCTTCTGCCCCATAGGGGTTTTACGCCTTCCTGGATCAACACAGTAGGATTTTCCTAGGTTGAACCTGATGGACTCTTGTCTTCTTTCAACCTTATTTACTATGTTACATGGGTTGGGGCTTAATCATGTCATAGCAATTTATCATGTCATGTCATTTATCATAGTGCACGGGGCTGGGAGACGCACACCACTGACAATGCCAGGAACACTGCACGCTGCTCTGACAGTGCCAGCATTCGCGCTTCAATAATTATCAAGGTTGGCCTGCAACTTTGTCCAGTTTTTTAAAGGGGTTATCCAGCGCTACAAAAACATGGCCACTTTTCCCCCTACTGTTGTCTCCAGTTTAGGTGTGGTTTACAATTAAGCTCCATTTACTTCAATGAAACTGAGTTTCAAAACCCCACCCAATACAGGAGGTATAATAGTGGAGATGTGTATATTACATTATATACAGGGGGTATAATAGAGGAGATGTGTAAATTATATACAGGGGTATAATAGAGGAGATGTGTATATTACATACAGGGGGTATAATACATTTGCCAAATGTGTATATTATATACAGGGGGTATAATACTGGGGATGTGTATATTATATACAGGGGGTATAATACTGGGGATGTGTATATTATATACAGGGGGTATAATACTGGGGATGTGTATATTATATACAGGGGGTATAATACTGGAGATGTGTATATTATATACAGGGGGTATAATACTGGGGATGTGTATATTATATACAGGGGGTATAATACTGGAGATGTGTATATTACATTATATACAGAGGGTATAATACTGGAGATGTGTATATTGCATTATATACAGGGGGTATAATACAGGAGATGTGTATATTATATACAGGGGTATAATAGAGGAGATGTGTATATTACATACAGGGGGTATAATACATTTGATGTGTATATTATATACAGGGGGTATAATACTGGGGATGTGTATATTATATACAGGGGGTATAATACATTTGATGTGTATATTATATACAGGGGGTATAATACTGGAGATGTGTATATTACATTATATACAGAGGGTATAATACTGGAGATGTGTATATTGCATTATATACAGGGGGTATAATACAGGAGATGTGTATATTATATACAGGGGTATAATAGAGGAGATGTGTATATTATATACAGGGGGTATAATACAGTTGATGTGTATAATATATACAGGGGGTATAATACAGGAGATGTGTATATATTATATACAGGGGGTATAATACTGGAGATGTGTATATTATATACAGGAGGTATAACACTGGAGATGTGCATATTATATACAGAAGGTATAATACAGGTGATGTGTATATCCTATACAGGGGTATGATACAGTTGATGTGTATATTATATACACGGGGTATAATACAGGACATGTGTATATTATATACAAGGGGTATAATACAGGGAATGTATATGTTATCTACAGGAGTATAATCAGGGGCGTAGCTAGAGGTTCAGTCTGGGGGGGGGGCGAGTGAGTCTCAATTGATTATGACTGATAATCTGAATAATAAAGGGAATATTCTACCACATTATTCATAGTGAACAGGGACTGAGAAGAGTGGGAAAATACTTTCTACATTTCACATATATAACCATGTAAAAAATGAAAGGGGTTATCCAGCATTGCAAACACATAGCTGCCTTTTTCCAGAAACAGCGCCACTCTCCTCCAAAGCTTGGATGTGGTATTTCAGCTCAGTTCAACTAAAAGAGACTGGAGCCAAGTTGTAATACCACAAACATCATAGAGAAGCTATGGCGCTGTTTTTGTTTTCTAATTAGCCATCCATCCGTTCTTCTATCTCTTTGTCTCATATCTATCTGTCTAATATCTATTGGGCAGCATGAGGACTACACAGGGGCGTAGCTATGGGTTCAGCCTAGGGGGGGCGAGTGAGTCTCAGTGGGCCCCCAACCATTTACAGTATGTTAACCATAGGGAACCTCAGCAGATGACAATGCTTTCCGAATAATACAGGGTATTTTCTTCCACATTATTCATAGTGAACAGGGACTGAGAACAGTGGAAAACACTTTCTACATCTCACATATATAACCATGTAAAAAATAAAGGGGTTATCCAGCATTGCTAAAACATAGCTGCCTTTTTTCCAGAAACAGCGTCACTCTCCTCCAAAGCTTGGATGTGGTAGTGCAGCTCAGTTCCACTAAAAGAGAATGGAACCAAGTTGTAATACCACAAACAACATAGAGGAAGCTTTGGTGCTGTTTCTGTTTTCTATCTAGCCATCCATCCATTCTTCTATCTCTTTTTTTCATATCTATCTGTGTAATATCTATTGGGCAACATAGCTGATGGCAGGGGCGGAACTACCGCCATAGCAACCGTAGCGGTTGCTATGGGGCCCGCCGCATCAAGGGGCCCGGGCCCGGCCAGCTGGTCATCTCTCCCCGGTTTACCTAACCGGGGAGAAACCGTCTGCAGCCTGCATTCAAACTTAGGATGGGGCCCGGACGCATCTCTAAGTTGCCGCCTCCAATCTCCTGACGGCACAGCTCCCAACTGTCCCGGATCAAGCGGGACAGTCCCGATTTCGGGGTTCTGTCCCGCTGTTTTGGAACAGCCCCAATGTGTCCCGCAATATGCTGCAGGCAAGTTAATATCATTAGACCATCATGGCCCAGTCTCCACCAATCACTGAAGGTGGATGTGCTGGTCATGTGATGGTCAGCAACCAATCAGTACATTGGGTCTCCTGGCGCGGTAAGTTTCAGCAGCCGCCACCAGGACCCCTCAGAGACTGACCCAGATGGACGTTACCCCCAAGAGCAGCTCCAGAAGCCTGTCCGGGACCTCCAGAGTCACCCAGCAGACAGTCCGAGCTGATGGTAAGTAACCCCCTCCTGCCCTGGTAATTAAGGTTCACAGATGACACAAACGCAGGGTCCCGGCTGTCAGACAGGGACCCGCCTCACCTGTCAGCACAGGAGCCGCGCTTCAGTGCTGACAGATAACCCTAAACGCTGTGGCCAGCACGGCTCCAGCATTTATAGGGTTACAGAGAGATGATTCTCTCTGTATCTGGGAGAATCCTCTCTGTTCACTATGGGGGCTGAGAGAGAGAGACAGGGGTCCGGGAGAGGTCACACTGTGTGGTCCCAGCGGCACTCGGGAGCTTACCGGCATCCTGACTCCACTGGGGGGGTCAGCATCACACTGCTGTCTGACTGCTATGGATTCTGTGTAGGTATACAGCAGGGTGTATATATGTCTGCATTCTGTGTAGGTATACAGCAGTGGGTATATATGTCTGCATTCTGTGTAGGTATACAGCAGTGGGTGTATATATATGTCTGCATTCTGTGTAGGTATACAGCAGGGTGTATATATGTCTGCATTCTGTGTAGGTATACAGCAGTGGGTGTATATATATGTCTGCATTCTGTGTAGGTATACAGCAGTGGGTATATATGTCTGCATTCTGTGTAGGTATACAGCAGTGGGTATATATGTCTGCATTCTGTGTAGGTATACAGCAGTGGGTATATATGTCTGCATTCTGTGTAGGTATACAGCAGTGGGTGTATATATATGTCTGCATTCTGTGTAGGTATACAGCAGGGTGTATATATGTCTGCATTCTGTGTAGGTATACAGCAGGGTTTATATATGTCTGCATTCTGTGTAGGTATACAGCAGTGGGTGTATATATATGTCTGCATTCTGTGTAGGTATACAGCAGTGGGTATATATGTCTGCATTCTGTGTAGGTATACAGCAGGGTGTATATATGTCTGCATTCTGTGTAGGTATACAGCAGGGTGTATATATGTCTGCATTCTGTGTAGGTATACAGCAGGGTTTATATATGTCTGCATTCTGTGTAGGTATACAGCAGGGTGTATATATGTCTGCATTCTGTGTAGGTATACAGCAGTGGGTATATATGTCTGCATTCTGTGTAGGTATACAGCAGTGGGTATATATGTCTGCATTCTGTGTAGGTATACAGCAGTGGGTATATATGTCTGCATTCTGTGTAGGTATACAGCAGTGGGTATATATGTCTGCATTCTGTGTAGGTATACAGCAGTGGGTGTATATGTCTGCATTCTGTGTAGGTATACAGCAGTGTATTATATACTTATTATCCTCCTGTATGAGTGTGTATATATCCCCCCATTCTGTGTAGGTATACAGCAGTGTATTATATACTTATTACCACCCTGTATGAGTGTGTATATATCCCCATTCTGTGTAGGTATACAGCAGTGTATTATATACTTATTACCACCCTGTATGAGTGTGTATATATCCCCATTCTGTGTAGGTATACAGCAGTGTATTATATACTTATTATCCTCCTGTATGAGTGTGTATATATCCCCATTCTGTGTAGGTATACAGCAGTGTATTATATACTTATTATCCCTCTCCTGTATGAGTGTGTATATATCTCCCCATTCTGTGTAGGTATACAGCAGTGTATTATATACTTATTATCCTCCTGTATGAGTGTATATATATCCCCATTCTGTGTAGGTATACAGCAGTGTATTATATACTTATTACCACCCTGTATGAGTGTATATATATCCCCATTCTGTGTATGTATACAGCACTGTATTATATACTTATTATACAGTCACGGTATTGTTCAGATCTGGTGTGGCTGTATGCTTTAAATGTGCATTGTCTGAAGCTGTTGCCTACCAATCCTGTGACAAGAATCGCTACAGACAATATGCAGATAGTGTAAGCAGAAAAAAAAATTCAGACACTGCATGTGGCCGAAACCACACGTCCATTTTCCCCCCAGTAGCCGGGAGGGGGGCCCCATTGGAAGGTTTGCTATGGGGCCCCGCCATCTCTAGTTACGCCCCTGGCTGATGGTCAATGACCAAATTAGCAACACCCAAAGGAGATACCCGCAGTACAAATAGAGTAACTGTATAGTACAAATGCTGGGTAATAGTAAATAGTCCCATGCAGTTCAAGGCAACTATTTTAAATAACCTGTATACAAAAAGGCCAGACTACTGCAACATAACTAAAAGGAATAATTACTTTATAAATCCATAGAAACAATCCATGAAAAATGTAGGAGAAATCATCCCAGATAATCATGGTGTACAGGGTATATGAGAGCAGCCAATTTATGCCTCCATGTAGTATTTAGACCCAATTTTAGCCCTCATATAGTTTGCAGGGTCCCTCTATGCTTTTTAAAATTGTAAAAAGCCCACCATCTATACCCTAACATAGTAGATAATCCCCCTTGTTGTTATAGAAGATAGACCTTCTCTGTGCTTCCCCATATAGTATTGAGGTCCCTCTGTAGTCAGGCCTTCTGTGCCCCAATATATTTATTGTTTTCCTCTGTTTCCATGTAGTACTAGTTAGGTCCCTCTGTGCCCTCATATAGAAGTTAGCTACCCCTCTGTGCATCTATCTAGTATTTAGACCTAGTATCCTCCATGTAGGCATCCCCTCCAGCACCATCTCATCTAGGTAATCCCCCTGGTATGTATTCCCCATGTGGCCACCCCCTTCCCCAGCAGTAATCTACCTGGTATTGCTCCTGGTGGTTAGACACCACCACCACCACTACCACTGTAAGTAGACTGTACCTCCAAATTAGGTATCCCCTTTTAAGTTAGCCAGGACATCCCATACCCCAACCCTCATACATGAAATCCTTCCTGGGAGTTAGCCCCACCCACATAGGTCTCCTCCTCTATAACTAAGGGGAAAAAAGCCATACTTACCTGCTGTGTGGTTGCAGTAATGTAGTCTTCTGATGTCAACTCTCTCCCTACTCTGTGAGCACACAAGTGACATCATCTATGTCCCACAGCCGTAAGGGAGGGAACGGCCTCTTGTGGCCACAACAGTGATTGGCAGGGTGGAGAGCCAATGCTCTCCTCTCCTTGTCAATCGCCCTGCTGCATTCAACTGTATCTTCTCCTCGCATACAAGCGTATACAGTTAAATAGTCAAACACAACATTCGGTAGCCGTGTGGGCCTCCCAGGAGCACTAAATGATGGCCAGGGGCCACCTACAGCCAATAAACATTTGTTAAGTCTGTCTGCAAAAGCAATAGCTTTTGCGGTCAGCATTAACTGGCAAAATCTTTAGTGGGCCCCCTGCCTGTGTGGGCCCGGGAGCATCCGCCCCCTCTGCCCCCACCAAATTACGCTACTGGGACTACACCATAGCTGATGGTCAGTGATCAAATAGGCAACACCCAAAGGATATATCCACACTACCAATAGAGTAAATGTATAGTACAAATGCTGGGTAATAACAATAAATAGTCCCATGCAGTTCAAGACAACTATACTAAATAATCTATATACAAAAAAGCCAGACTACTACAACATAACTAAATGGAATAATTACTTTATTAATCCATAGAAACAATACATGACAGTACATTAAAATGTGGAGAAATCAGCACCGATAATCATGGTGTACAGGGTAGATGAGAGCAGCCAATTTATACCTCCATGAAGTAGTTAGACCCTATTTTAGCCCTCATATAGTTTGCAGGGTCCCTTTATGCTCCCATATAGTAAAAAGGCCACCATCTACACCCTAACATAGATTACCCCCCCATTTGTTTCTCCATATAGAAGATAGACCCTCTCTGTGCCCTCTTTTTTCATATTGAAATTCATCTTCTATGTGCATCCGTATAGTAGTTAGGCCTTCTGTGCCCTAATATAGTTATTAATTCCCTCTGTTTCCATGTAGTAGTAGTAGTTAGGGCCCTCTGTGCCCTCATATAGAAGTTAGACTCCCCTCTGTGCATCTATCTAGTATTTAGACCCCCCCCCCCCCCCCGTACAGGAAATCCCCCAGACCCCCCCCCCCCCCCCCCCCCCGAAAAAAAAACAAAAAACAAAAAAAAACAAGTAGTATCCTCCATGTAAACATCCCCTCCAGCACCATCTTGTGTAGGAAATCCCCCTGGCATGTATTCCCCATGCAGCCATCCTCTTCCCCAGCATTAATCTCCCTGGTAATCCTCTTGGTGGGTACCCCCACCACAACTATGATTAGACTGTACCTCCGAATTAGGTACCCCCTTTTCAGTTAACCAGTACATCCCATACCCCAACCCCATAGATAACATCCTTCCCAAGAGTTAGCGCCACCCACCCACATAAGTCTCCTCCTCTATAACTAAGGGAAAAAAAGCCATACTTACCTGCCGTGCGGTTGCAGTACTGTAGTCGTCTGATGTCAACTCTCTCCCTGCTCTGTGAGCGCACGACTGACATTACTCATGTTCCACAGCTCTAAGGGAGGGAACGGCCTCTAGTGGCCACAACAGTGATTGGCAGGGTGGAGAGCCAATGCTTTCCTCGCCTTGTCAATCACCCTGCTGCGTTCAACTGTATGTTCTTCTCGCATACAAGCGCATACAGCTAAATGGGCAGACACAACATTCGGTAGCCGCAAGGCCCCCCATGAGCACTGGTTGACAGATTATATTTACATTCAGGGTATAAACCCACACACCGTATACGCAGCAAATACGCAGCAGATGTGATGGTGAAGATTTGATGCTGTGTTCAGCTATTTAGATTTAATCTGCTGCGTATTTGCTGCGTATTTGCTGCGTATCGCAGTATTAAATACGCTGCATATACAGTGTGTGGGTTTATACCCTCATAGTCACTGGCTTTATAGGCATTTCCTGCAATACAGCATCCGGATGGTTTTCTTGTTTAACTCCTAATCAGACACCAAGACTTGTGTTAGCAGATCTACATATTAGAAATGTAGAAATGCTGTTGTCTCAAGGCATGTGTTACTATCGTAACCTCAATGAGACATTAAATAAAAGATGACTTGCACACATTTCGCACCCACATATAAAATATGCAGCGTTCTTTACCTCTTAATGTGCAAGTCAAGTTTCTGTCACAAGTTCTTAATAATTTATCTCGCTTTTATCCTTGGAATTCCTCCCAGAGCTCAGTTATTTGCATTGCCATTAACAACCATTTTTGTACATTACAGGAAGACTTTGTATTTAAAATTCCCAGGCCGATCGCACTTGTTCATATTTGATTAACCTCCAACCTAACAAGCAGAGATGTGCAGTGTGTCATTTTCCCTATAAAACATTTATACATCAAGAATTAAAGGCATACTGCCAATACAAGATATTCTTTCATTGGATCATTCTGATGATGGCTTTGTTGTATCTGAGATCCTCACCTATAGGTGGTCACCTTCTGTAGCTGTGAAAAAAAAGAATTCTCTCTTTCTCCCCCTCCCCAAACACTTGAATGTTCTGTCAGATAGTGGCTTATCTTTCAGGCCCCCTTCACACGTCCGGAAAAACCATCCGGATTTCCCACCAGGAAATCCGGACGGATTTCCGGACCCATAGACTTTAATTGGTCACGGACACCCTTCCGGATTTCTCCGGAAGGGTTTCCGTTCCGGAAAATATATCCGGAAAAAATAGGACATGTCCTATTTTTGTCCGGAATTCCGGCCCGGACGTCCCCATAGAAGTCTATGGGAGCGCCGGAATCACGGGCACTTTCCTGATGTACATCAGGAAAGTGCCCGTGATCCCGGATGATTGAGAGCCCGCCAGTACTTCTGCAGCCTGTGGCCATCCAGGTTGCAGAAGTACAACTCTCATCATGCCCCTGTTGGCAGGCCATGATGGGAGTTGTAGTTCTGCTGCCTGTGCCCATTCAGGTTGCAGAACTACTATTCTCATCATGCCCCTGTTGGCAGGAAATGATGGGAGTTGTAGTTCTGCTGCCTGTGGCCATTCAGGTAGCAGAACTACTATTCTCATCATGCCCCTGTTGGCAGGCAATGATGGGAGTTGTACTTCTGCAGCCTGTGGCCATCCAGGTTGCAGAAGTACAACTCTCATTATGCTCTGTTGGCAGGCCATGATGGGAGTTGTAGTTCTGCTGCCTGTGGCCGTCCAGGTTGCAGAAGTACAACTCTCATCATGCCCCTGCTGACAGGCCATGATGGGAGTTGTAGTTCTGCTGCCTGTGGACATCCAGGTTGCAGAACTACTATTTTCATCATGCCCCTGTTGGCAGGCAATGATAGGAGTTGTAGGTCTGCTGCCTGTGGCCATCCAGGTTGCATAACTACTATTCTCATCATGCCCCTGTTGGCAGGCAATGATAGGAGTTGTAGTTCTGCTGCCTGTGGCCATCCAGGTTGCAGAACTACTATTCTCATCATGCCCCTGTTGGCAGGCAATGATAGGAGTTGTAGTTCTGCTGCCTGTGGCCATCCAGGTTGCAGAACTACTATTCTCATCATGCCCCTGTTGGCAGGCCATGATGGGAGTTGTACTTCGGCAATGTGGGTGCCTGTTTTTTTTTCTCATCAGGAAATCCTGAAGGTTTTTCCTGATGGTTTCCTGATGGTAAAAACGGATTACTGTCAGGAAATCCTGATACTTTTCTGATGACTTTTGAGGTCTCTTGATCAGGATTTCCTGACAGTAAAAACTGACACGGACATGTGAATGGGGCCTCAGAGAATAAAAGGACCATAGGCAGACTTGGAAGACCCCCATAAACATTACACAACTGGCCAATCTCTCTGAAGTCACTGGGTTCAGCTGACTTTTAACTAAAGTGTATGGGGACCTTATGTCTTTATGATTTGGGCACTCATGTCCCATTGCCCACTTTACAGCGCAGCCTAGTTAGCCAGCCCTAAGCTGCCAAACTGATTAGCACCAATTCCCACTGCAATGTATTTAAAAACATCTGGTTGGTCAATTAGAATTGATAGAGCCAGATCCACTGCATCCCTTACAGAGAATGCCTCTCTTTCATGTAAAACAAGATGACTATACAGTTTTGGGGGGTTTTAGAGTTAAACACACTCAGTCAGGTTGAGTTGCAATTGTATTGAAGTTTGTGGCTACATTTTCACTACGTATTTTTATGTTCACAAGTACGGGATCCGCAGCAGATTTCATCTAAATAACTGAACACAGCATCAAATCTGCACCATCAAATCTGCTGCCGATCTGCTGCGGATCCTGTATGTGTGAAAGCACCCTAAAGGGGTTATCCCCCTCTCTTGTCTCCAGTTCAGGTGTGGTTTGCAATTAAGCTCCATTTACTTCAATAGAACTGAGTTCCAAACCCCACCCAATCTGGACACAAGAGAGGGGGAAAAGTGGCCATGTTTTTGCAGTGCTGGATAACCCCTTTAAACAACGGCCGTTGTTGCAGGTTGTTCAATGACAGTGTACAATTACATTATACTGTATCGAATCACAACTATAGTGCATACACTCTGTATACACTATGGCCGTGGTTCTCCACGACTGCATAAAATAATTGACAGGTCTATTTTGTGCCGCTGCTATTCGGCTCCTGGACATTGTTCTCTATGGCTAATTGGAGTGCGGGCACACCCAAAGGTGCCCGCATTCCAATTAAAATAAAGACATCGGCCGTTGTTTGACACATCAAACACCTGCTGTGTCATACAACAGCCGATGTTCATATAGAATGTGAACATGGCCTGTAATTGCATTACGTTAGTTTCCAATAGTAAGTAAAAGGAGAATTTAATTGCAGTATTGGAAACTGCAACACAACATATTTTGTGTTTTCACCCAAATCAGCTCTTAAAAAAAAACAAAATACAAATGGCTTAGGAAAATTGGAGGGCACCAAATTAGATATGCAAACGCACAAATGAAGTACATTAAATATATATAAATCCATATAAACACATAAATGCAATATATAAACCCAACCAAAAAAAATAAAGCAAACACAATAAAATTACAGGGTAAAAAGACCAAGCGATCAATCAAACCATTATGGCAGTGTCATTGGGACCACGCTCGGTATGCCACTATAGGTTCAGGGATCACTTTTAGTATACTAGTTTTATTTGTGTGGGCTTTGTGAGTTGTACTCTATTTATATAATGCTTATTAATAAGTTAAATTTTTAATGTTTTTTCTAACCGTGATAGAAGATTTATCATTTGCCTAGCACATGAATGGCCCCTTATGGACCCTACTGATGGGATCAATGCAAATGAAAACAGAGCCTAATGTGGTGACCTCCCCGCCGGTGAACAGGAACGGCAGGCCAATCACACGTTAGCTGATGTAGTGGTTGGCCAAGGTATAGCTCTGCCCGTTGGTAATTTGTCGTGACGCCAGTGCTGGTTGGGCACACAGGTATGGTGGCACACCTGCTTTTATTTTAGTAGGCTGGCTACACCTTTTTCCCCCGGTGTGTACAGAGACTAAGGCAAAAAGACCTCACACTTCCTCTACCCATGTGACTTCCTTTGTACAGCATGTGTAAACTGTGCTGAGAGTGGGCGAGGAGTGCATGTTTAAGAAGTAAAGAGAAAGATAATAGGTTAGAAAAGGAAAGAACTCTGATTGGTGTACAGATCCATGTGGTGCATTGAACAAAACAATAACTCTTTCGTTCCTACAGCTGTGCAATATCTGTACATATATAATAGCAACGACATCTAGTGGCGAAATTCTGGTACTGCTACATCACCACTTACACTTACAAGTACAGGCTTTTGCAAAGGGTGTAACCAATAGCAACATCCATGGTGGGACACAATACTTAGAGGTAACAAAAGTCTAAAAAGTGAATAAAGCTGTACCCTAGTAAGTAGTGTACAGAAATGTGGACTCTAAATACTCCATAGGTAAATACTGGCAATGCAACTAATGTTTATACAGGTTTCACTCTAGTTTTAGTCATCTCTTTACATGTCTTATTACGTACTTGTATTCCCAGTGAAATAACAATGTTGGGACATCCTGAAGGCAGGGGCAGGGGGGAATTAAAAAACAAGCTTAACTCACCTCTCCCTATGCCTTTCTAGTGTTGGATTGCCGCTCTGGGACCCCTGCCTCCAGGTCTTCTCACAGCCAGCGTCACAACCCGGTTGGTTGACTGCCTGCTCAGCCAATCAGTGACTGGGGCGGGACACCACTGCAGTCACTGATTGAGTGAGGGGACAATCCATTGGCCGGGAAGGTATTTTCCCCCTTGTCGTGACATCATCAGAACTTGGGGGGAAAATGCCTTCTGTCAGGTGTCCTGGAGCTGGTGTAGTGGCGCAGAAGAGGTAAATAAGCGTTCTGAACTAACTTTCCTCTTCCCCTGCTGGCTGCCAAAAGATAAAAATGGCCAGACTTCTCCTTTAATGGGCTTTCTCCTTGTGAGTAGGGTTTCAGACTGTAGAAGGAAATTGGTTGTCAATTTGTTCATACATTTCCAGGCAGAATAACAGAGGTCAGACACAACTGTTGTTTCATAATTGTTCTTTCTTTCTTTTTCATGGTAAATATGTTGTGCCTTAGCCAAAAAAAAAGAAAAAAAAAATATCTATAAAAAGAACACAGGGAACGGGATGGAAGTGCAGTTTTTCAAATTTAGGCATTTATTGTGATTTTCTCTGGAATTATTAGTTTATTAGTTATTAAATTGAAGCATTAGGTTAATATGTTATTCCTATATGGTGGTTCATTTAACCTAAGGTGGTTGTTCTGTTATACATACATTACCCATACTACTGAGGAGAAACAGATTGTGTGAGAAAAAAGGTGTATGCAGCAAAAATGTGTAGAAAGCCATTTGTGCTTCTGTTTCATTCATGTATATTCATGGAGCGACAGATTATTTATTGCCTTCTGTATTATGGGTGAAAACAGTGAGACCAAATGAAGCCGAGTAGATGAAAGAAACAATAAAATGTGCTAGTAGCAGGATTTTATTAACCTGTTTTACAGGTTTGCCTGTTTAATGGGTTATTTATGACTTATTCACCAGAAACGTGTTACTTATTTGTTGACATGAGCAAATCTGGAGCACGCTTGGGTCTATCCGAACCCGAACATGCAGAATTTTATTAACCGTGGCTGCAGAAATTCGATGCAGCCCTAAGGAGTCATGGAAAACATGGATAAAACCTACCGCTGTATCCATGTTTTCTAGGACTCCCTGATGAACTCCCTAATGAAATGCCGAACGATCAGGCTTCATTTGCATGCTCGATTTGTGCTCATCTCTATTGCCTAATCATTTTTTATATACGATCTGACATATGGGGGGACATTTACGAAGCTCTCGCCCGAGGCATACGCCAGGGAGAAGGCGCAAATAACGGATGAGCAGGGGCTCGGGGGGGGGGGGGGGGGGGTGCGGGGAGATTTGCAGTGTCATGCGTAAAGCAAGATCCAAATCTACACCTGAGGATTTGGTACATTTGGCGCAGCGTCGGGCACCTGGCCGGTTAGATTCACTAAGAGGTGTGCGCCTCTTAGTGAATCTGGCTGTGGAAAAGTGGGCGGGGACTAATTTAAAACGAATACTCTGGTGTTTATAAATCCCCCCCATGGAGTTTAAATAGGTATTCCTGATATATTTTTAATCCCTCAACCCATTAAGGACCAAGGGCGTAACTGTTTGCTAAAGGACGTACATTACTTCCTGGGATGAGCGCGGATTGTGGCAGTTAACACTATAAGTGCTGCATTCAGGCCGATCGCAGTACCTATAGTGTGGAATAGATGGAGAATCTTCCCTCTATTCCCATCAGGGCCGTGCAGAAGTGATCGCATGGCCCGATGGTTGCTATGGCATCAGGAGGCGTCCTCATGGCACTATCTGGACCAGTCCTGAAGGGGTTAAAGACCGAGCCAATTTTCATTTTTGTGCTTTTTTTCTCCTCCTTGTACCTAAAAGGCCAGTAGTGCTTGCATTTGTACCTACATGAGCCCTTATTTTTTTGCAACACCAATTATACTTTGCAATGACAGACTTAATTTTTCCATAAAATATGTTGCAAAACCAGTAAAAAATTATTTGTGCAGTGAAATTAGAAAAAAAAGTGTGTGTGTGTTTTTTTTTACATGTTTATGCTGTTCGCCCTATGGTAAAACTCACATGTTATCTAAATTCCTCAAGTCAATACAATTACAATGATAGTTAACATGTATAACTTTTTGCGCTATTAGGGTACAAACCCACTTGACGTATTTGCTGCGTGAATCAGTCTTAAAAATAAGCAGGCAAAACGCAGGTTGGCTTTATACAATTGTTCTGCGTTAAAATACGCAATTGCGTATTTTTGAAGCGTGAAGCTTGTTGTTAGCAAAGCATCAGTTGTTAACAACCTGTGTGAAAAACGCATGTAGCTTCATGCTTCAAAAATACGCAATTGCGTATTTTAACACAGAACAATTGTATAAAGCCAACCTGCGTTTTGCCTGCTTATTTTTAAGACTGATTCACGCAGCAAATACGTCAAGTGGGTTTGTACCCTTATCTGTACTTTGTATCGGTACCTTTTGTAAATATTTTATCCTTACTTACATCTCAAGGCAAAGAGACCTTATCATAATATCACAGTATATTACATCAAAATTACTTATTCCTTCCCTCATCCCTCCCCCCCCCAACAAAAAAAAAAAAGGCAAAATCCAAACCACAAACGTTTATACATTAACCCCTTAACGACATCGGGCGTACCCATACGCCCCCGTTGCCTGGGCTTTAACGCAAACGGGCGTATGGGTACGCCCGATGTTTCCCCGATCGCTGCGTGTTCACACACAGCGGTCGGGGAAGATGGCCTGCTATAAATCATAGCAGGCCATCATAGCTTCACGGCACGGGGGGTGGTTAACACCCCCCGTGCTTACGATCGCCCCTATAGGCTGATCAATTAAGATCAGCCAATAGCGGCGATCGGAACCTTTCCGGGTCATCGGTGACCCGATGACCCGGAAAAAAATGGCGGTCGGTGCTGTCCGAGAACGGCACCGACCGCCATTACTGTAAAAAGCAATGGTGATCGCCGTGCCACCGGCCCGATCGCCGTGAACGGCCGGCCGGCCGTTCACGGCGATCGGGCCGGTGGCACGGCGATCAGAGTCCCACAATATAGTAAATACCTGCCCTGGACCCCTCAGCTAGGTAGCCGAGGGGTCCAGAGCAGGTATTTGTACATTACTCACCTGTCCCGGGCTCCTGATCGGCGTCTTCCGGGTTCGCGGCGTCCTCCGTCATTCCGTTCGGTCTTCGGGTCTTTCCGGCGGTCCCCGTCGTCTTCTTTCGGCTATTTTCGGCTCCAGCCTCGTCATTTTCCGGATTTTGCGCTCTGCTGCCCCCTAGCGGCTGATATGTGTAATACACGTATCAGCCACTATAGGGATATTCAGAATGTAGAAAAAGGTTTTTTTTTTTTCCAAATTTTTTTTTTTCTATTTTCCGCACCCTATCGCCGCTGAGTGTTGATCAGCATCGCACGAAAGTGCGCTGCTAATCAGCAACTCCTCCTTTTTGGCGTAGGGTGTTTTTTTTCTATATCCTACTGCCACGTTCTGCTTATAAGTGCCGCACATAAGTGCGGCATTTATCAGCAACTCCTTTGTTGGCGTAGGTTTTTTTTTTTATACTTACTGTAAAAAAACACGTAAAAAACACTACATTACACCACACTACATTGAATAAAGTTTGACACTACACCACTACATACCCCATATACCAATCCCCGTATAAAGATGGCCCCCAGGGTGTTTTCGGCGTCAGAGGGATACGTTATTATTGCCTCTGACACCGAAACAGCCAGTGAGGATGAATGGGGGGATCCTTCTTTCCTCCATTCATCCTCATCATCCAGTGACGTGTCTGGGAGTAGCGTAGCGTACGCTGCCCCCCAGACACGTCTTTTCCGCCAGTACCGTCCCAATAAGAGATGACGGTATGGAGTGAAATTCTACAAACTCTGTGAGCGTACCTCAGGGTACTCTTACAGATTTAGGGTACGTGCACACTGCGGAATGGCGAAGGATAACCCTTTGTGCATTCCGCAGCTGGCACCCACCGGAGGACTGATGCGGGCGCATGTCTCTACCCGTGTCATAGACTCCATTCTATGCACGGGCGGAATCCGTCGTCCATCCAAAGAATGAACACGTTGGACGGAGAGCGGAATCCGCCCGTGCATAGAATGGAGTCTATGACACGTGTGGAGACGTGCGTCTGCATCAGTCCGCCGGCGGGTGCCAGCTGTGGAATGCACGAAGGGTTATCTGTCGCGATTCCGCAGTGTGCATGTACCCTTAGAGTGTATGTAGGAAGGGACACCCGAATCCAGCCCCCTCCCCCCCCCCCCCCCCCCATCCTTGGAGTTAGTGGGAAGGTCGTCCGGGAACTGATCTTCCCACTGCTGGATAAAGGTCACCACCTGTACGGGGATAACTTTTATACCAGCGCCCCCTCTTCCGGTCCCTCGCTGCCCTGTAGCTTGCGGCACGATCCGTAAATATCAGAAGTAGTAATAGCGCCCTAATATTTAGCAGCCATGGAGCGGACCCAGCGCTTCTGGATATGAAGGACCCCGTATCGCACCAGGGCAACATTTTCCAGGTGACGTCCCCCACACAGGAGAACGGGAGACCCCAGAAGAAGTGCAGAGTGTGGGGTAACAGGGGGATCAGGAAGGACGCCATTTTCCAGTGTGACACCTGTCCTGATCACCCCGGCCTCTGCATACTGGATCGCTCCAAGGCGCACCACACGTCACTGGGGTTCTACATTATCTAAATTCTGTCCCTTATTCCTATTTCAGGGGTCACGTTGGTCCGGGGATTATTCTGATCGCCATTATGGAGTCGGGAAGGAATTTTTCCCCTGTGATGAGGCTACTGTCATCTGCCTCACGAGGGGTTTTTGCCTTCCTCTGGATCAACACAGGTTGAATTTGATGGACACCTGTCATTTCCAACCTTATAAACTAATAATTGGCCTAATACCCCCAAATAAATTAATAATTGTCCCTTTTCCCCAGCTAAATAGGTATGGCCGCCATTCCCATTAGAGGATGCCATGATGCAATTACAAAGCCTCTGTGCTGCCAGGACAGTAGAAACCCCCCACAAGTGACCCCATTCTGGAAACTACACCCCATAAGGAATCTAACAAGGGGGGCAGCGGGTATATGGCCCCCTGGTGACGGCCACATTTGGGACGTGAAAATGAAAAAAATTGTATTTTTTATTTTCTCGGCACATGTTCTACGTAAGTGCCCGTCACCAGTGGGGTCCATATGCTCACTGCACCCCTTGTTAGATTCCTTATGGGGTGTAGTTTCCAGAATGGGGTCACTTGTCGGGGGTTTCTACTGTCCTGGCAGCACAGGAGCTTTGTAATTGCGACATGGCCTCCATCCTCCATTCCAGCCTCTAAATGGCGCTCTGTCCCTTTGGTGACTTGCCCATATGGCACATTATGCCCACATGTGGGGTATTTTCGTACTCAGGGGACACTACCCTACACGTTTTGTGTTCATTTTCTTTTTTAACCCCTTGTGGAAATGGAAAAAAATCAAGGCTAGACCAACATTTATTGTAATTTTTGTAAAATTTTTACTCTAAATTATTAATCTTGTCATGTTTTTTCATTTTCACAAGGGGTTAAAAGATAAAAAAAAACATTTAATGTGTAGCGCCATTTCCCCTGAGTACGGAAATACCCCACATGTGGACATAAAGCGCCGTGCGGGTGCAGGGTAAGCCTCCGAAGGGAAGAAGCGCCATTTGGTTTTTGAAGGCTGGATTTGGATGGAATGGATTTCGAGGGGCCATGTTGCATTCAAAAGGCCCCTGTGTTGCCAAGACAGTTGAAACCCCCCACAAGTGACCCCATTATGGAAACTGCACCCCTCAAGGAATGTAACAAGGGGTGTAGTGAGCATATGGACCCCACTGGTGACGGACACAAATGTGGAACAATGTGGCGTGAAAATGAAATATTACATTTTTTACACTATAATGTTGGTTTAGCCTTGAATATATCATTTTCACAAGGGGTTAAAAGAGGAGAAAAAAAACTAAATGTGTAGCGCAATTTCCCCCGAGTCCGTAAATACCCCACATGTGGACATAAAGCGCCATGCGGGTGCAGGGTAAGCCTCCGAAGGGAAGGAGCACCATTTCGTTTTTGAAGGCTGGATTTGGATGGAATGGATTTTGTGGGGCCATGTTGCATTCAAAAGGCCTCTGTGTTGCCAAGACAGTTGAAACCCCCCACAAGTGACCCCATTATGGAAACTGCACCCCTCAAGGAATGTAACAAGGGGTGTAGTGAGCATATGGACCCCACTGGTGACGGACACAAATGTGGAACAATGTGGCGTGAAAATGAAATATTACATTTTTTACACTATAATGTTGGTTTAGCCTTGAATTTATCATTTTCACAAGGGGTTAAAAGAGAAAAAAACACGCAATATGTGTAGAGCAATTTCCCCCGAGTCCGTAAATACCCCACATGTGGACATAAAGCGCCATGTGGGCGCAGGGCAAGCCTCCGAAGGGAAGGAGCGCCATTTGGATTTTGGAGGTTGGATTTGGCTAGAATGGATGATGAACGCCATGTCGCATTTACAGAGCCCTCGTGCTGCCAAAACACTGGAAACCCCCCACAAGTGACCCCATTCTGGAAACTGCACCCCTCAAGGAATCTAACAGGGGGGGAAAAGAGGATATGGACCCCTTGATGACGGGCACATTTGTGCCATGAAAGTGAAAAAATGAAATTTTTCCCTTTCACGTCACATTGTTCCACATTTGTGCCCGTCACCAGTGGGGTCCATATGCTCACTGCCCCCCTTGTTAGATTCCTTGAGGGGTGTAGTTTCCAGAATGGAATCACTTGTGGGGGGTTTCCAGTGTCTTGGCAGCACGAGGGCTCTGTAAATGCGACATGGCCCTTGAAATCCTTTTCAGTGAAATTCAGCTTCCAAAAGCCAATTGGCGCTCCTTCCCTTTGGAGGCTCGTCCTGCGCCCCCTTGGCACTTTATCGCCACATGTGGGGTATTTCTGTACTCGGGAGAAACTGCGCTACACATTTTTTGTCTTTTTTTGCCTCTTATCCCTTTAAGAAAATGAAAAATTGAAGGCTAGAACAACGTTTTAGTGTAAAAAATAAATTTTTCTTTTTTCACGCCATATTGTTTGGAAAATCTGTGAAGCACCTGTGGGGTCCAGATGCTCACCGCACCCCTTGTTACATTCCTTGAGGGGTGTAGTTTTCTAAATGGTGTCCCTTTAGGGGTGTTTTTTAGGTTTTGACACCCCAGAGCCTCTGCCAACCTGAAGTGGTACAGTCAAAAATGACCAAATATAACGGAGGCGTTGAAATTCACTAGGCGCTCCCTTATATCTGAGGCTTGTGGTTGCGTCAAATAGCGCAATAGGGCCACATATGGGGTATTTCTATAAACTGCAGAAACGGGGCAATAATTATTGGGGTGCATTTCTCTGGTAATAGGTTTATAATTATGAAAAATATTGGATTACAATAAAATCTCTGCACAGAAAATTAAAATTTTCAAATTCCTTACACACTTAGCTTTTATTTCTGTGACTCCCCTAAAGGGTTAAAACACTTTCTGGATGTGCTTTTGCAGAGTTTGGGGGGTGCAGTTTCTGAAATGGGGTGCTTTGTGGGGCTTTCTAACATACAGGACCCTCAAATACACTTTAAACCTGAACAGGTCCCTAAAAATATCTGATTTTGAAATTTTACTGAAAATTTGGAAATTTGCTGCTAATGTTTTAAGCTCCCTATTGTGTAAAAAAAATGAAAAATAGTTTAATAAATGCCGCCAACATAAAATAGACATGTTGCTAATGCTATTTAATATATAATTTATGTGGTATAACCACTTTCTGTATACGCAAAAAAGTTTCAAAGTTGGAAAAATGCATTTTTTCACATTTTTTCACATTATTTGGGTTTTTTTCATAAAGATTTGTTATGAGTATCGACTCCAATTTACCAGAAATGTAAAGTACAATATGTCACGAGAAAACAATCTCAGAATCAGCCGGATAGGTAAAAGCATCCCGAAGGTATTAATGACTAAAGTGACACTGGTCATATTCATAAAATTTGTCTCTGTCATTAAGGCCATTTCAGGCTCTGTCCTTAAGGGGTTAAGTATCTTCCATCTTTCTTCCTAAACATTGTCCTCTCCGATTCCCTCTCTGCCATTTATTCCTGTTACAAAAACGTTCGGTTGGTCTTTTATTAGTCTACTCCTATACACAATTACCATAACACTTTACTACCGGAGACCGTTTCGGAGGCCCCCCAGTATTTCCCACTAGTTATTTACCCATGATGTAACCTAAACAGCCCCAGAAGAATAACAGAAGAAGCACAGAAGAGAAAAACCCTCCTCTAATGAGAACATCCTATCCCCATGAGTTGGGCCGGAGGACGGAAGGACACGGACCCACAGGGTAGTAAGGCCGAGCCAGGTCACCACTCTTCCGCCAGGTACCCTTAGTCGCTTGAAATATCCATTGTAGAAGCTATTAAACTAAAAAACAACAGATACATATGCACATATATAAGGGATCTTTCACTCCAAGGCAGAAGTACAGATATAATGAACCACTAAACCCCGTTGTTACTCCCCCTTAAATCACACTCCAGTTTGTTATAATAAACCTTAACTAATAACTATAATACTAAACTCACACACACTCAGGGGCATCACTTCAAGCCCAGATCCATATATAATGGAAATTGTACACTACACTGATTCCTCATAGGAATTAAAGGGGTACTCCGGGCTGGGGTTATCTTTAGTGTATGGCTAGAATGGGGGTGGATTTAGAGTCCGCCGGTCACTTACCTCCCTGTTTCAAGCCCCGGGTCCCGGATCTCGCTGTCCCGTTCTCCCGTACCGTTACCGCTTCCTGGTCGGAGCTGCGGCTTGAGATGTGACGTCTCAAGGCAGCACAGCCATTCAGCAGCCGAGGGGGGACCCCACAGTCGTTATTTTCGGAACAGTCGTTCCTTATGGAAACATAGTGCAGATCTCCCCCAATGTGTTTCTCTGTACAGAACCTAGGCATATGGCTTGTAGGATGGCATTGACTATATTAAATATTTTGTAGTGGTAAACCTTAGCATGCCAGCATAAAAGTCATAGGACCAAGAAACCCTGGGCAACAAAATGATTGTGTTACTGAAATATCTACATTGTGGCACATATCTGGACATGGTTTACAGTAGTAGGATCAGAGCTGTATTTTTTTACTCACTGAAGTGCTGCTCCCTCTTAACGCTGCTGCCTTAAGTACAGGAACGCGAGTGCCTAATGGCAAATACAGCCCTGGGAAAGATGTGCGTAGTAGTAGTAAATTATTTACGGCCCTAGATACTATATCATCTCATACAGTTTAATACCATGCAGACACATCCTCATGTATGAATATAGATAGATAGATAGATAGATAGATAGATAGATAGATAGATAGATTTTTTTTCCTCTTGAGCCATGTAGGTAACATATTGGGTTGCTATGTATTCAGTTCCTAGATCGCACAACATTATGCATAATTTTTGATACTAACTGTATTATAAATGACCAATTGTATTAACAATTTAGCTACTAGATGCAATTGAATCCTTCTTTTTTAGGTTTTACGCCTGTGAGACTTGTTACCTTGGTAACCCCAGATGTAAGGCTTATAACAGTTTTTCGGAATCACAGCAATAAAAGGCAGACAAAGAAACAACCCAATGTGCAATACTTAAATAAGTTGTACTTATGTCTATCCTAGATTAAAATATGTTAAACTGTAAGAAATTTGATGTTTCATCTGGCGGATGCTTATATGGATGTAATTGCTGCCTATGGGGAAAAAAAGGACTGCCTAATCCTAAAGTGATATTCCATCATGTGTGGGATTTTGAGTTTTCTCTTCGGTTTTGTGGGATGTCTCATCATCTGAGGAGACTTCCAGCTGATTTGTCTTGGGAACCTGCAATCAATGCGGCATAGAGAGAGAATGTAATATTACAGGGCTTCTATTAAATCAATGCCTGTATAATACAAGAGTACCAATCAAGATCTTAGGGCACATAGACAGGAGTGGTCCTGTAACAGCTTCCCAAATATGGCCTGATTACTATTTTTTTTTTTTTACAGATTAATTGGGCATGATAAAAGGAATTATATTATGCAACCCTTTCCATACAGAGGGCATTGGAAGCTTGTTAACTTGTTAAAAGATAAAGTTTTTCGCTCCAGTGTTGCCATTATAGCCAGCTCCAGTGTTGACATATAAGTGATTGCAACAGTGCACCCATAAGGGTGACCCCTACAGTGCTCCTATAACAACAGTAAACATTGAACTTTCTAACATCATTAGTCTGGGATTCTTTAAAGACTGAGTGTAACTTACCCTCCATTCTTCTCCCGGTCTTCAGCCAATCAGCGTCTCACACTGCACACTACACAATCAACGGCTGTAGCAATGTCCTAGCTGAGCCACTGATGACAGATTTGAAGAGCCAGAGCCTGGAATACTTCAAGCTCGGTGTGCCGGGCTCTGGGGAAGAGAGAAGACGTCGAAGTATGGACACTCCCCCCTCCCTCCCCCCACATTGCATCCATCCCAGCAAGGAAGGGGTGCACTTAAGCCCCTTTCTTGCTGGTTTGGGTACAGTGTGAGATCGGTCTGGCCCCCAGGGGGTTAAGTGTGGATGCAATGCATCCTCACTTAAACCCTTGGGGGCCACGTTGTTTCGTACGGCACCCAAAGAGTTAAGTGTGAATGTGATACATCCTCACTTAACCTCTTGTGTGCCAGATTGTAAGCAGCATCTGGCAAGATGCTGCATACTGTAAGGCACAGAACACCTGTCAAATTGATGGGTGGTCTGCTCCTGCCTTTTATTTGTCTCCCCTTTTGTTTCTCAAATATCGGTATCCAGAGGATTGCGTCGGATTTGGTGGACTAATCAGTGGATAATTGTCCCGTATAATAGGGCTAGTCGATGACCAGCATTTTTAAATTTAGTTTACCATTTGATAGATAGTATCCAGTACTAAGTCAGGGCTTAGTGTTAGTAGGTATAAAATGGCTAAAACTAACCCCCACATTATTACCCCAGAACCCACCACACCAGGGGTACTGGGAAGAGCTGGGTACCAGTAGTTCAAAATTGGCGCTCCTCAACTGGGCTGGTATTATTAGGCTGGGGAGGGCCAAAATAAATGGCCCTTCCCATCCTGGTACTGCTAGGCTGCTGCTGTTTGGTCTGTTATGAAAATAGTTTGCAGTTTGGTTTGGTTATGAAAATAGGGGGAAACCTTTGCGCTTTAAAATGTTTTGTAATAATTTTTAAAAAGCTGGCGTAAATCATGGTAAATCAATCAGGCACAGGAGGAGGCAATGCTTCCTCCCTGCTTTGCCACACCCCTCTTTCCTACCATCCAGCAAGTGGGGGATACGGCTGGCGTATGACGGAAAAGTGTCAAAATGCCAACCCGAAAAACTTCAATAACACGCAACACATTATTCACATCAAAGATTGGTTAGTACAAAAAGTTGCAACTTTTTCAAATTTGCTTGATAGAAAGGCAGGGGGGAAAGCAAGGCGTGGAGGTGGTGTGGCCCCTTCTTACACCCAATTTACAATGATTTATGCCATAAATCATGTTGAGGATCTATGCCAGCTCAGTTGCTGCAGCCTCAGATTTGCCAAATGTGTGTGCCTCTCAATAAATCTGCCATGGGACATTGGGGTAAGGGGGAGTTTTTTGAACCATTGTAACTTGAAACCATACTGACACAAAACAACAGATGCAATATGCGTTCCAATGGAGGGACAATTCGATTAATCAGATTCGCAATTTCACTGGTATAATCTGTGTAGTACTGAAGTGCATGCACTGATTGGCTGTCTAGTGGCGCATCTCTACAGTAAAGTACAACACCACATGTTCTGTACTACTGTTTATCTGTGCTGTGCTGTGACCAGCTGCCCCTTTGGACACCAGATAAGGGCAGCACCATTTATGTTTATGGTACATTGAAGAAACTTTGGACTTTAGTATATTAAGTGATTTATAGCTTCCAGCAGCTCTTTCTGACTTTTATATGCAGAACCTGTCATATTAGCTATCTGCTTATTTTTCTTCAATCCTCATTTTTTTCGTAAAGTTTTCCATAGACAAACCCAATCGTGCTCAAGGTTTGCTCTCCTCTAGTTACACTATTAGGGCCGGTTCACACTGAGCAAACACGGTGCAATTCCGCGGCGGAGAGCTCCCGCCGTGCTCAGTGTGCTGCTTTGAGCGAATGGGAGAGCGGAGAGCGGCGGCAGCGGACAGGCGCGCGCTTGCCCATTCGCTCAAAGCAGCACACTGAGCACGGCGCTCTCCGCCGCGGAATTGCGCCGTGTTTGCTCAGTGTGAACCGGGCCTTACTGGTTCCATGATGACCATCGTAAGTTGAAAATATCATATCTTGAGACCAAAACTCTATGGAAAACTCTATAAGAAAATAAGAAAAAAATTAAGAAAAATTAAATGCAAAGCATTTGGGTTCGGACCCCTATATAAAAAAAGTGTCATGACTGCTATTTTTTGTGCAGACAGTTTTATCTCTCCACTGTCTTTCTATCCTAGGCATGCGTATCTTATGACTTCAGCACGATGCCAACTCTCTATATTAGTTCAATATCTGTTATTACATTGTCTTGCTGACAACATGTTATGTTATTATTTGTAGATGTCGAGCATATGAGGACTGCTGTGGATCAAGATGCTGTGTACGGGCACTTTCCATCCAGAGGCTGTGGTATTTCTGGTAGGTTACATTATGCCTTGAAGTACTACCGATGGACATAGATCAGTGATTATAAGCAGATAATGTTCATACAGCTAAGGCTTTATTCACATTTCATGTCTACTTCAAGTTAGGCTATGTTCACATCACGTTTTCAGCCCCACAACGGGCTACACGTCGGGAATCAATAAAAAAGGGAAGCTGATGTGCAGCATGGCGTGCGGCCAACGGCCCCATTGATTTGAATGGGCAGGACGGAGTCATTTTGTGACTATGTTCTGTGCATTTGCCGGACGTATACTGCACTGGAGTTTCCCTTTTAGCTGAAGCACCTTGGAGTTGCTAAATTAAATGGACTCTGTCACCTCCAACCCACCCTCCCTAAAACCCTAAAGTCATCTGTAAGTAGGGTAAAGGATGCCAATTCCAAATCTGTAATTTGTAGCTGTTATATGTCACCGTTGTAAGCCTACAACTTGGCATATTGATGCATAGAAAGGACTACTTAGCTCTAGAATATAATGGAGAGGACTACTTAGACTCCTTCATTTGTGGGCTTACAGCATAGGAAAGCAAGAACATAGAAAGATAAAAATTTTCAGATATAGAATCAGTGTTGTGTAATCTACTATAATATACTGGTGTTTTGGAGGTGACAGAGTCTCTTAAATGACTTACATACATGTTCATAGTATGTAAATACTAGAGATGAGCGAACCTCGAGCATGCTCGAGTCGATGTGAGCCCGAACCTTCGGCATTTGATTAGCGGTGGCTGCTGAAGTTGGATAAAGCCCTAGGGCTATGTGGAAAACATGGATATAGTCATTAGCTGTATCCATGTTTTCCAGACAACCTTAGAGCTTTATCCATGTTCTGCAGCCCCAGCTAATCAAATACCGAACGTTCGGGTTCGGATGGACTCGAACCCGAACCCGGTTCGCTCATCTCTAGTAAGTACCTATCATTAGTAATCCCAGTGTACATCACATAAGGCTTACTTGTATGTAAGGGACTAATGCAGTATCATTCTAATCTTATATGGCTCTCTGTGATAAATAACCATATGGTGTACCTAACCTCACAATGGCAGTGGTTATAGATATAGACAGGTGACTGTTTCTTTTCCTGAGAAAGGTACACAGAGCAAGAACACGCAAGTGAGGTAGACTGCCCTTGCCTGCATTAGTGTGTTCCCATCATGCCTGTATACCTCTCTCATCTGGTGCCCCCTTAGGTGCCATTTCTTCTTCCTTCTTATTGTTGGCAGTGGCAAAGAAGAAGGAACGTCCCTCCACTTCTGCCAATTTGCTCACTGGAGAGGAGGGACGTTCCTTGCTCCCACTCTTCCCTGTAGCAACTGGAAATTCCTAAGGTCATGCTTCTATTAGACAATAACATATTCTGGTCTCATTTTCTAGGTTTCTACTGATGATGGGAGTTCTGTTCTGTTGCGGAGCAGGGTTCTTCATTAGAAGACGAATGTATCCACCATTGCTTGTTGAAGAACCAACATTTAATGTATCTTATACAAGACAAACACCGGGGCCTCCGCCAGGTCTGATCAACATTACACATGTTTTAAAGATATTGTGGGAAGATTACACACATACAGGAGTATGCATTTGTGGAATTACACAAGTTGTCTGCAGTAATGGTTAAGAAGATACCCTCTCACTGCTGCTACAAAACATACAAAATCTTAGATTTTCTCTAAAGGCCCTTTTACATGGGCTGATCATCATCAAGGAGCAGCGCAGCGTGATTGATCATGCATTCAGAAGGCACTGCGAATGACCCCCGATCTCGCTGATCGGTACTTGTTTGCTTACATATCAGGCCATTTAAAAGGACCTTAAGAAAGGGATTGGGGCTTTCAATGTTAACTGTGTGCAATTGATTTACAAAAGTTTTCTGCCACCTCTGATATATGGTCTGTGTGCTGACCACTTATCACAGACTGAACACTTATGTATTCATAATTCATTATGATGCAGTGTGCTACTCAATTGTTAAAAAAGCTTTCAATATGTAATGATTAGAGATGAGAGAATCACTGATCTCAACAAAGCGAAGCGCTTCATGTGATCAGAGCTCGGCTCATCAAGCCCCCAGCCTTTAAGTGATGCTCTGCTCCCTGCCACTCCTCCCAGGATGTCGGGAAAAGCTGGATACAATCCTGGGAAACTTCTCCAAGTTTCCCAGGATTGGATCCATCTCTTCCCCGGCACCTGGGGTGGCGTGGAGCAGTGCTGAAAAGCTGCAGGCTTGATGAGCCAAGCTCTGATCAAATGAAGCGCTTTCCTTTGTTGAGATCAGTAATTCGATCATCTTTAGTTATGATACAGAGAGGCCTGTTACAGATAAGTGTACAGTCTATAGGTTGTCTAAAGGCCTTATTACACAAAGTGATTATTAGCCGTATTCAGCTGATACCGACCGTTACGGTCGATAATCGTTTCGTGTAATAGAAGACAATGATCAGCCGAAATGCATGAAGTCGGTTGATTGTTGTCTTTCAACAGGCTGAAAAACCATCACTTGCTAAAGATCTGCTGCCGATGCTCCGTGTAATAGGAGCGGTGGCAGCATACCTCCGCTGTCTCCTTTGGGCTGCCCAGACAATCTGACGATCAACCGGGCAGCCCCCCGGCTCTTACCCGCTCCTCCTCGCTCGCTGTCAGTGCGTGTAATATTGCTGGCAGCGGGCGGGGGAACGAGGAGCAAGCGAGCGCTGACCTGACCCTTGCTCTCCACATTGCCCTGTGTAATAGGGGCTTAATATGTCCCTAATGCAAATAATGATTGTAATCATTATCAAAGAGCATTGTCTCCCGGTAAACATGCATAGTTAGACCGTACATCACAGACTGCACAGGGATGTATGGACGAGGCCTTATGCTTACATAACTATTACTGACACACCTGCCATCACTGATGATGCCCTCTTTTTTCAGTCATGTGCAGAGGTATGTATTTACCTCTGCAGTAATTTGAGGGGCCAGAGTTTTTTGGTTAACATTTCAGGGATAGATCTCAGCATACCCATCAACTTAGCAACTTGGGTGATAGATGTCCCTGCCAGGTAAGCACCAACAATTATTCCCCTTTGGAACTCTGTCATGTCTGACATATTGTGTCCCTATAACAAACAAATAGCTATTTTACTGCATCATTTGGCAGTAATTAAAGGGGTAGTGCGGCGTTTAACATTAATTCACAAAATAACACACATTACAAAGTTATACAACGGGGCTCTATTACATGGGGTAATGATCAGCCCAACAGGCTGTGATTACCCCCCATAAGATAGAGCTAGTGATCAGCTGACCAACAAGCATGTGCTTGTTTGTCAGCTGATCCAGCCATTCTGACCTGCTGAAAAATCATTGGCTGCCAGCAGCATGTCTTCTATTGCACGGGAAGATATGTGGCTAATGGCAGTAAAGGGCTGCAAGAACAATCTAGCAACTGATTGTGCCTTGTCTAATATGTCCCTCATGCAAATCATGACCGTTATTGGCAGACGTCCTTATCAACAGATGGCTGGCTTTTGCTATTAAATGACAGCACATTCCCATAGTGGGAGCATAGCCTAATAGTTATATTACAAATATTTTTTTTGCCAGAATACCCATTTGAAAAGGCAGTGCCACAAAAATTGTTAAGAAATCAACAGGGGTTGTGAGTAGAGATGAGCGAACCTCGGGCATGCTCGAATCCATCCGAACCCGAAATTTCGGCATTTGATTAGCCGTGGCTGCTGAACTTGGATAAAGCCCTAAGGCTATGTGGAAAACATGGATATAGTCATTGGCTGTATCCATGTTTTCCAGACAACCTTAGAGCTTTATCCAACTTCAGCAGCCCCCGCTAATCAGATGCCGATCATTCGGGTTTGGATGGACTCAAACATGAACCCGGTTTGCTCATCTCTAGGTGTGAGCATAAGAAGTTTTGCAATATACTCTTTTCCTATGTTTAAATCAATGTTATACATATGGTCATTAGGTGTCTCTCTTGACTGTGCATGTGTACAACTGCTGCAAGTCCACATTCATTAGCAGAGAATCCTGGGAGTACTCGCATTGTATGGTCAGCTCTCCTGTCCCAGCAGCAAAACCTTTGTAACCACAGTGACATTATACTGACTGAATTGTTGCATAACAAAGAGAATTGTCTCCTGGTATATATGTATAGTTGATATAACTAGCAAAAGTAAGTAATATAATTAGCCCAAGCTAATTCCCCTTAGATAAACAGGTATCTTTCCTTGCCTGAGCATGAAAAAAAGGACTGGGACTTCCTGTGTTTAATTTCTTTCTTTTTTTTTTTTGAACAGAGCAATAAACAAATAACAGCACAGAGGACGCATGGACCACAGTTTGGCATATGTATAACATTTATTTAAACATAGAAAACTTTTTGGGCTGTGTTCACACGTAGGGGGAGATTTATGAAAGGGTGTAAATATACACCTGGTGAAAACTGCCCACTGAAACCAATCACAGCTTCACTTTTGTTCTACCAGAGCTGAAAGCTGAGCTGTGATTGGTTGCTGTGGGCATTTTACACCAGGTGTATATTGACACCCTTTCATAATTCTCCCCCATAGTATTTGTATCAGTCTTTTGGTCAGTAATTTTTTAACCAAAATCAGGAGTGGAACTGACAGGGCAAAATTTATAATGGAAAGATATGCACAGTTTCTGTTTTTTTAACCCACTCCTGGTTTTGGTTAAAAAAAGAATGACCAAAAGCCTGATGGAAATACTGTATGAACATAGCCGTAAAAAATTAAGCGCGTTTACTGCGAAACTTCTAGCTATTACAACCCCTGTTTAATTTTTATTTTATTTTTTTACGACAGTTTAATTTTTTTGATTGCTGTTCACTAGTGTTGAACAAGCATGCTCGGATGCTACTCGAATAACTGACAGATGCATTCAATCAGCAAAGAGTTGCAGTTGACGTTAATGACATAGGCAAGCCAGGCCAGGGAGCATGCCAGAGGCTGCGGCTGCTGTCATTGCGGCAGAGACAGTACTCGGTACACAGCCGCATACTTCTCTGTATGTGGCCACGTGTCAGCCAATATGGCTACGCATGTCAGTGCTGGCACATGTGTCATAGGTTCACCATCACAGTCCTAGATGGACAGAACTCCCATCTTGGCACCAACCACATAAATAAAATGAAGGAGGGATTGAAGATTTTTTTTAACTCAAGGTAAACACTAAGGTTTATAAGAATAATTTTTCACGCCATACATGTTCATAGCCTGGGTGTAAATTACAACTGGGCTGTCCTCTAACTTGTGTTATTTTATATTTCAGGACCTCAGCAGCCAGGAATGCCATATTATTCTGATCCAGGGGGAAACCCAGTTACACCTTCATTTCATATGCAGCCAAACTCCCCGCAAGGAAATCCAGCATTCCCACCTCCCCCATCCTATTACAACACACCTCCACCACCTTACGAGCAAGTGGTGAAATCTTGCAAATGAAGCAATTTTGCACTTGGCAATTCTTTTCTTATATCTGACTTTTTAGAACTTCAACATTTGGAGGACTCTCTCTAGACATGACAATTGATCTCTTGGTATGAATCACTGGAAGACCAGGTCCGTTCAGAGAGGCAACATGGTTTGCTGGGATATGATTGCAGATGTGACAGTTTTTCAGAATTACAGTTTATATTACTTTCTTGGCACTAGCATGGGGTTTGATGGATACATGCGCTCCTTCATTGCTAAAAAGGCAGTTTAATTTATTTTTTTCTACACATTCCTAGTATGTAGCTCTTTCCTTGTATCTATGCTGGTGGTGTACAGTACATATCGTTGCCTAGTTTGCCTAATATTATTGAGAGTGCTAGCATATTATGCAGTATCTACAATTAAAGGCATGTTCTTCTTGGAAACTCTGTTGGGTAAGTTGTATTTTTCATTAAAATCTAAGAGCAAAAAACCTAAAAGATTACAAGTGACCAGCAGATTTGACCACAGACGATGGTCACTAAATTATTAACTGATGGACATGAAGAGGCTAATTCCCTTAAGTAGGACATATTACCTAAACTAAAACTCTTACAAAAATGTTACTTTCATTAATCTCTTATTAATGTGATTGGGAGACATCTTCAGGGTAAGGTCACACATAACTGCTGCAAACTGTGCCAGCATGCAATTGTTACTGCACCAGGCATCAGCCACTGGGTGGCTTTATTCTTAAAGGGAAACTAACAGCAGGTTAAAAATATCTAATCTGCCTTGATATTCTCATAGGGCAGGTGACGCTGCGGAAGAAGGTAGTTTTATTAGATTCATCCTTAATGCTATTTTGTTGTAACTTTGAGCTTTATTACTATGCTAATTTGGTAGTTTGGTGCACTAGGGCAGTAATACAGCCCTTGGTGCACCGATTCACTATCCTGCCCACTTCTCTTCATGAATATTTATCCAGCATTCTCCAGTGATGACCGGCCAGAGGGACGTCACTGCAGAGTGACGTCTCAATATTCATGAGGAAGGATGGGATGGATCACTGCAACAAGGGCTGTAGTACTGCTCCCCAGTGCAGCAAACCACCTAATTAGTATAATAAAATGGAGAACTGTGGGAAAATGGTGCCAAGGATGAATGTAAGAAACTGTCCTTTTCAGCATCTCCTGCCCTTTGTGAATGTAACCACAGGCTAGATTCTTCTAACCTGCAGTTTTTTTCCCTTTTCTGTATGAATCAGACCTGTTGCTTGTGCACATCAGTACATTATTAGAGTTAAAAGAGAATTATGATAATTTTTTCTATTTAATAGGTCAGAGTTTCAATGATAATTTATTTCCCAATATATCAAGAGTTGCAGCCTAATTTTTCTGATACAGAACTCTAAATCCTTGGTTCTACTTCACAAAACCAGTACATTTTTTACATTCATGCCACTAGAGATGAGCAAATTTACAGTAATAACAAAGCGAATCGATCTGTTATCTGGGAAATTAGCCTACTGCCTTATAACTCACTGCTGCTCCTCCCCTGGAAAATCTGGATCCAGTCCTGGAAAACTTCTCCCAGTCTCCCAGCACCCTAGGAGGAGCAGTATGGAGCAGCAGTCATTTAAAAGGAAGCAGGCCAGCATCCGAATTCCCAGCTGTTCACAATGGAGCATGGGGCTGGAGCCGTTTGCTCCGTTTTGTGCCCTGACAGGTTTTCTGCGGCCTCTATTCAATGAATAGCGGCCACAGAAAACTGACTATGTGTATACACTACAGCTGGGATTCCCTCAGATGCAGCACTACGCAAGTACAGTTGTAATCATGGCCGTCGTTGCAAATCGGCAACAACGGCCGTGATTACTACGGTACTTTCGTAGTGTGAACATAGCCTAAAACTGTACTGTATATTTTGTTACAGCTATAACTGGATAATGGGGATTTAGAACTCTGTAAACAGAAAACAGACGGTACTCAAAAATGACATAAGAATAAAAGCCATAGAAATGTAATAAAAATAAGAGTAGCATTTCACATTGATGGACTACATAGTGATATATTATCATAGCAGACAGAAGCGATGAATGTCAAGAAACTCATCTGGTACATCCACAGCAATCAAACACTGGTCAAGGTAAAGATGGTGCTCTGTGTCACAGATACGAGTCCATAAATAAAGAGAAATAGCACAGCACTCAACAATAATTTCCCAAATATCTTATTTATTGGTTAGGTCATTGATGCAGCTAGGATGGCAACAGCTGTTTTGTTCCCTCCCTGCATGAAAGTGGCCTTAATGAAACGCAGGTGCGCAAAATGGCTGTTGCCTCCATAGCTTCATCAATGACCTAACCAATAAAGAAGATATTTGGGAAATTACAGCCTTTCCCTGCATGGCATGATGTATCAATGCAAAAAAATTATAGAACAAGGTCAGCTCACCATGTTAATATGTCCCAATATTGACGGCAACCCTCTTGGTAAGGAGCAGGTGATAAGAAATGGGCTGTTCACCCAGGTATGCAGTCCATAAAAGTAGAAGGAAATCACAGCTCCAAAACAACGTGAAGGAGTTAAAATGTCCAAAAATCTTTATTCCAAAGCATATTAAAAAACAACAACCATGTTAAAAACAGCACGTCTACACGTTTCGGGGACAAGCCCCATTATCATGATTATGGGGCTTGTCCCCGAAACGCGTAGACATGCTGTTTTTAACATGGTTGTTGTTTTTTAATATGCTTTGGAATAAAGATTTTTGGACATTTTAACTCCTTCACATTTTTTTGGAGCTGTGATTTCCTTCTACTTTTATGATGTATCAATATAATGCCGGGGGCGGGGAAAGTGTTTGAATATTTGCAGCACTGTAATGACAGTCGCTACATTCATTACTTTGTATGGATCCATAATGGGGCTTCCATAGAAATGCATTACGTCTCTCCTGTACTTTCATATACTATCAAATTGATATGGAGGCACATACAGTTTTTTTTCTTCATATGCACCATTCAGTTCTGTGTCTACAAAAGTATTCTCTGTACACACAGAATCCAGCACAGTCTCTAGTCTTCATTCTTGTGTGCATGAGACCTTATAGTGAATGTGGAAAAAAATGAGGCAAGTATAGGGTTAATTGTACAATCACATTTATAAGGGGAGGGGGGGGGCTATACCCAGTTTATATGTTTTCATTCCAAGTATACTCTATGATTTATTACTAATTGGAGACAGTGTCTAATATGTGAAATCTGTGTAATGTGAAATGTGATCTGGAATGACAAGAATATATTGGGGCAATTTCTTGCGTGAAACACAAAAAGTTTAGTATTGCAAAAAATGTATTTCTACAACTAATAAAGATCTATTAACAGCAACCAGATTTTTTTTAATCATTATTATTATTATTTTGAGTGTCCTCTTTTCCACTCATCACCCAACAGGGTACATAAAGCTGTGCATTTGAAGTAAATCTCTAAATCTGCAATTCATGTTTCAAACTGCTGACAGCTGTTAAGTCAAGGAGACACATGGTACCTTTGATGTATCCGTCGTACTTCCATAACATAGTAAAATGCTTTTATTTTCCTGTGCAAACTGGCAAATAGGTGTTCGCAAACCTCTGAATTGCTACAAACTGGAATGCCTTCTATCTCCCCCTCCCATCCCTATCCTTAAATGATTGATTGACAGTCAGTTGGAAGCTAAGCCCCAATCAGGGATAGGTATAGGAGAGGGTAGAGGAGGCATTTCAGCTTGCAACAATTTGCAGGCTTGGAAATGTCTTCTTCAAACTTTGCATAAGAGAACAGAAGCATTTTTTTAAATGCACAGACATTATATATATATATATACAGTATATATATATGGTATTGTGTATCGTCAACCTAACAGCTGTCCAGGGGCGTATCTAAAGGCTGATGGGCCCTGGTGCAAAATTTTAGCCTGGGGCCCCCCTATGCCGTCTGATGAGGGCGCAGTCAGAGGCCAAAAAACTTTATATCAAATCAATCTAAGGTGAAACCCCCTAATATGGCACCGTGTCCTAATGGACTGTCACTATTTCCTCATGTACTGCGCCACTGCCTCCACCTCTTGTATTGTGTCACTGTGTCTCCTAATGTACTGTACCACTGCCTCCCCCTCATGTACTGTACCACTGCCCCTATAATGAATGGACTGTACTGTTTCATTCTCTAATCATTGTGTACCAATCTTTGACAGCCAAAAAACTACAACTCCCATCATAACCTGTCAGCAGGACATGATGGGGGGTGTAGTCCTGCAACTTGGAAAGCCACATGCTGCAACCTACAACTCCTATCATGACTGTTAGCAGGGCGTGATGGGGGTTGTAGTTCTAGGGATAATAATCTCACCTGTCCAGGTTCCTGCCCTTTTCTGGGGTTCTGTCCTCCTCTGGTCAGGTCTGGCTTCTGTGTATGGTGGCGGAGCTAATCACTCGGCCTGTATTACACAGAACAGGAGTCCCGGAGGCAGGAGACTGAGCAGAGGGCTCCTGCCAAAAGTCTATTCAGTTGTATCAGCAATTGCGGATACAACTGAACAGAGAGGGAGACAGGGCCGGACTGGCACTAAAAAGCAGGCCTGGCATACAAAACCCCCTACCAGCCCCCATAAAATATCATAATTCTCCCCCACCACATAAATGTGCACTGCAGGGAATTATGTTGTTTTGGCTCACATAGTCACATACTGTATAGCCCATATACACATACGGACATAAACATACATAGAGATATGTACAGTTACATATACACAGGCACATATATAACCATTCAGAGACACAGAGGCTATATAACAGGCACTTACATAGTCTTATGTACAAAAACAGTCAGGCATACCCATACAGGGACACACACTGTACACAGAGGCATACACATACAGCCAGCCACATATATACTCATACAGGGACATACACACGCTGTACACAGAGGCATACACATACAGCCAGCCACATATATACTCATACAGGGACACACACATGCTGAACAGATGCATACACATACAGCCAGCCACATATATACTCATACAGGGACACACACATGCTGAACAGATGCATACACATACAGCCAGCCACATATATACTCATACAGTGTCACGGCCGCGGCGGCGTCTCGCGTTCCGGGCCGCCGCCGCGACCGCCTCCTGCCCCATGCAGCAGCCGGTGTCCATAGTCAGGGACCCGGCGCTGCTGTTACTTCGGCCCCGGGGGCGCCTCACCTCTCCACGTTCCTGTCTGTCGCTGTGCCGGCCGGCGCGCGCGTCCCCGCCTCCTAGGGCGCGCGCGCGCCGGCTGTCTCAGATTTAAAGGGCCAGTCCGCCCTTAATTGGTTAGTTGCACCAATCACTCCCCTATAAATCCCAGCATGCCCTGTCCCTTGTGTTGGAGCCTCTACATGCTTCCCATAGCGTTTGGCCCAGCTCCCTGTTGTTCCTGATTCCTGTCCACTACCTGGTCCCTAGTCCTTGTTCCTGGTTCCTGCTTCCCCGTTACTCTATTGCTCCTGTCTTCAGCCTGTCTCCTGCGGTCACGACTACAGACCTCTGCCACTACCATCTCCTGCCTACTGCTCCTGCCACGCCTCGCCTGCCATCACCAGCAACCAAGCCAGGGGTAGCGACCTGGGGGTCGCCTGCCGCAGCAAGTCCATCCCGCCTTGCGGCGGGCTCTGGTGAAAACCAGCGGCCCCTTAGACTCCGCTCCCTGGTGAGGTTAGTGCCATCGCTGGTGACGGTCCAGTGGATCCACTACTCCAGGCGTTACAGTAGGCTCCAACCATGGATCCCGGCGAGGTGCCTGATCTCCGTGACGTCGCCAGAGTGGTCGCTCAACAGGCGCAACAAATCCAGAAACAGTCGCAGCAGATCCAGCAACTCACTGCCGCCTTACAGCGCACACCACCTCCTGACGCTGTTTCTACACTCCGACTTGCTCTTCCAAGCAAATACTCTGGTGACTCCAAGTTGTGCAGAGGATTCCTGACTCAGTGCACCATGCATATTGAACTTTTAAGTAGTCAGTTTTCCACCGAGCGCTCTAAAGTGGCTTTCATCATCAGCCTATTGGAGGGTAGAGCCCTGGCCTGGGCCACGCCACTGTGGGACCGTGATGATCCTGTTGCTGCCAATCTCCGGGCCTTCCTATTCGAGTTTCGCTCCGTCTTTGAGGAACCTGCCCGTGCTTCTTCAGCCGAGACTGCTCTTCTCAACCTCTCTCAAGGGAGCTCTTCTGTTGGCGATTACGCCATCCAGTTCCGTACCCTGGCGGCCGAATTGGACTGGAATGAAGCCGCTCTAACAGCCACCTTCAAGAAGGGCTTATCCAGTCAAGTGAAAGACGTGCTTTCCGCCCGAGACCTACCTACCTCCCTGAACGAACTCATCCTACTGGCCGCCAGAGTTGATACCCGTTTTTCGGAGAGGGAGGAGGAGGTTCGGCATGAACATCTACTGAGCCGTTCCCGTCGCCATCCCCAGCTGGCGCCGGTTTTCCAGAATCCTGACTTTCCGATGTCCCAGCCCTCTCCTGAGATTCCCATGCAGGTGGAACGGGCTCACCTGACGCCTGATGAAAGAGTCCGTCGTCTGGAGCTGAATCTCTGCCTCTACTGCGGTGGTTCGGATCACTTTCGGCTGAGATGTCCCCTACGTCCCCAAACGTCCGGGAAATGCTCGCACCTGGGTCCGGTGGGACAGGTGTCCCTAGGCGTGAACGCTACCTTTCCAAATTTGTCTATGCCAGTTTCCATCCAGTCACCCTCAGGACAAAATCACCAGACTACTGCCTTTCTCGATTCTGGGTCAGCAGGCAGTTTTATTGCGGCAACGTTGGTCCAAAGATGGCGGCTACCCGTGATCCAACTAGCCAGGCCCTTGACTATCTCCTCGGTCACGGGCGAGATTCTTACCGACCAGATATATTTCCAGACCGCACCTCTAGTCCTCCAGGTGGGTCCTTTACATCAGGAAAAGATATCCTTCTACGTCCTGCCCCATTCATCCCCCGCCATCCTCCTGGGACTCCCTTGGCTGCAATTACATGCTCCTAAGCTGGACTGGAGAACCGGGGAGATCATCAGTTGGGGTCAGGACTGTTCCAACCAGTGTCTCAAGTCACCTCAGACCAAGTACTCGGTGTCGTCACCTGACCCCGCCAAGCCTCTATCCGGCCTACTGGCAGAAGACCAAGACTTGGCGGATGCCTTCTCTGCCGAGAAGGATCTCATCCACAAACCCACATCCCCTCGCCACAGTATACCTCCTGATCGCCTAGTACCAGTCGTCACCTCTACTCTTCAGAGAATACCCCCCGGAAAGACCCATGTTCACCCTGCGCTTCGAAGAGGTATTTTGAAGTGGGGACATTCCTCATTGGAGGCCGGGCACTCTGGAGTCCGTAAGACCGGCCAACGGATCTCCCGTCACTACTGGTGGTCCAGTCTGTTCCAAGATGTCAAAGACTTTGTGGCTTCCTGTACCATCTGCAGGCAAGAAAGAGGGGGAGGCCAAAGGGGGGGGGGTACTGTCACGGCCGCCGCCGCGACCGCCTCCTGCCCCATGCAGCAGCCGGTGTCCATAGTCAGGGACCCGGCGCTGCTGTTACTTCGGCCCCGGGGGGCGCCTCACCTCTCCACGTTCCTGTCTGTCGCTGTGCCGGCCGGCGCGCGCGTCCCCGCCTCCTAGGGCGCGCGCGCGCCGGCTGTCTCAGATTTAACCTCTTAAGGACATATGACGTACCGGTACGTCATATGTCCGCACTTGCACTTCAAAGCGGGGCCAAGCGGCGGGTGCCGCGAGTAGCCCGGGACCGCTGCTATTAGCGGGCACGGTCTGATCGCCGTGCCCGCTAATTAGCTAATCGGAGGCAGCTGTCAAAGTTGACAGCTGCCTCCGATTACCGGAGGCAACGTTTCCCTGGGGTCTAGTGGGGGAGATCGCTCCTCCGGGACCTTGTCCCGGAGGAGCGATCTCCGTTACTGATGCCGGCCGGGGACGCGTCCAAGATGGCGCCGTCCTCGGCTCGGCACTCGTTCGTTTTCGGCTGCAGCAGCCGAAAGCAAACGAGTGCCGATCTCATGGATCTCTGCAGCATATCTATGCTGCAGAGATCTCAATGAGAGATCCAAGTGTATATACTAGAAGTCCCCCAGGGGGGCTTCTAGTATATGTGTAAAAAAAAAAAATAAAGTGTTGTTAATAGTAAAAAGCCCCCTCCCCTAATAAAAGTCTGAATCACCCCCCTTTTCCCAGGTTTTAAATAAAAGTAAACAAATAAATAAATAAATAAACATGTTTGGTATCGCCGCGTGCGTAATCGCCCGAACTATTAATTAATCACATTCCTGATCTCGTACGGTAAACGGCGTCAGCGCAAAAAAATCCCAAAGTGCAAAATTGCGCATTTTTGGTCGCATCAAATCCAGAAAAAATGTAATAAAAAGCGATCAAAAAGACGTATATGGGCAATCAAGGTACTGATAGAAAGATCACATCATGGCGCAAAAAATGACACCTCGCACAGCCCCATAGACCAAAGGATAAAAGCGCTATAAGCATGGGAATGGAGCGATTTTAAGGAACGTATATTGGTTAACAACGGTTTGAATTTTTTACAGGCCATCCGATACAATATAAGTTATACATGTTATATATCGTTTTAATCGTAACAACTTGAGGAACATGCATAACAAGTCAGTTTTACCCCAGGACGAATGGCGTAAAAACACATTTCCCCCAAATAAAAGAAATGCGTTTTTTTTTTTCAATTTCACCACACTTTGAATTTTTTTCTGGTTTCGCAGTGTACTTTATGCAAAAATTCAGCCTGTAATTGCAAAGTACAATTAGTGACGCAAAAAATAAGGGGTCATGTGGGTTTCTAGGTGGAAAAATGCAAGTGCTATGACCTTTTAAACACAAGGAGGAAAAACCGAAAACGTAAAAACGAAAATGGGCCACGTCCTTAAAGGGTTAAAGGGCCAGTCCGCCCTTAATTGGTTAGTTGCACCAATCACTCCCCTATAAATCCCAGCATGCCCTGTCCCTTGTGTTGGAGCCTCTACATGCTTCCCATAGCGTTTGGCCCAGCTCCCTGTTGTTCCTGATTCCTGTCCACTACCTGGTCCCTAGTCCTTGTTCCTGGTTCCTGCTTCCCCGTTACTCTATTGCTCCTGTCTTCAGCCTGTCTCCTGCGGTCACGACTACAGACCTCTGCCACTACCATCTCCTGCCTACTGCTCCTGCCACGCCTCGCCTGCCATCACCAGCAACCAAGCCAGGGGTAGCGACCTGGGGGTCCCTGCCGCAGCAAGTCCATCCCGCCTTGCGGCGGGCTCTGGTGAAAACCAGCGGCCCCTTAGACTCCGCTCCCTGGTGAGGTTAGTGCCATCGCTGGTGACGGTCCAGTGGATCCACTACTCCAGGCGTTACATACAGGGACACACACACTCTGTACACAGAGGCATACACATACAGCCAGCCACATATATACTCATACAGGGACACACGCTGTACACAGAGGCACACACATACAGCCAGCCACATATATACTCATACAAGGACACACGCTGTACACAGAGGCATACACATACAGCCACACATACACTCATACAGGGACATACACACACACACACACACACACACACACACACACACTGTACACAGAGGCATACACATACAGCCACACATACACTCATACAGGGACATACACACACACACACACACACACACACACACTGTACACAGAGGCATACACATACAGCCAGCCAGCCACATATATACTCATACAGCGACACACACACACACACTGTACACAGAGGCATACACATACAGCCAGCCAGCCACATATATACTCATACAGCGACACACACACACACACACACACACACACACACACACTGTACACAGAGGCATACACATACAGCCAGCCACATATATACTCATACAGGGACATACACACGCTGTACACAGAGGCATACACATACAGCCAGCCACATATATACTCATACAGGGACACACGCTGTACACAGACACACACATACAGCCAGCCACATATATACTCATACAGGGACACACGCTGTACACAGGCATACACATACAGCCACACATACACTCATACAGGGACACACGCTGTACACAGGCATACACATACAGCCACACATACACTCATACAGGGACATACACACACACTGTACACAGAGGCATACACATACAGCCAGCCAGCCACATATATACTCATACAGCGACACACACACACACAGCCAGCCACATATATACTCATACAGGGACATACACACGCTGTACACAGAGGCATACACATACAGCCAGCCACATATATACTCATACAGGGACACACGCTGTACACAGGCATACACATACAGCCACACATACACTCATACAGGGACATACACACACACTGTACACAGAGGCATACACATACAGCCAGCCACATATACACTCATACAGGGACACACACACACACACACACACACTGTACAGAGGCATACACATACAGCCACATATATACTCATACAGGGACACACACATGCTGTACACAGAGGTACACACATACAGCCAGCCACATATATACTCATACAGGGACACACACATGCTGTACACAGAGGTACACACATACAGCCAGCCACATATATACTCATCAAGGACATACACACACAGTACACACAGGCACACACATACATACATACATACATACATACATACATACATACATACAGCCAGCCACATATACACTCATACAGGGACACACGCTGTACACAGGCATACACATACAGCCACATATACACTCATACAGGGACACACGCTGTACACAGGCATACACATACAGCCACATATGCACTCATACAGGGACACACACACACAGTTCTGTACACTGAGGCACTTACATAGTCCTCCTCTCTCTTGGATTTGAGTGGGCGGAGCTTCCTCTGCAGGGGACGGGACTGCCCTGTAACCCCCTCTATGCTGTTTCTTGTCATCTCCCTCCTCCTCCTCCTGGAGCATGGAATAGGGTCGGGCCGTCAGCACTGAGAGAGGCCTGCTGCTGCTGCTGCACACAGTGAGTGGAAGTGACTGTCAGGGCCCTCAGCATTTGCTTTAGAAAGCGGGGGCCTGGGAGGGAGGGTGCCCGCTGCACTGCCTGTGCCTTTTGTAATATGCTGCCTGCTTAATGCAGTTCACCCGGTGCTGTCAATATTACAGCCGATTGGAGTGAACTGCAGTGACAGAAAGTGGTGAGAGAGGGGGCAGGAGTCGGTGGGCCCCCCCTAGCTTGGGGCCCGGTCGCCATGGCGACCCCTGCGACCCCGGTAGCTACGCCACTGCAGCTGTCTAAGGCAGGGTTTACACTATGATTTTTCCTTCTGAGGCATGAATACATCAACACTGTGTCAAAATCGGATACCGATGTATCTGTGCACAAACTGGCACAGACCTCATTTCTTTGGCTCAAACATAGTCAACTAGTGACTATGTTCAGGACCTTTCCCACACGTAAACGGTTTGTCAGTCCATTCACAGACACGTCAGCATGCGATTTTCACAGGGTGACGACGTATCTGTGCTTTGGAAGTTGCAACTGTGGTTTAAATGCACCCTAAGAGTCTGGAACATGAATTGCAGCGGACAGATTCACTTTTAGCTTGATTTTTCATAAAGAGCAAAGCTATAGATTAAGACTAAGGGGGAAATGTAGGGCTCCGTTGGTGGATCTATTCTGTGCAGGAGGTCATACAATTTTAGGCTATGGACCTTTAGTGTTACTTTAGCTGTTATACTGTGACTTTATGTCTCTTTAAAAGAGGGAAGGTAAAAACCTGAAATGCCAGAGGGCAGACTTTGCAGATCGGTTGCTACAGGTATTACTGTACTGTTGTTTTACCCTGTAACAGTCTCATTTTTTTTCTCAATCATTAAATTCTTTTACATTGTAGAACTGCTTTGTGGTTATTCATTTTATATGACTTGAAAATTTTCTCTTAAGTTACATTTACATAACTTATTTGGGGTTTTATTCTGACAGTACACTACAGGATAACATCAAAAATGTATTCAGACATATACCATGGCCATAAGACTCAATAAACCAACCACAGTCTACTACTAATGATAGGAAAAATAAATATATATATATATACACTACCGTTCAAAAGTTTGGGGTCACCCAAACAATTTTGTGTTTTCCATAAAAAGTCACACTTATTCACCACCATACGTTGTGAAATGAATAGAAAATAGAGTCAAGACATTGACAAGGTTAGAAATAATGATTTGTATTTGAAATAACATTGTTTTTACATCAAACTTTGCTTTCGTCAAAGAATTCTCCTTTTGCAGCATATACAGCATTGCACACCTTTGGCATTCTAGCTATTAATCTGTTGAGGTAAGCTGAATAAATTGCACCCCACGCTTCTAGAAGCAGCTCCCACAAGTTGGATTGGTTGGATGGGCACTTCTGGCGTACCATACGGTCAAGCTGCTCCCACAACAGCTCAATGGGGTTCAGATCTGGTGACTGCGCTGGCCACTCCATTACCGATAGAATACCAGCTGCCTGCTTCTGCTGTAAATAGTTCTTGCACAATTTGGAGGTGTGTTTAGGGTCATTCTCCTGTTGTAGGATGAAATTGGCTCCAATCAAGCGCTGTCCACTGGGTATGGCATGGCGTTGCAAAATTGAGTGATGGCCTTCCTTATTCAGAATCCCTTTTACCCTGTACAAATCTCCCACCTTACCAGCACCAAAGCAACCCCAGACCATCACATCACCTCCACCATGCTTAACAGATGGCGTCAGGCATTCTTCTAGCATCTTTTCATTTGTTCTGCGTCTCACAAACGTTCTTCTTTGTGATCCTAACACCTCAAACTTGGATTCATCCGTCCACAACACTTTTTTCCAGTCTTCCTTTGTCCAATGTCTGTGTTCTTTTGCCCATCTTAATCTTTTTCTTTTATTGGCCAGTCTCAGATATGGCTTTTTCTTTGCCACTCTGCCCTGAAGCCCAAAATCCTGCAGCCGCCTCTTCACTGTAGATGTTGACACTGGTGATTTGCGGGTACTATTTAATGAAGATGCCAGTTGGGGACCTGTGAGGTGTCTGTTTCTCAAACTAGAGACTCTAATGTGCTTAGCTTCTTGCTTAGTTGTGCAACGCGGCCTCCCACTTCTTTTTCTACTCTGGTTAGAGCCTGTTTGTGCTGTCCTCTGAAGGGAGTAGTACACACCGTTGTAGGAAATCTTCAATTTCTTAGCAATTTCTCGCATGGAATAGCCTTCATTTCTAAGAACAAGAATAGACTGTCGAGTTTCAGATGAAAGTTCTCTTTTTCTGGCCATTTTGAGCGTTTAATTGACCCCACAAATGTGATGCTCCAGAAACACAATCTGCTCAAAGGAAAGTCAGTTTTGTAGCTTCTGTAACAAGCTAGACTGTTTTCAGATGTGTGAACATGATTGCACAAGGGTTTTCTAATCATCAATTAGCCTTCTGAGCCAATGAGCAAACCCATTGTACCATTAGAACACTGGAGTGATAGTTGCTGGAAATGGGCCTCTATACACCTAGGTAGATATTGCACCAAAAACCAGACATTTGCAGCTAGAATAGTCATTTACCACATTAGCAATGTATAGAGTGTATTTGTTTAAAGTTAGAACTAGTTTAAAGTTATCTTCATTGAAAAGTACAGTGCTTTTCCTTCAAAAATAAGGACATTTCAATGTGACCCCAAACTTTTGAACGGTAGTGTATATATATTTTTTTAGAATAATTGCAGATTAAACATTCCGTAGTTACTAAAAGATGATGGTTAAGCCGCATTCACACATTCCGTGTTCTGAACTTCCATGGAATGCCTGTAACGGACTCCCCTTCTGCTCGGGCAGCATCTGTAATTAGATGCTGGGAGCGGGGAACCTGTACAGATATGTGCCGCGCTGTAATGACAGAGCTGTGCAGCTGCTTAATTATAGCGCGGCGCATATCTGTACAGTTGCCCCGCTCCCAGCATCTTGTCACAGATGCTGCCTGGGCGGAGGGGGGGTCCATTACAGGCATTCCACGGACGTGCAGAACACGGAACGTGTGAATGTGACCTTAGTCTATAAAAACGTATAGATATGCCATAGACATGCTGGTGTATAAATTGGAACACTTCTTTGACAATGTGTTGATATATACAGGCAGTGACCTGAAATATGTTGTAAATAGCATTAAAGTAGCATGTAGTAGTAAAATGTTATTGGAAACCTAAACCTGTTGTAGTTCTGTTAGTTACATTTGAGACCAGATGGTTGCTGAATCACCAGCTATTCTGTGTAATCAGACTGAATGAAGATTATATTAAAATAAACCTGTCTGCCAGAATGATATTATTTGACCATTATAATTTTTCAAACTCAAGCTTGTATGTCTTTTAGTATGTATTAAAGAGGTTATCCAGTGCTACAAAAACATGGCCACTTTTTCCCCCTCTCTGGTCTCCAGTTCAGGTGTGGTTTGCAATTAAAGTGAATCTGTCAGCTCCTGGGCCCTACCTGAGGTGCTGTCAGTGTGCTGTAGCTGGCAGCCCCCAGTGAGCATGGTGCCTTTTTGGTAATTATCCGTGCAGCGGATTATGTACAATCTTATGTCTCCTACTGTGCTAAAGAGTCACAGAGCAGTTGTTCGTGCCACACTCTGGCATTAATCCTCCTCCCTCCTCATGAAAAATCAATGCTGCCCGGCCTCCTGCTCGCTCAGCTGTCAGATTGTAATCAATGCTACCCGGCCTCCTGCTCGCTCAGATGTCAGATTGCAGATCAGTCCTCTGTAGCCAGATTATGTCTGAAAGAAACACTCAGGTATAATTAAATCTCTTCTCCCTAATGTGTTGGAGCTGTGGTCTAGGGGTAACTCACCTATGTAGAGACCTGCCAGCAGTTCATTCTCTGGTTCGAATCCGAATTGATGGAAATTAAATAGATGTCTTTTTTTTCTAATTATTGTATCATTTTTTAAGGCTATGTTCACACACAGTATTTTTCCTCAGCATTTTGAAACCAAAACCAGAAGTGGATTGAAAACACAGAAAGGCTATGTTTACACACTGTTGAAATTGAGTGGATGGCTGCCATTTAATAGCAAATAATTACTGCTATTTTAAAACAACGTCCAATATTTGCCATTAAATGACGGTCATCCGCTCAATTTCAACAGTGTGAGAACATAGCCTTTCTGTGTTCTTAATCCACGTGCTCTCAATCCACTCCTGGTTTTGGTTGCAAAACACTGACCAAAAATACTGGGTGTGAACATAGCCTTAAAGGACAAGTGCCATGAAAAACTTTTTCCCAGTAATTGAAGCACATTACAAAGTTATATAACTGTGTAATATGCTTCAATCACCTATCTGCCTCCCTTCCCTGTCTTTTCCCCACTCCACCCCCCACCAGGAAGTGTCCTAACTCACACAGACCTAATGACTGCCATCACCGTCACCAGGCAGCTCCTTCTTGTGAGGATGAGTCATCAGCAGGAGGGCTGCTCTAGCTCCTGTTACAGCAGCCCCCCCCCCCCCCCAGTCCAAGTGATGGCTTGCAGTTGTTCAGCCAATGGGAGCTGAGCAAGCCTGTCACCTGACAAGGCAGGGGAGGGGTAGGCTAGTGTAACAGGAGAAGGAGCTGAGAGAAGAGCTTGGTGATGGTGACGACAGTCATTAGGTCTGTGTGAGTTAGGACACTTCCTGGTGGGGGGTGGAGGGGGAAAAGACAGGGAAGGGAGGCAGATAGGTGATTGAAGCATATTACACAGTTATATAACTTTGTAATGTGCTTCAATTACTGGGAAAAAGTTTTTCATGGCACTTGTCCTTTAAAAATTATACAATAATGAGAAAAAAAAAGACATCTATTTAATTTCCATCAGGGGATTTGAACCAGAGAATGAAGTGCTGGCAGGTCTCTAGACAGGTGAGTTACCCCTAGACCACAGCTCCAACAGGGAGAAGAGATTCAATTATACCCAAGTGTTTCTTTTAGACATAAACTGCCTACAGAGAACTGATCTGCAATCTGACAGCTGAGCGAGCAGGGGGTCGGGCGGCATTGATTATTCATGAAAAGGGAGGAGGCATACCAGAGTGTGGCACGAACAACTGCTCTGTGACTCTTTAGTACAGTAAGAGATTGTACATAATCCGCTGCACGGAAAATGACTTAAACGGCACCATGCTCACTGGGGGCTGCAAGCTACAGCACACTGTCAGCACCTTAGGTAGGGACCAGAAGCTGACAGATTCCCTTTAAGCTCCACTTACCTCAATGGAACTGAGTTCCAAACCCCACCCAAACTGGAGATAAGACAGGGGGAAAAGTGGCCATGTTTTTGTAGCGCTGGATAACCCCTTTAAGTGCTAAATGATACATTTTGTCAGAAAAAAATATTAAGATTACACTAAGATCCCCATCAGTTTCTAACAAGGTCCATGAATGTAATAATGGCATATTTGTTTATTACGCCCATTATTTTCACCATTATGCCCATGACAGCACCATTTAGAGTTCATCTCCTGTTCTACCATAGGTACAAAAGTCTGAACTGAACAATATATATTGTTAGGCACATGCATGTGCCTTTCTTATGTTATCATCTCTCAGGGGGTATCTGGACCATCACATTTCCCAAAGGAAAAATGTGCTTTCTGTCTAGGGCCATATTTGTGTATTAATCAATGCCGTTGTTGCCAATTTGCAACAACAGCCGTGATAAATACAAATGTGACGTTGCATAGAAGTCTGAGGGACTCCCTGCCAGAGTGTACACACATAGTACTAACATGTCAATGAATAGCGGTCACACAAGCCTGACAGGTCACTTAATGGACTGTGGCTTTGGCACTCTCCATTGTCGGCTATGGTAAATTCAGCACAAATGAAGATCATCCGGCCCGTACTGCAGTACCAGCTGGGATGATCTTCACAGACAATGACCGTTCTGTGACCTGGCCGGGTCCCAGAATGGCCAGTGTTTCACGTACTGTGAACCTGGCCTAACACTTTCAAAACTACACGTAGTACTAAATAAAAGGCCTCTTAATAATATACTGTTTGAGCAGTGTCCAAAACTTTAAATTAAAAACTAGATATGCATTTCCAGGATGAAATACATAGTGCTGCAGTTCCCCTTTAACAGTGACTTCCAGAGAACCATGTCGTGTATTTTCGTCATGGGTCCATTAAGGGTGTATAAGGCAGCTGGTTTCAGAAGTTTGGGGACACAGGTAATAATGTGCAGGGTACGATTGCCATATGCATTATTTATCCCTTCTTTCAAACTTAAAGCTGGCATTTTAACATTTCGGGTCGGATCATCCCCCCTGCAGACATATGGCGGGGATCTCGTCCATTGCTATGGCAGCCACAATATTACTCTGTAAAATCTCCTGTCAGCTCTTGCTATGAGCAGATGGTGACAGATCAATGAGAAATCCATTCACTGCATTGCTGTTACAACGGCTTTTTAAGAGCGACTTTGGTACCAACCCTTTAGAAGCGGGTTCAGTACCGGCCTTTTTACAGTGACATTCACAGCAGCCTTATAATAGGAAAGAATTGCTTAGTTACCATGACAATCCTGTGGAATCTAGTTAGTGCTGTGCGATATTTGAATTTTTGAATGTTCCGCCATTCATTTCTAAAGGGGAATTTTTGGTTTTTAAATGTAAACAAATCTGATATATAACAAACTAACTAATCAAACAAATTAAATTTGTTATGTTTGTATGCTTTAATAACGCCTTTAAGGTCTTTGATTTTAATCTTTGCTTTTAAGGATAAAAAAATCCTGTTTTCAAAATTATGAAGTTGAGATTCAATTGAATTAATCTTTTCTGCACTTTCTGTATTGTGTGTTGCAGGTTCTAAAGGTTCAGAGATTAATACAGTTCAACTTAACAAATTTTGTGGTGCTAAACATGAAAATGATGCTTAAATTTGCTAATTGGCTGTAAGTTTCAAGATCCAGAGAAGGTTCCTCCAGAGAGGCAAAAGTGACTCCTCCACAAACCTGCATTCACTGCATTAACCACTAGATGACCCTGGACGTATCGGTACGCCAGGGCACCTGTCACCAGACGACCCTGAGCTTACGTCTAGACTGCATATACCGCTATAAAGTGGAGCTCACTTCATAGCAAGTGTGGGCTAGCTGCTATAAGCAGCCTGGCCCTCACTGATAATGACAGGCAGGCAGGCTCTATGTGCAGGTTAGGTTAAAAAAATGAAACTTCTGCAGAAGCATATAGTATTACTTACCTGTCTATCCCAGTTTTGAAACTACCAAAAATCCATTTGTTTGGGGTGTTTTTGTTCTGTTTTGTGTTTCTTGGTTCAGCAATTCCCAGAATGCAATGCTTTCCCTCAGCTGACCATAACAGTCCCCACCCATCCCAATCAGTAAAATTATGCTGCACCTGCTTCTGGCCAGACAGAGATGGTGAATCACTCAGGGGATTGGGGGATCCAGCCAAGCCTCCTGTGACATCACACCCTGCCCCCTGTCTACATCATCAGCCTGTGCCTAGGAAACACACACAATGTGAGACAGAGGCATGGAAGATTTGTCTCCTAGGGGGGATAGCAGCAGGAGCAGGAGACAATGTGAATTGGCACGGGGCCATTTTTTGTATAGACACATCTATGGAACTTTTAATGTACTTTTAATAGAAAACAAGTTATTTTTATCCGAAGTTCCCCTTTAACGATAACACTGATCAATGCTATGCTATGGCATAGCAATGATCAGTGTATGTAATCTAAGTAGTGCCGTAATAGTCCTCCAGGGGGACTTAAAAAATGTCAAAAATAAAAATGATCTTAGAAATGAGCCTTCTGGAAAAGGCACTGTGGCAATTCTTAATTGCGCCTTTAAACCTAGGATATAGCCGCAAAGATGAAGAGTTATAAGGAGGACCTTAAGAGCATCTTACATTGTAGGCCAGCTCCACCATGTACAAAAACAGTGCTTGACCCATCTGCACAATGGGCCAGGAAGTGGGACACAGCCATGTAAATAGGACTAGGAAGGTGCAATCAGTCTTGCCAGCTTCTCCGTATAAAGGCTTAGGCTGGCCAGGTATCACACACCAAAAGTTAACAGTAAAGGATGACTTTACAGCATTCATAATAAGGGATATTTGTTTTTTTTCAACTGAAAACTCTTTTTTCTTCTTTCTGATCCATAGGAACAGTGGAGGATGGGAAGGTTCAAATTTTAAAGTGATCAATGGAGGTTACTGTTTCCTGTCAATAGCTGGAGGCAGTCTCTCATTGTTGCTGTCTTACATGACGGTAACTAAATGTGGTATATATAAGCCAGGGCCTACCATAGGTGCTGACAGTGTGCTGTAGTTGGCAGTCGCCTAGTGAGCATGCTACCTTTTGGCAATTTGCCTGTGGAGAGGACAATGCACAATCTTGGGTCGCCTTCTGTAATAAAGTTACAAAAAGGATAGATTTCCTTTTTTTCATCATTGTATAAAAATACATAATTTTAAAATGAATTTAAACCAGATTGGGAATTCTTTGGAATAAAGAAAATATATATATATTTCATTTATATTAGGGGAATCAAACCCAAGAAAAACTGTTGTTGGTCTCTAGCCAGGTGATTTACCCCAACACCCCAGCTCCAACAGTTAGGGTGCATTTACACAGAAAGATTATCTGACAGATTATTTGCCAAAGATTTGAAGCCAAAGCCAGAAACAGACTATAAACAGAGATCATGTCATAAAGGAAAGCCTGAGATTTCTACTCTTTTCAAATCCATTCCTGGCTTTGGCATTTAATCTGTCAGATAATCTTTCTGTGTAAATGGACCCTAATGGTGCGTTTACACAGGCAGATTTATCTGACAGATTTTGGAAGCCAAAGCCAGGAATGGATTTGAAAATAGGAGAAATCTCAGTCTTTCCTTTATGACCCGTTCCCTGTTTATGGTCTGTTCCTGGCTTTGGCTTAAAAAATCTGTCAAATAAATCTGCCAGTGTAAACGCACCATTAGACTTGGAGATTTACCTATATCTGATTGCAAATCAGTCCACTGTAGGCAGTTTATGTCTAATATAAACACTCAGACACTGGCTGACAGAATGAGCTAGGAGGAGGTAAGGCATGAGACTATTGATGAAGAGGGAGGAGGAAGAAGTGGTGAGTCAAGGCAGAGTGTAGCACAAATGCTGAGCCACAACTCAAAACAAGATTGTGCGTAATCCACTCCACGGACCAATTACCAAAAGGTAACATGTTCACTAGGGGCCTGTCAACTGCAGCACACTGTCGTCACCTTGAGTATGGCCCAGGTGCTGACATTAGTTTTTCCTCTGCAACCATTTAACCATGTGTCTAATTACCCCATATGGGCTAAATCTATTTTCAAATTATGCATTTGCACAATTCAAGTGTGTTTGAGCAAAATATCTGAATTAAGAGTCACACACAATTGCTATCAGCTTTTTATATACTGACCACAGAATTAAAAGGTCACATACATATAAACAGAGAAAACAATGAAACATGGAAAAGACAGGATTGCAGGTAACTAATCTCTAACATTTCCATGAAATACCAGGCACCACAAATGCACATGTATACCAATAACAAACAACCAGTCCCATCCAGCAAAAGCCACTGAGCTTTATAATCATTTGCATTAAAATCCCCCACCAGAGGCGAATGAAGTGCAGAGACCCTTTCATTCAGTCAGAGGGGGTGTAAGCTCAGGGCTCCCCGAATATCTACTATTTTAACAAGTATTAAATGACTTATCAGAAGATATGAAAATTGTGTATACAGCCTCCACACACTCATTCTGTGTCATGTCACATGTAATTCAAGGACAATTATTCTGTAAAGTCTTATCTATACCATAACTATTACAAATACACACTTACCCCAAATGAATGCTCAGTCCTAAGTCCCTGCCATAGACATACACAAGGCACTCATACAAGCTGCATATTACAGGATTACAAATAAACACATGAAGACAAAGCCCTCTTTCTACATAAGCTCAATACAAATTGTGCATGCAGTCACATCCTCGCAGTACTTATTGGCACAGCAGTCTGTAGTTAGGGAGGACGGAGGATAATTTTATCAGTTATCCATGTTGTGCTTCACATCTCTATGTTCCGCAATTCTGTAGAAAACAGAATAAAAACTGCTTTTTCTAGACACCACATGTGCATGTAGATAATGCATAGAAGTACTTGTAGTTTAAAAGGGATGTCATATTACCTTACATGTCATTTATGTATGTCACAGCACAACATTAATGGGTTTGCCATGGAGAGTGTTTAAGGTTCTTCTACTTATTCATGGCTGGAACCCCTTTCTTTCAGAATATGTGATAAATGAGGCAGTCATTTGTGTAATCCTTTAGAGTGAAAGCCTGCTCTTCTAAAGTTGTCTCTGTAAACTTATTGCAGAAAATAAAACTTAGCATTCCTGCTTGCTACTAACTTGTGACACCATGAAGCTATAAGACAAAGGATCAAGTATTCATCTGATCTGTCATGAAGTTAAGGTGCATTGCACAGCCCGCCCAACATATAGGCAGATGATCCTTACACATACATTTACTAACCATGCAGTTTCCATCTTGACCAATTCAACACAACAGAGATATTGCAAGCTTTGTCTATGGTATATTGTAGTCTGTTCATAAAGCCACATAGCAAATGTTGTAATATATATTAGTAGAAAAGTGAAAACTGCTTGCCCTTCTTACAAGCATATGTATAGTGATGAGTTTTTGTTGTGTAAACTATACTGTATTATATCACATAACAATGTATGTGTAACTACACAGACAATGCATTAAGCAAAAACATAACCTGAATTAAAGTTTCTTGTATTATTAGAAAGTAGCTTATCCATAGATTTTACCCTTTAAAGTATAATCCTTGCCCAGTCCAAATTACTCCTACTGGAAATGTACGGACCTCTATGCATTACTGTGGACATCTGGGGCTTTGGCAGGCTTACTCCTCTATTACTACAACCTGTGTTTTTAACTCATGTTAGGCCATTAGCTCTCACCAAGCCAATATCAGTATCAGTGTCAGTAAGCACTATAAGAGCTGGATTCATAGCATAAATCAATGTTATGCTGGATTACAATAGACAATATAAATCAAAGTTGAATATCTTTCAACAGGTTTTCCTAAAAAGATCAACAAATGCTGAAAATATTTTCAGCACAAAATGTATTAACATAAAACACAGAACAAATAATCTCCCAGCTTCAACATTAGTGACACATTTCAGAATAGCCCAATATTTTTCAGGGGTGTCTCCAGAAAACCCCATGACTGCTTTTCTGTAAAAAGTGGTGATACATCTGGGTTGACAGAATGAGGTGCAGGCACCAAATGCAACATGTCTGAACTCTTCATCTTCTGAAAATGCTGACAAATACTCCTCTCCATAGCCTCCTACCAGCCGGTCAAAGTTCAAATGCAGGAAAGCGTGAAGTCTCTGGTTTCATCACAGCTGACAAGAAATGAACCGTGCCAGCCATGCCTGTAGAAAGAGAGAGAAATGCAAATTTAGAATTTGAAAAACTCGAAAAGTCGTATTTTGGGTGCAGTAAACACAGAGTTTTTGTTATTCCATCTGTTGGAGTGCCAACATGTTTTTCTTATAGCACTTGTGGTCACAGGATTGAGGCAGGTTTAATATTTTGTCTGGAAAAAATGACCAAGGCTTATTTTCAGGATTGGTCTTTTTTTGTGTAACATGGTATGCCCCTTCACTGTAGCGGAGCATAACAAGTCTGGTGTTGGTTGGTGATGCTCAGCCACCCAGTAATGAAAAATGAATCAAACAGCATCCAATCTTCCAAAGAATCTTCTTTATTGTAATCACAAGCAAATACTATCTGCTTGTGAGCAAAATAAAGATTTAAAGATTCTTTGGAAGATTGGATGCTGTTTGATTCATTTTTCATTCCTGTATGCACACCCACTTCCTTAGATAGTGAGCCCCAGCGTGCATCCCCACATTGTGCTGTCTAAAAGACCATCTAGTGCTATTGGACCCTACTCTCTACGGCTCAGCCAGGGATCTGACTTTAACCCTTAGAGGACTGGGCCAATTTCAATTTTTGCGTTTTCGTTTTTCCCTCCTTGTACTTAAAAGGCCATAGCTGAATATTTTCATAAAGTACACTGCGAAACCAGAAAAAAATTCATTGTGTGGTGAAATTAAAAATAAAATGCATTTCTTTTATTAGGGGGGTTACATGTGTAACATGTATAACTTTTATTGTATCTGATGGCCTGTAAAAAATTCAAACCATTGTTAACAAATATATGTTCCTTAAAATCGCTCTATTCCCAGGCTTATAGCGCTTTTATCCTTTGGTCTATGGGGCTGTGTTAGGTGTAATTTTTTGCGCCATGATGTGTTTTTTTATATCGGTAATTTGATTGCGCATATGTGACTTTTTGATCGCTTTTTATTACAAATTTTGTGCATTTGATATGACCAAAAATGCGCAATTTTGCGCTTTGGGATTTTTTTTACGCTTACGCCATTTACCGTGCAAGATCAGGAATGTGATAAATTAATAGTTCGGGCGATTACGCACACGGCGATAACACACATGTTTATTTATTTATTATTATTTATAACATGGGAAAAGGGGGGGTGTTTCAAACTTTTATTAGGGGAGGGGGCTTTTTATTAATAACAACACTTTTTTTTTTTACTTTTACACTTATACTAGAAGCCCCCCTGGGGGACTTCTAGTATAAGTACACTGATCTCTCATTGAGATCTATGCTGCATAGATATGCAGCATAGATCGATGAAATAGCCACTTTGATTGCTTCTGGCTGCTGCAGCTGGAGGCAATCGAGTGCCGGACGGAGGAGGATGTGTGGATGTTGTCCCGGAAGAGTGATCCACCCCACTAGACACCAGGGATGTCTGCATTCAAGTAATCGGATGCAGCTGTCAACTTTGACAGCTGCATCAGATTACTTTTTTAGCTCTGAACACATGTAGGCGGCCCTGGGGTCACCTAAGGGCCTGCAAAATGAAGCTAGGACTTATTTATATATATATATATATATATATATATATATATATATATATATATATACACACACACACACACACACACACACATACATACACATGCATATACATATACACTGGGGAAAATAAATACAGTATTATTTCATACACTGCCAATTTTGCAACTTTCCCTACCTAGGAATGGAGAGGTCTGTGATTATTATCATAGGTACATTTCAAGTGTGTTAGACAGATTCTATAAAAAAAAAAATAATAATAAATAAATCACAGTTTTTTTATTTTTAAATAATTATTTTGCATCTTATTGCATTAACGGGGAACTCCGGATAAGAAAAACGTTAATTAAAAGTACATTAAAAGTTGTATAGATGTGTTTATACAATGTATTACTGTATCTGTACGGTTCTGCCCCACTGGTAGGTAATAGAAATCTAGGAAGTTAAAAAAATGGCCTCTGTGCCAATTCACATTGTCTCCTGCTCCTGCTGCTCTCCCCCCCTAGGAGACAAATCTTCCATGCCTCTGTCTCACATTGTGTGTGTTTGCCGATGATGCATACAGGGGGCAGGGTGTGATCTCACAGGAGGCTTGGCTGGATAACCCAATCCCCTGACTGATTCACCATCTCTAACCGGCCAGAAGCAGCTGCTGCACTAATTTCACTGGTTGTAATGGGTGGGGGCAGTGATGATCACATGAGGAAAAGCATTGCATTCTGGGAACTGCTGAACCAGGAAGAACAGAAACACAAAACAGAGCAACCCCCCCCCCCCCCCCCCAGACAAATGGATTTTTGGTAGTTTCAAAACTGGGATAGACAGGTAAGTAATGCTATATGCTTCTGCAGAAATTAAATTTTTTTTAACCTCTACCTGGAGTTCCCCTTTAAATAAGTATTTGATACAATAGAAGAACAGAACTTAATTAATATTTGGTACAGAAACCTCTTGCAATTACAGAGGTCAAAAGTTTCTTGTAGTTCTTGACCAAGTTTGCACATACTGAAGCAGGGATGTTTTCCCACTCCTCCATACAGATCTTGTCTAGATCTTTCAGGTTTTGAGTCTGTCACTGGTCTCGCTCCAGAGATATTCTATTGGGTTCGGATCTGGAGGCTGGCTTGGCAACTCCAGAACCTTGAAATGCCTCTTCCGAAGTCACTGGCTGTGTGTACCAGGTCTGGAAGACCCAGCCAAGAACCATCTTTAATGCTCTTACTGATGCTCTTGTGATTCATCCACCCTCCCTTCAATATAGTGCAGTTGTCCTGTCCCCTTTGCAGAAAAGCACCCCCAATGTATAATGTTTCCACCCCCATGCTTCACGGTTGGAACTGTGTTCTTGGGGTTGTACTCATATTTCCTTCAGACATGGAGAGAGGACTTGGTATCAAAAAGTTCTATTTTGGTCTCATCTGACCACATGATTTTCTCCCATGTCTCCTCTGGATCATCCAGATGAACTTTGGCGAACTTCAAAAGGGCCTGGACATGTGCAGGCGTGAGCAGGCCAACCTTGAGTGCCCTGCAGGATTTTAATCCATGGTTTTTAGAATAGAGGGTGGTCCCAAGTAGGGGACCTACTTCTATAATATCCTCCATAGATATATGATAAATGCAATCTCCCAATGTGTTTCTGCCACTTATAGCAGTAGTGTCATCAGGGGAGTAGGAATGACAGTCCACAAGAAAGTAAGTAATTCTTGGATACAGTCATATTAAGCACAGCACTATAGCATCTTCATAGTAATGATTACACCCTGTTTCACTTAGGATAAGCCCTATGGTTAGGGTTCCTTCAGTTGCATATGCACTATATTCATGCAAACTTAGGGCAGGTTGAGTTACATATAACATCATGCCACTGTGCGGCTACTCACTGGCCCTGATATGGCCGTATGTGGTTGTATGCAGAAGAATTGCATATGCAAGAATGTATTGTTATCCTTGGACTGAGGATGTATTTGCCATCTGCAGTGGCAGTGCTGTACTAAATATCACTGTATCCAAGGATTACATTCTTGTGGACTATCATTCCTACTCCCTTAATGACACCACTGTAAGTGGCAGAAAGGTGTTGGCAGATAGAATTTAGCATTGCATTGTTGAAAATATTACATGTTTTTATATTTGTAAATAGTTTATTATTTTTTGGTATTGGGGACACTGTCATTGGTGTATCTTAAATAGCCAGAATAAAAGTTATGTTTTAGGCACTATGCCTCTTGTTCTGCAAAGATCAGTGCGGGAGATGGGGCTCACGATGGACGGTACATTTGCTGTGGTAACCTACTGATGTCCAGTAAGTTGCGTGTAGAGGGTGGTTGCGGACTCAGAGTACGCGCAATTTATCATTTTTTTAACTAAAAGATACGCCGAAAACCTACTCCACCTTTCAGGTGGCGTAGGTTTTCGGCTGTGCACCGACGCGCACGGGATTTATGTAGAGGCAGTCCGCCTCTACATAAATCTCTGTAGCGCCGGAGATGCGGGGACATTTATAAGTCCGGCGTAAAAAACGTCGGACTTAATAAATGTCCCACATAGTCTTCAGGTTTAAAACCAAGTTAAGGGTTCTTTTACAGGGCCTGATATGGGGCTGTGTAAGGACTCAAGTGACTTGTTTGCAGTGCGTTCAGATGGCATGATTAATCACACAAGCAGGCTGTGTGAACTATCACTGTATTGTTTGTGCAGCCATTTAAATATATTGCTATTGGCCGCATATCTCCTGCTTTCACAGGGACATGTGTGGCTGATAGCAATACATTTTGAAGCTGCACAAAAGATGTGATCAGCCAACAAGCAGGAGTGTTTCTAGCAATGCTCCTTGCCAATAATCAGCCCGTATAAAAGGAGCCTAAATGTAGGGATGTGGCTGAGTGGAGCACTATGGCTGGTTGGAGGTGAGTGAAATATGCTTAGGCAGGAGAAGAGATCTGACTGATCGCAGGTGTAAATCATGATCTAAATGTACACCTGCTGGATTTCGTACGCCGAGTGCAGGTTTAGGTGTCCGGACAACCAGATTCACTATGCGGCGTGCGACTATTAGTGAATCGGGCTGTGGAAAAGGGGTCGGGGCCCAATTCAAGACCAGTGTACGACTCGGTCGTCCTAAATTCTCCCCTATATGTACACTAAAAAATGTGCATTGCTGCTTGCAATGCTCCCTACCCATCTTCAGGTGGGTGTAGGGTGATTCCTTTGGAAACCTCACATTAAGAGTGGGGTTATTGAAGTAGCAAAGAAAGAGGTTGGGAGACCTGCGGTGAAGGAAGTGCAGGACAGAGGACTGTCCGGTTTCCTAGCACGATTAGATATAAGCACTGTCACAGCCCATGCTGATGACCCCCAAGCCGAAGACAAAAACCATCTGTGAAGGAAAATAAAGAAAAAAAGCTAAATGAAAATGCAGAAGAGTGTCTGCTTCCTACAAATACAAAGCTAAAACTGATTAGCTCAGTGCCTGTAGGAGGGGTAAAGCCTGTGCAGGAGATGCTAACAATTTTGGCTTATCATTGCCTCCTATACCCATTGTCTTCTGTGTCCTCCCATAATATGTGTAAGAAAATTTACATTTTTTATTTTATATGTAGAAATTATATATCAATGTAACACTGCTAATTAAGCCTTAAATAGGAACAGTAGTCAGTGTAAAAAAAAGTTTATACTAAGATAGGGATTTTACCATTTGGTTGACTATTTACAAGAGGGTGACACTGCTATAGTTACATAGTTACATAGTTAATACGGTTGAAAAAAGACACATGTCCATCAAGTTCAACCAAGGAGGGGATGGATACAGGGAAGGGGGAGGGGTGATAGGTTCTATACATATGCATTTATATTATTTTGCTCTAAGAACTTGTCTATCCCTGTTTTGAAGCCCTCTACTGTTTTTGCTGTGACCAGATCCTGTGGTAGACTGTTCTACAGATTCACAGTTCTCATGGTAAAGAAGGCTTGTCGCCTCCGGAGATTGAACCTTTTTTTCTAAAGTAAAAAGTTGTTTGTTTTTTTTTGTAAAATGTGACATTATTTAATCCCCCCTCTCCCAGAGCATGACAGTTCTGCAAAAGCTGGAGGGACAAAAGTTCCCTATCTTTGCTCTAGGAGATACAGACAACCAGTGCCAGACAGGACGCATCAGGCCATACACAGCAAAGGTCGAGGCCCTAATTTGGTCTTTGATTGCAAATCAACCATTGCTCTGTAACCCCTTCGCCTCACAACTGGAGCTAGATGGGTATAGTGGGAACTTAAAGGGGTATTCCCCCAAAAAGCTAAAAAAAATGAAATGCTCCCAAACCTAGCTGGTCTTACTCACCAAGTCCCCTTGATTATTTTGAGCCGTCTCCCGTCTTTCTAGCTGCTGCCGTTCCTGAGAAAAAGTTTCTAAAAGCCGATATATACATGCAAGATTGTGCTGGCCAGGAAACTACATTTCCCATCATGCATTGCTTCCTGCTGCTTGCTGGGACCTGTATTTCTACAGAAGCTCTGTGACCAGATATATTGTGATGTGGATGGATAACAGCTTACTGGGACCTGTAGTTCTACACAATATATCAGGTCACAGAACTTCTGTAAAACTACAGGTCCCAGCAAGCTGCTATCAGTCCAAATCAAAAACTGTGTGACCTGATATATTGAAGGTAGGGAGAGAGGTAGATGGGAGGGAGGATACAGAGCTAGAGGAGAGAGAAGAATCATCCAGCTTACAGCAGAGGCAGAGACACTGCAAGGAGAGGCTGAGGAGGGAGGACGCACATGGCCAGACAGAGGTCACAGGTCACCACACTGCCCAGGAAGCGGCCGAACTCGGCAGCTGACACACACTGAGTGATTTATGACCTGATAACACACAGGTCGGCCTTCTGTGGTGTTCCCTTCACACACACTGCTTCCCTGTCACAGAGCTAGCCGAGGAAGCGGGCCTGTCATCCCATTGAAGAGAGAGGAGGACACAAGATCCCGACTCCAAAGGTGGGGGCCAGAAGCAAGGGGCGTGTCGGCCTGGACTCCAGTTAGCTCATTTTGTAAATACTGAGGGGGTGAATAGGCAGGATCAGCTCCAAAACGGCTCAAAACAGGTAATTACTTGCTTTGAGCAATATATTGAGCTAGGGGTGGGCTATTTAACACTGCAAAAAAGATTTTGGGGGGAATACCCCTTTAACTCCTGTGAGCACACCATCCCTGAAGAATAGGTACCAGAACCATATGGGACAAGAAGGTGTGACCTAGCAGTTCACCCTGCACTCACAGTACTGCTTGAGCTTTGCTGTGGCAAAATAAACATGTCTGTATTCCCCTTGCATGAGTACAACTTGTATTCATCACAAAGGGGTAAATAGATGGGTTACCTTCAAAGAGAGAGTATGGTCTGTCAGGGATTCGGCATCCATGTTTACCATAATCTAAACACCATTCTGCAAACTGCAAAAAAAGAATGTATTAGTTAAGATACATATAATTAGTTGTTGGTACAATATACAGCAGACCACATATACTGTCTATCCTTAAACAGCAGTAACATTCCTATTCCTATTACAAAATTTTAAGTATGGGACAATCCTTCCACTTTAATCTCACCCAGCCATGTCTTCATAGAGCTTGTTTTGTACACTGGGCCACAATCACGCTAGGACAGAAAAGGGCCTTCCCTTACTGTTCCCACAAAGCTGGAGGCTTACAATTGTTTAAAATGTCTTGGTATGCTGAAGCAATAAAAGGGTTGCCCAGACAGGAGAACTTTTATGAATATGACTGGGGAGGGAGTAACTATAAAAAGAATAACTTGCCTCCACCTCCATGATTCCTGCAGCGTCACCACTTTTATGCTACTCTGTCCCCGCTGTGCAGCCACTACCAGCTTCTGGGTGGTGTCCCTCCTCAGAAAAACAGCCCCTTCGCATTATCACTCCTCCACCAAATATTACTGTTTACACAGGTAACATTTTTGTGGAATTCATGAAAGCAAGACTGTCAAATTCATGTTGTGCACCATTTACAAAATGGTGATGTGCTTGATACAGGCGTGCAGCTGCTTGGCCATGCCATGAACTCCGGACACAAAGTTTATGTACTGATGGTAATGGCAGATGAAGTTTGGAGCCCTGCAGTTATGGTGTCAGCACAGCATTGACAACTTGTATGCACTAAATGTGCTTCAGCACAAAGCAACCGCGTTCTGCAACTTTACATGCTCTTTACTTTGTGGATGAGTTGCTGAGGCTTTAAAACACTTCCATGTTTTAATTATATCACTCACAACTGATCATGGAAGATTTAGGTAGGACAATGTTTCATGGACTGCATCAGTGGCGTCCTACCACAGTACCACACAGGAATTCCATAAGCTCTTTTGACCCATTCTTTTACCAATGTTTGTAAAGGAAGACCGACTGGTTAGTGCTTGATTTTGTACAACTGTGGCCATAGCTATGTGCATCCAGTGCGGTTGCACAGGAAGCCAGCCCGAAGACTGTTTAGGGGGCAATACTGGGATGGATGAGTGATAGAGCTACTCACCCATTCATGCTGTCAGTGGCAGGGCTGGCGTCAGCACATGGTGAACTCCGGCAAGTGTCAGGGCCCCCCTGCCATCATAATGATTATGCTAATTACAATATGGGAGGGGTCCTATCTACCATATGGATGATCAGAGAAAGCCTTACTGCTATATAGGGACACAGTGGGGCCTAACTACTAAATGGGAGCACAGGGGAGGCCGAATACTATATGTGCTAAAGCAAGGAACCTAATGTCTTCTTCTGGCAAATTTTGCAGAGAAAGTGAACACCTGTGAATCCCTAGATAGTAGTGCAGTGTCATCATTTGTATAGGCTGCAGAGCTGCTATCTACCACGTTTTCCCAAAAATAAGACAGCATTGTTACCAAACATGTGCTAGGTCTTATTTTCAGGGGATGTCTTATTTTCCATGAAGAAGAATTCACATGCACAGCAGGGACAGAGTGTACGGTATGGCGCCTTCCAGCCACCAGAGGGAGATCACCACAGCACACTTGTACAGCACAGCAGGGACAGAGCACATTATGGCAGCAGGCGACAGGATAACAGCAGACTGTGTGCAGCTCTACATATAGCAGTAGGGGACAACGGGGATGGTGGCAGGCAACGGGCCTCTTGATACCTTGCCTGCACATATACAAACGACGGCCGCGGAAGGGAACATTGGGGTTGGCAACAGGTGGCGTCTTCATGTCCTACATGCAGTTGCTCTGCAACGAACGGTAAGGTTAGGGGACAATAGTGGTGGACTAAAAAGAATCACAAAAGGAGGAACCAGGGAGGAGGCATGAAAGAGCTAGAGAGACCTCTATAACACTGTCAGCAACTTCGGGCGTGTCCGAGTGCTGACAGATTCCCTTTAAAAATAAAAATGCACAGAGATTGTTTTTTATTGTTCCCAAGGTGCTGTATTTTTCTTTCTGTTCTGTAAATAAAAAAAATTAAAAAACACAACAGAGGACTCCTATATATGACCAAACAGATGTGCACTGCAAATTGCAGGATATCTAAAAAAACATGTCAAATCCTGACAAGAAACCAAAAATACATAACAAAAGAAACAATGCATAAATCCACGCTGCATCTGGCTGTCTTTTGCGAAATTATTCATGTGCCTTATGATGCCTCTGCTTTTAAGTGACAGTACCTGAAGGAAAACATCTTGCATTTTTAATAGCATGGTACTATCTGTGAATAGGTTAATGTAACTCAATTTCACAAATCGACTACTAAAGTGGGAATTTTTAGACACAAAAGCATCATGAAAGATCAGGATTTCCCCACAGAGTTATTTCCTTGATCATAAAATATATTGTATGAGCTTTCAGGTGCAATTTACATCTGCCAAGCACCATGAAGTACATCAGAGCAGCAAAACATTAAGATACTCATTACAAGTATGGGAATATGGGAGTCGAAAGGCCAAAAAAATACAGGTCAAAAGAGCGTAATGTTTTACTTTATTTGAAAAATTTAAACAGAAGACTATGCGGTTAAAATTCTTATTTACATGTTTTTTGTTACATCTTTATGCTTTGGGTTTCCTAAAATTAAATATGGGAAATGGAACCCAGTAAATATGTCTATGGTTGCCACTCAGCTTTATCTGAATAATGAAGGAAGCTTTAAAGGGAACCTGTCACCCCCCGTGGCGGGGTGACAGGCTCCCGACCCCTCGTTAGAGCCCCCTATACTCACCTAATCCCGCCGGGTCCCGCTCCTAACGGGGGGTCGGGAGCCTGTCGCCCCGTTTCCTTTAACAGGGGTTTTTGTGACTTTTACATTATTGGCTTATGCTCATGATAGGCTATCAATGTCTGCCTGCCGATTATGGCTATGGCATATAATACATTGGCTGTGTACTGGCTGTGCTGGGTTACTGCAGCTTAGCTCAGCTCCTATTCACTTCAATGGGAGATAAGCTGCAGTAATTCAGCATAGCCACTACATAATGATAGAGCTTTATGCCCCTAGCCCCATCAATGGTTTATATGCATGTATAATAGTTACTCATCTACTGACAGCTGTTTTGGGGCTCCTGTCAGTACAGAGCAGGGTGCTGGCTAGTGATTCTGCATCACTTATTATAAGAATAATCTTTACTTCTGAGAAACAGTACATGATACCACAAGTAGTGTCCATTTTACCTTACCTTGCAGGCTCTGTAGAGATACTTTTTATCTTGGGTGTGATGGTAGAGCGATAAAAAGGCGTATCCATTCCCTGCAGTCCCATGACAGATGCCATATCCTTTTCTTAGAAGGCCTCTCTGCCAAATAACATCACTGCATTCTACAGCATCTTTCAAGTACTTATCCTCTTTAAAAAGCTTAAAAATAAAATAAAATGAAAGCATAACCATAAGTGTTCACCATTGTGTTACTGTTCTTTAATATCTAAAAGCCTTGTTTACTTGCAACAAGAATTCTCTATGATACTTAGAATTGTACTTTAATACAATGGATAGAAATAAAAATACTAATTTATTTGTGCTAAAAGTGATTGTATGCGGTATGACTAGTGATTTAAATGGTAGAACTATTTCTGTATCACATGCATCTATACCCCTTCTGATGCAACCCATGATGGTATTTGCCTTCACAACAGCTGTCTTATACTGGTTGCTAAATGTACTGTCAACTAAAATCCATAAGTCCTTTCTTATGTAAGTGTTACCCAGTGTTTTCCCTTACATATTTCTTCCCATAGTGTAAGCCTTAAACAAGACTTAACATAGAGGCAAACTCATCTCCTTTTCCAATTATTACTCTTAAAGGGGTACTCCGGGCAAAATCTATTTTAAGATATGTTACTGCCCAACAAAAGTTTTAAAAATGACTAATAGATGCTTATTATGGGAAATGCACCTATAGTCCATTTTCCCTGCACTTACTACAGCATTTCCTGTTCATATCTCTGTAAAAATTGGTGACGTCACGTCTCATTTGCTCCAGCGCTGGTGGCTCCTCCTTCTCCAGTCCGTCCTGCAGGAACACCCCCTCCATCCTCCCCCAGCTCCCTGTACCTCTCTCTACTTGTCCATATGCCAGCTCCCTCTGCTCCCAGCTAACTTTGACAGTTCTCTCCTGAGCAGGGATCACGCCTCCATCTTCCCCCAGCTCCCTGCAAATGTCTCTGTGCTGGCGGCCCCCAGCACCGCTAGTCCGGCAGCCGGGGAGGGGGACAGGAAGCTGTGGGAGGCCGACGGGGGTGATCCCCGGTGAGGGGAGAACTGTAAGGGGTTGTGGGGAGAAGTGAGACCTGTATGTCAATTTTATTGCTCAGACTTCTAGCATTTGTAAGCATGTAATTCAGGTGTGTACATGTATTATTTCTATTAAGCCTATTCCTTTTAAATAATCTGGATCCTCCCACTCCCAGGTACATTCGTCCCAGTTCCCCATGTACACTATCTTTCCCTTTTATAGCGTAGTTACCTCTCCCCCAACTCTCTAGTTTAAAGGGAACCTGTCAGCCCTGGCAGTGGGCCAGAACCCACCCTACCCCAGAATACAGCAATGGATACTTACTCTTCTCTGCTCATCTTCATAATGAGCGTGGCAGAGATTTCTATGCGGCGGGACCGGCATTTGGAGTGGGACTGCCAGGGGAGGGTAAATGTCCACTGCAGTATCTCGGGGTAGGGTGGGTTCTGGCCTGGTATCAGGACTCGAAGGTTCCCTTTAACCTCTCCTCTAACCCCTTAGCCAGAGCACAGCTGCACCCTTCTCACCATACCAGCCGGTCTCTAACATAGAGTCTGTAGCCAGCAGGGTTCAGCCTACAGTAGTTCCTTATGAGCCCAAAGCCGTCCCTTCTTACAGTAGCTCTTTAGTTACCCATTAAAAAAAACAACAAAAAAAACAACAACAGATAAACCCCTTAAAAAAGCACTCTGTTTTGATTTTTATCCCCCCAATCCTCACCACCCCCGACAGTAAACCTGCTTGCATATTCGCCCAGGCTGATACTGTTCCCATGTTTCAGCATTATTTACATGTCCTGACGCCTTTCAGGTTCTGCTGGGTGTCCACATGACCTCTATTGTGACTATCCCAAATCCATAAGCTTTTAAAAAGATTGTAAATCACTGTCACTATGCATCGCTATAATAAATAACACAGCGCTGGTGGAACATGATCAGCCCAGGTGAATATGTACCAAAGCTTACTGCTGGGAGCAAAAGAAAAAGGGTGCTTTAGTGTACACACCTAAGTCTTGTTTGTATGGAAAAATTGTGAGATAATATTTATGGATGAAGTTTTGCGACATGCAACACCAAAAACACCAATACATGGCTTAAGTGTACCTTATGGGCCTGAAGAAGCATGTGTATGACTCCTGGTGCTCCATGACACCAATGTACCAACCGATCAGTTTCATTGCTTAAAGATGATGGATAATTCCCAGATCTGAACTTCTTGTGGCGTACGTAGTCAATGCATGGCTTTACAAGCTCAGTCAATGTTTCTTGGTCTACTTTGGCTAATGGCTGAAATGAAATACAACTTAAAGGGAACCAATCACTATTATAATGCATAAAACGCTGTTAGCGGCTCCTGATAAGAGTTACTAAAGCATTTTCTTGTCATACTTGGTGTCTCATCCTCCTAGGAGGTATACAGGAGAAAACATTGTTTAATTCTGGCTTGAGCTGCAGGGAGAGACACCGCAACAAGTCATCTGGGCCCAGGTGACTAGTTCCGGCCCTCTGCAGTGCGCGGCAGAATAACACTGTGTTTTCTCAGATAGGCCCCCAAAGAGAACACTTTAGCAACTCTATCAGAAGCCGCTAACAGCGTTATATGCATTATAATAGTGATTGGTTTCCTTTAAAGCACAATTTTACAATGGCACACAAAATACATTATTTTTAAATATAAATCATACATATCAATTGAAACAATAAGGCAATGTTTATTAAAGAGCACCTGAGGTCAGTCAAAAGATTTTATTTTTTCTTTTAATTTTCTTATCTTTTGTTCTCCAATTACATCACTGTTTTTATTTTCTTGGTATGCCCCCTGTTCCCGAGATATAGAGTTTGACTATTTAGTTAAGTATTTGTACTTTTCATTGAATGATCAGATGGGTGGGAACTTTATTGCAAAATGAAGTGCGAATGCTAGGCTATGGGGGTATGATTAGCAGTCTGACGGGGTATAAAAAGTGTATGTGAGCATTCCTTTTTTATAGTGTACTGTAATATCCACCTATTTATTGCATACCTGCATCAGCATGTAGTAGATCCCAGACAATCCATGGGCTGCCCCAATATATTGCTTCTTATGCCACTGATACAGCAGAGGACAGCGATCTGTCTTGTGCTCTTCTTTGGACAAATTCTTCCCAGATTCCAAGATGGCATCTACAACCTATTGACATATAAAAGCCATTATATGCCTTACCAAGTGCGTTAGTGGGATATTAGCTCTAGGTAATTCAGATATTAGACAGTTATACAGTACATAGATATAATGTTCATACAGTACTTTTGCTCTACCTATGTTAGGTCTACTCATTCTGTATTTCGGCCCACCTCTTCTGATGACCTTGGTTTTATATAGAATTATGCCAGGGAGATATAAATCCCTGCTAATGGTGGGTGATTATAACCCAGGAACAGAGGAAGGTTTCATAGAATTTCAATTAATTCTCTTTCTTCTTTGACCTTTCTGTTATCCCATATGACCTTGATCTTGCACTGGAAACATTTTTAAAGGGTCAGACAGCAATTCACATCAATTTCAATAAAAATGAGAAATGCTAGATCATTGGTCATTTACTGACAACTACTCACCTCTTTGATTGTAGCTTGAGGCACCGTGTCTGGACTGATCTCAGCGTTTAGATAAAGCAATGCATAAAGATAACCAGCTCTTCCATACAGCAATTCATCTGGGAGTTCGGAGTCCGAGCTAACCACCCCCCGATGTAATGCTAATAACCTAAATGCAAAGAATTACAATAGAGACTAAAATGAGAAGCATTCAGATGACAAATGTATCTATGCTCTGTTTTTCCCAGAGATGGGTACACTATCCAAAACCTTACACATCTGCTATCAGATATAAACAGGTTTTAAGGCTATGGACACATTTGATACAAAAAAAAAACAAACTTTACACCACTATAAGCAAAATGGTGCATTAGGTTTGAGTCTGTAATCTTTTTTTTCTTTACCCCTTGCTGTGGGCACCATTTTCTATTTCCTCCCCTTTGATAAATCTACAGCTTGTATGAACTGCCTTCCAGGTATATTCTCCCCAATCTCCACACTATGCTATCCCTAATGGTGTGACAGAAAGAATTATCTGATTTTTAGAGCCAAAGCCAGGAACAGACTATAATCAGAGAACAGGTAATAAAGGAAAGACTGAGATCTTTTCTATTCTCAAATCTGTTCTTGGCTTTGGCTTCAATAATCTGTCAGATAAATCTCTCTGTGTAAAGGCACCATAAGGCCACAAAATAAACAGGCACCAATTTAGACATGAAATTCATGCCAATTCATTGCCCAAATCAGCATGTTTTCTGCATTAAAACTACCTCCCATTGACTTCAACTGAAAATGGCATATATATATATATATATATATATATATATATATATATATATACACACATACACATATATATATATATATATATATATATATATATATTTTTTTTATTTTTTTTTATTTTTTTTTAAATCAATGTCGCTCCACAACCTACGGAGCAGGTATGTCCGAGCAATCACTCAGGAGCCCCTAGCGTGTGGCTCGTGGCTGTCTACTAGACTGGATTAATAGCTGCAGTACAGCAGACAGCTGCAGGTCTATCTGCAGAGGCAGGTAAGGAGGAGGAGGCAGCACTGCTGGTCAAGTCGCTACAGCTGCCTCCTCTGTGATTAGTTATCAGAAAAACATATTGTAGCGGCACTCACCAATTAAAAAGTCTAGTCTTCATTGCACAACTCCAACAGTCTGGCAGCGAGATGAGATGAATCCCCATTTCACACACTGTTGCACCTCTTGAGCTTAACCCAGTGAACTTCACATATAAAGAAATATATTACACATTGAACATAATTACAAAATGGAACAAATTCCATTCAGTCAAGAGGTCCCAATGCATGACTGTTTAAGATACATCTTATTTCCAATTGCAATAGTTTCCGATGGCTATCCACTCCATCTGCATTTGTAACCCTTAATAGTCACTGCAAAGATTTATCATTGCTGTTAGAATAATGCACCTCTTTTATATGTTTTATTAATCTAGAACATCTTCAAAGATTTGCAATGTTTCTACCAAAATTAAAATACAGTTCTTTTTCCGTTTGTGGACAGTTTGTGTCATTTCTTTTTAAGCGAAAATATTTTTCTTATAAATCAACTGGTTTCAGAAAGTTATATTGATTTGTAATTTACATCTATTTAAAAATCTCAATTCTTCCCATACTTATCAGCTGCTGTATGTCATGAAAGGAAGTGGTGTATTCTTTTCAGTCTGACACAGGGCTCTCTGCTGACATCTCTGGCAGAGACAGCAACTGTCCAGAAAAGTAGCATAGAACACCTCTCCTGCTCTGGAAAGTTCTTGGAGAAAGAAACACCAGAGTACTGCCCAGGAAACAGGTGAGTATGTGGGTCTTCGTAAAGGGGGAGTAAAAATCGAGATTTAAAATCAATAATCATCTTTAATGTAAAAAAAAATTATATATATATATATATATATATATATATATATATATATATATATATATATATGGAGATTTTATTTTTTGCCTATATCACCCACCCCTAATCTACAGTGTGAATTAAATATACCAGACAGAAAAAAACAGACAGGGCAAAAATGGTTAAGGGGTTTTCTGCGCTAAATGAGCGGCACCAATTTACACAATGAATAGAGGTTGCCGCCGCTCACTGTGTAGCTGTGATGATGTGTAACTACAGGACAGTTCCTATTTAAGTTAAAAGTGCCGATTAAGGGGGAAATGTAGTTGTAATGACAAAATAATATTATAAGAGAGAAAGGCAATGAGAAAGTTACAGGCAATGTGATACAGCTCACACATGACCCAGCAAGTGCAACAAAAGGCCTAAGGGACCAATTCAGAAAACTGACAGAAAGACTTAAAGGGGTACTCCAGCGGGGTGGCTATTTTTGGATCTGGCCGGGGAGGAAGTGGCTGAGAGAAAAGACGTCCACTCACCTCCCCAGATCCAGCGGCGGGTCCCGTATCGCGGCGCTCCAGTCCGTGGCTACTTCCTGGTGTCTGACGCGGGCTCGAGACGTGACGTCTCAAGTCCACTCAGCCTGTCAGTAACAGAGGCGGGATCAGTTTCAAGTCCGCTCAGATCCCGCCTCTGTCACTCGTCTCGAGCCCGCATCAGACACCAGGAAGCGACCGGGAACCGGGGACTGGAGCGCCGCAATACGGGACCCGTCGCTGGATCCGGGGAGGTGAGTGGACGTCTTTTCTCTCAGCCACCTCCTCCCCGGCCAGATCCAAAAATAGCCCCCCCCCCCCACTGGAGTACCCCTTTAAACCTGGATTGGTACTTTATTTACCCAACATTTATAAAACTTTTATTGACCCTCAGGTCTGCCCTTTTGTGGCTGGCTGTGGATCGATCATTGATCACTGTGGGTCTCTCTTCTAGTTCCTGGATTGTTCCCGGAGACCTTTGCAAAATTTTATTTAAAACATCCCACTATCCTATTACAAGTGCAGGGTGGATGTAGCCTGGTATCGACTGATGTAGTAAGCTTATACTCTACATAAAGCATGATGATCCTATAAATCCAGTGAAAAATGTATTTTGGAAGCAATCCATTTTGTAACTAAGAATAGTTTTGAAAACAGAAAAAATTATGTTCTAGATTAATAAATCATATCAAAGAGGTGCTTAATTATTTAACCTTTTCAGTACTTTAAGGGTTACAAATGCTGAGGGGGTGGATAAAGATCAGAAACTGTTGCAGTTGGAAATAAGATGATACACTGGGACCTCTGGGAATAATTGATAGGCAAGAATATGTTCCATTCTGTAATTATGTTCAGTGTGTAATATATTATATATATGTGAAGTTCTATTGGTGTATTTAAGCTCGAGAGGTGGTGTTACCCATTAGGCCTTGACAAAGCGCAGCAGTGCGTGAAATGACCATAGGCCAGTGATCTATCTCCTCTGACTGCCAGGAAGTGTGCAATAAAGAATGGACTTTTTAATTGGCGAGTGCAGCTACAATATGCTTTACTGATAGCTCATCATAAAGCACCATCTATTTACGTAGCCAAAAGAAACCCTGCTAACCAACAGGTTAGATTCTACCGATTTTTTGCACCATAGTGGTCTCATGTAATAGGGCCCTTGGTGAAAGTGCTAAGTTAGATGTTCAGCAATCGGCTGCAGCAGTGTGCTGTCTTAGCCACTGATTGGTGGATCAGTAATGTCCTCGTACCACACAGACACAAGAGAGTGCAGTGCAGTGGGGGACAGGCACAGAAATAGCAATGGAGTCAGGAGAGGAAGTATAGGTTTGTTTTTCTATATAACTGTGCCCTGTGCAGCCTAAACAACCCTATAAATATTTTTGCGTTGGTGGGGAGATAAATAAGATGCATAAACAAGCTAATACTCAAATTTGTAGTGAGTAAGAGGACAAAGACCTATATTTTAGGTGGCAGATGTAAATACAATAATTCATGAGGTACAAACAATTACCTTTTCAGTCTCCTTTCTCCAGTTCTGAGTCAGTTGCTCTGTGCTGAAGACACAGGAAACTGTGTGAGCTGCTTTCTCCCTCTCCCCCTCCCTTCCGAGACAGCACATCTAAACACATGTAATTAGCCTCCCTGGCCGTCTCATAAGGGAGGGGCGAGGAGTGGCAGAGAGAACAGCTCACACGCTCTGAACTGGGGAAAGGAAAAGAATTACATGAATGGTGGGAATTGTTAGTCTTTGCGGGCGGGGGGGGGGGGGGGGGGGGTGTTTGAATACCCCTTTAAGTATTGGGGTCAAAACTATGCTGGCCTATAAATTGGTTATTATTAAACCCCTGTCGATCGGAGCGGCGGCGGCGGGGGTGGTGATCGGAGCAGCGGAGGGGGCTGCGGGAGGGGGGCCGGGCTGCGGGCGCGCGATCTTAAAACGATTGCAAAACGATTTTTCTGTACGATCTATCGTACCGCCTAAACGCTGATCGTTATGAAAAAAAATCGTTACTCCAACATCGTTAATCATACGATCGGGCCAATTATTGTTTCGGGTAAACCCAGCATAAGACATGATAGTAGCTAGTCTCAACTCATTAGCTCAGGAACAGCTGAAAATTAGAGATGAAGCCCGCAGAGCAGGAATCTGGTGAAAAATGCTTTAGACAAGTTATGTAAAGGGCAGAAATAGTGCTACTCCATTTGTAAGCACACAGCAGCTTATCCTGAAATGACAGGTATGCTTTACACCATTCAGGTTGTTGGGGCTATTTTATCATTTAAATATATGTCTGTGCAAAGAGAAGCAAATGTTCTGCTGCTTAGGGTACAAACACACACAGCAGATACGCAGCAGATACGCAGCAGATTTGATACTGTGTTCAGTTATTTAGATCTAATCTGCTGCGTATCTGCTGCGTATCTGCTGCGTATCGCAGCAGTAAATACGCAGCGTATAAGTCGTGTGTGTTTGTACCCTTAGTCAGAGAAATTCTGATCTCGGAACCTCTATATAGAATTATTAGCAATTTTAAACCTATTCATATAGCAATCTATATTTGTAAAATAATATGAAATAATAAAAGTAAATGACAATCATATTCCTGAGACAGTGAAATAGTTAAGACTTAAAGTGATTCAGTGCCAGGTGCCACTTTAAACCAACACGCCTTTACATGCCAGACTCTGAAATCCCTCTTCCCCCAGGGACATGGTTGTCTCCTAAATAAAAGCATCCTTCACCTCACATTTCCATTAGCTAGAACAAACGTGCCTAGCTGTTACCTAATATGTGGTAACTTGCCTTAATGTAACTAAGGATTTGCATTAAGGATATAAATGGGATGTCCATGAAATTAATTGCATCTCAAGAAAGGGAATCACTAGGGACAAGAATAAGTTTACAAGCATAATCAGCAGCGCCAACAAATAAACAAGCGCAGTCACTTACGATTACCAGATAAACCAAAACAGCATTATTACAGCCAAAACAGCAGAAACAGGCAGAAGCCTGCTCTATCCATATGGCGATACTAAAATGGTGATCCCTAAATGATACCAATGGTTAAGATAAGGATTGAAAAACATGAAAACAACACATACAGCTGCCTTAGTATATTTAGGCCAGAAAATGAAAAGTGAAAAAAAGAAAAATAAGAATAATTATATATATATGTATATATATCACACACACACACTACACCCCAGTCTATTGCGAGCACATATGCATTGTCAGCCAAAGGACAACTTGCATAGTTATCAATCAGTGACTGATCAATGAGTCTGTGTCAGCAGGATTTGCTATGGCTATTAGATTGAGCTTTCAGACTCCTTATTGATGTATACATATTAACTTGATATTGCAGAAGAGGTAAATCTATGGAAATGTAAATATAAAATTTATTGTTTCCTGATTTCAAAATCAACTTGTTGATGTCAGATGACATTGCGGGAAATATGCACGGATTTGTAAGGCAACTCTAGGAGAGCCTATCATTCCAATATGTTTTTTTATTCTCCAGGTCCCACTCCTCAATTTAGCTTACTAATACTGAAAGCACACTTGTCATTAGAAAACATTTTCAGAAACCTGCATGGCTTTGTGATATAAACCATTCAGAGTGGTGACAATGATTTTTGTGCTTGTAGTGCTGTTATTCAGCCCCCAGAGTACCTTCCACAGTGCACAGCTATTTCTTGTACTATTTTAGGGGGCTGGGCCAGAGTTGAGTTGTTTGCCAGTAGTACACACAAAGGTGTCAGTACAGCACCAACTCCTTACTGCTATGTCATGACACTATTGTAAACAAGATTGGCAAGGTGCTGGGTACAATAATACACACTGCACAAAAGGGGCTACTGATCTACTAGCTTAGCAAGGTGCAAAGTAAGGGGGTTACACTAAGAACTGAAATGCTGCTGACTGTACATAGTGTAGTAATAACACACGTGACAACTGCAATTAACTTTATGGGTGGTCAAAGATAAGAGGGAAGCCTTGATTTACCTTGTATTCAGACTGATAATCATCTGGTTATCCTCTCCTGCACAAAACAGTAGCTACAACTTGTCCCTGCTTGCTGTACCCAGACTTGTTACTAAAGATGGACTGAGCCCAACAACAGGTAGTGAATGCAGAGAAACAGGACACCTAGGGGGAGATTTATCAAAGGGTGTAAAATTTAGACTGGTGCAAACTTCTACCAGCAACCAATCACAGATCCTCTTTCATTTTATCAGAGTTGCAAGCTGAGCTGTGATTGGTTGCTGTGGGCAGATTGCACCAAGCTAAACTTTACATCCTTTGATAAATCTCTCCCCTAGTGGCCAAGACTTTATGACTTTCTTCAGGTAAGGAGTGATTGTTGAAAAATTAAGTGATATAAAAGTATGTTAAGAATCACATAGCCTATAGACTAAAATACAGCTGTTTAAGATTGCACTTTGTATTATGTTTGTATTTTATTGCTCTCCTTAAAATTTGACCATCGGTCCTTACTTTGTAATACAATCCTTGGAATCAGTTTGATTTTGAAGTTTGTGATAAACGACAGCACCAACAGCAAGAGGCCCGGCATCACCGCACAGGAATGTTACTCTTCTGCCATTCAGGTTCCGCAGAATCCTTTTCACGTAATCAAGAGAACGCTGCAAATGAGCCTGCTCTTCAGTGACACGATACAGCTGCAGGTAGAGAAGGGCTATGCCTACAAGAAAACAGCAACAAAAAGGGTACCTTATGTGAACTGCAGTGCCTGTCTGACATCATTTACATTGAATATATATAATTGCATGTTTTGCAGCAACTTAAGGTAGTTACCCCAGGATTAAAGGGAGTCTGTCAGCTGTAACTCACATTCCAAACAGCTGACACTGTTAAACAGCTGTTGGATCAAGGAGACACGTTACCTTTCATATATCAAGCTGTGTTTCCAAAATGTAAAAAAATGCTTTAATTCGCTGGTACAAAGAGTCAAAGAGGCTCCTCACTAGTTGCAAACTGGAATGTCTCCTCTCTCCCCCTCCCTGCTTGATTGACACCTGCAGGATCAGGTACGGGAGGGAGTAAAGAGGTGTTACAGTTGACTCACTACTATAGAAAAAAAGTATTTTTCTATGTTCTGAAAGCACAGATGGATATATGAAAGGTATCTTATAGAGATGAGCGAACCGGATTCGGGTTCGAGTTGATCCGAACCCGAACGTTCGGCATTTGATTAGCTGGGGCTGCTGAACTTGGATAAAGCTCTAAGGTTGTCTGAAAAACATGGATACAGCCAATGACTATATTCATGATTTCCACATAGCCTTAGGGCTTTACCCAAGTTCAGCAGCCACCGCTAATCAAATGCCGAAAGTTCGGCTTTGGATCGACTCGAGCATGCTCCAGGTTCGTTCATCTCTAGTACCTTGTCATGAAAGTTATCGAACAGTGTTGACAGATTTCCTTAAAAAAGTAACCTGGAGAAAGCTGATTGGAGGGAGTCTGTCTGCTGAGATACCCACAACAGAGCCCCCTTTTTCCCTATCAAACTTATGCACTGCCAATCAATTCACTCGCTATTGGAGTAACAGAGATAGCTAAGAACAGGCCTTCTACTATGTTTTGCACTTTCATAGCTCATAAATGTGATTTTTGCTTCTTTCTTCTCACCCATCCATGTCTCACTACATCCAATCAGAAACAGGAGGGGTACGTCATCAGGATGGTAGCCTGACTGATAAGCATGGGGAGGGAGCAAAAGGGTATTTGACTTGTCTCTGTATATACATGACAACACAAAATGTAAATGCTGGCGTCTGTATTCAGCATAGCACCCACCAGTATATCCAGTATAAGTAGAGCAGTCATGTGGATCAGCAGTCTTTAGACCTTCTTCCATTTGTTGTAGCAAGTCACTAATTTTCATCTGGATGCGCCCTGAAAAGCGTCCTGTAATCTATAAGAATACATAATATAAGGATTTCAATAATAATAAAAAAAATACATAACAATTATATAAAAGAAGGACCTGTCCAATATGTAACTGAGAAAAGTTCAATAGGAGGAGGAGGCATCTAAAGAACAGACTTGTAACACAGCATCTTGCCAGTGACAGTGGGGCACTTGCCAATATTTGGCCATGAAGATTAAATGTCAGTATGTCCACCCATATACATTAGACTATGCAATGTATTTTCAGGGTCAATATAGTTATTTAGACTAAATGGGAACGGAACGTTATCTCCAAAAGAAAATCTATACCATCAGTTTCATTTGCCTAATTTTTCTTTTTAATGATATTTGTTCACTTGGTAATTTTAATGAATTCTTCTAAATTACCATATTTTTCAGGCTATTAGATGCACGTTTCTGCATAATACTGTGCAGCAATCTGCTGTTGCATCTGAAGGAAGACAGCAGGAGACTTTGTGTATCTAAGCTCCTGGCAGTGCGTACAGGGAGATAACCAAGACATGTGTAGAATAGTAAACCTGTGCAGTGTATAGCAATGATCCATACCCCCCCCACCCCAAATGCTGACAACCCCAATATATCCTGCCTCTCATAAGCTCAGAGGAAGATGCTTAGTGTAAGGATGATAGGGATGGGGGTGCTGTGGCTGCTTTCAGGGTAGGAGCTTTCATATAACAATGTCTTGCCAGAGAGGAGGAAAAATTATATTTCTAGCAGCGCTTCAGCCCAGCTGCTGTGTCTACTATCAGGATCGGATTAGTGACATCCAACAGACACCAGGAGCAGAGTAAAAGTAGCTTTTATTCACAGATAATGAGTTTTGAAGGTGTTCTACTTCTTCCTCAGAACCTACCACTTATATATTGATATAATGGTATAGGCGGGATCTGAGGAAGAAGGTAGTACACCTTCAAAACACAAATAAAATCTACTTTTACTCTGCTCCTGGTGTGTGTTTGTCCGAAGTCACTAACCCTATCTCGATATTTATACACTAGCACCACTAGAACCATCATTTTTCCTTCCTTCCTTCTCTCTGGCAAGTATCTAAATCCGGGCCCAGACCTTCGGCTGCTGGTGGATAACGCCCAGATCACTTATTGAGGACATATATACTGTAGATGTTATGCCTCCTCTGCCCGACCAACACTGGTAAGTAGATCTAAATTTGTTCATCTGCTGCATCAATCATCAATAACTCTGATGACGGCACATGTAAGCGCCCTGCAATGTCTGTACTATATAAAACAAATATTGCCCATAGGAAATGTACAGTGAGTAGCTTCTTTTCTTCTTTTTTATGCGTTTAATGAGTGCTTCATATGGTCCAATGCCTCTTATTGTCTACTCTAAACAATATGGTAAGCATTTATGAGTGCCTGCTATCTGCTCTATATTAATAAAGGAAGTGTTCTTTCTCAGGACAGGATAAAGACCCCGATGCTGACAGCAGAGCCTGTAGATGATGACGTTCATTTCTTGGGAAAGACAGCTACAAGGGTAGAATCCCTCCTGGGATAGCAGGAAGTCAGAGTGGTTTCATTTCACAGATGCTCATCCTTGGAATCCTATTGATCTGTCAAGCTGTAAAGATGCCAGGATAAAAGCCTCACCGAGGGTGAAGCCCTGAATGTTACTATTCAAGAGCCGCTCTCTTTCTACTCCAATAACCTCTTCCCTATGGTGTATAAAGTATTAAAAAGGTGTCCACCAGTTTCTACCTATTCATCTTGTTCTGTGGCCACATCTGCAGGCACACATCATTGGAAAACAACAGAGGTGAAGAGAATAAAAAATATACATATAAAGAAACAGTGCCTTGTTGTCACTCTCCCATGACTTATGTGCAAGAGGCCTGGCCTCCATGGGACTGGAAGCCTGGATAAAAAGCTTTAGTACCTCTTCTCCATACCATACACCTACCACCATAACCTGTGGATAGCTCCCTAGTGGGCACAGGGCACTGAGGATGAAGGTATGTCTCTTACCTTCATCCTCAGCACCGTTCATGTGCAGTTTATAGTTTAATGTGATGTCTAGGAAGGCCGCTTGGAGCACTGGCCGCTACAACCCTCAGAGCACTGATCCGGCCTACCCCCTGCTGGCCCACACCGCTGATAATCATTAGAGGGGCAAGGCCTTTCTGGGGCAGATCGCTGCTCTGGAGGTGGTAGCCCTGTCCCCAGGACTCCAAATGGCTTAATTAGACACAGGATTAAAGAGGTTATCCGGTGCTACAAAAACATGGCTACTTTTCCCCCCTCTCTTGTTTCCAGTTCTGGTGTGGTTTGCAATTAAGCTCCATTTACTTCAATGAAACTGAGTTTGAAACCCCCACCCAATCTGGAGGCAAAAGAGGGGGAAAAGTGGCCATGTTTTTGTAGTGCTGGATAACCCTTTTAAACTACAAACTGCACGGGAACGGTGCAGAGGATGAAGATAACAGACATACCTTCATCCTCAGCACCCCGTGCGCAATAGGGAGCTATCATTAGGTTTGTCTAACCTGCTGACAGTTTCCTTTTACACAAAAATTGCATGAACATTACAGATTTTTCTGCTAGAAAACCCCAATACTTATCTTTGCTGGAAGTCTGCTGACATAACCTCGGATTTCTGACAGACATTGACTATGAATGCGGTTTTAAACACAGATTAGCTTCACCCAATGAAAATCCTAATGGAGCCCTATCAAAAAGGGACATATAAACTATGGCGTATGAACTATGGCGTGGATTAGATCCAGTTTTGAAATTAACCATTACTTCGACATGGAGTATGCACCAGAATTTGCATGAAGTTCAATGATATGAACATTATACAATCCAAAGGTATTGTACATTCTGCATAAATTGGTTGGTGCCACATGCCAGCTAGGCTATTCAGTTAAAACCATTAGATTGGGTTTTCCGGGAGCTTTTAGTTGACGGTGTATCCTCTGGATAGACCTCTGTGTGATCAGCAGGTTTCAAATACCTGGCACCACCATCAATCCCACATCAGCAGCAGCACACATATGCAGCCCTGTACATTGTGTAGTAGCCATGCTGCATTACAGGAGCTCATCTCTCACTGATGTAAATTACAGCTTAGCCACAATAATCCAGCACAGCCACTACACAGTGTACAGAGCGGTCTGCTTCCTGTTCCATACACAGTGTATGTGGGCACCATGGCTCTGAGAAACAACAGATTTGTGGGTGTGCCAGGTATTGAATCTCTATTGATTAGATATTGGTCTATTTTAAGGATAGGCCATCAATCAACACTGCCAGTATATGGTGCAATCTAATAGAATAATACTGGGTTATAAGCACACTACAATACTCCTCGGAAGGAGCACACATCCCTTAGAGATCTTCTGCCAGCGCTATTCCTATCAATTCCATTTTGTCAGGACTTCAGTTTGTATGATACTATTATAATATTAGGATTGGTAGACAATGAGTATAATGGGAGTGAATAGCGACTCGCCGCACAGGGAAATACATTGCCATTAATAAATGACACACAGTATATTCCCCACAGTCGCTGATCTGTCAGCCGCTCATCCTTGGTAATAATATTCAGAGATCTGCACAGAAACACTTCTCTTATAGGGTTCAAAACGTGATGAAATGCTGCTGATCTAACAGCGGAATACCTAGGTCTACTTCAGGGAATAGCAAAATAAAGAGACATTTATGTAGGATTTTACAGGTAGAGTTTCTTAAAGGAGAAAAAAAAGCAAAGAACAGGAATATAAAATGTTGGTCACTGGCCCTGTGATGAGACAAGTGCTTCTCTTATAAGTGGCTGATCTTCACCCCAGCTAAGACAAGGGTCCGACTGCTGCTCCTTGTAGTGCAGTAAAGAGGATCGGTCACTTTTACAATATGTCTGTTTAATTCGACGCGTAGTGCAGGGGGAGAGCCGTGACTAGTCATTCCTCTCTGCCTGTCTGCACGATCTGCGGGGGTGACTGACAGGAAAGGAGGCCCGTCAATATATTTATACATTGCCAGGAGTAATAGTCGAGGAATACCAGTTTTAGGGTGCTTTCACACACACCAGATCCGCAGCGGATTTTACAGTGCGGATTTAATGCTGTGTTCATTCATTTAGTCAAATCTGCTGCGGATCCGGTAGGTGTGAAGGCACCCTTAGTAAAATGTAATAAAGGGGCATTTCCTTCTGGATACTAATGGCACAGCCACACAATGTGCTATAAACATCTCATGATGTTAGTGGGAGCTGTGTATATGGGGTAGCACCACAAGTTATGTCCTTTCTGTATTTCCCCAGTTTTCAGCCTCCCATCATTTTGGACGGCCAATGTGACAACGTCCACACATGGCAAAGAGCGCCCCTCCCCCATAGTCATACGCTTCATACGTACACCAGGAAGCCATACTGGTACAGCTTTAGGATGTGTGCTGGCTGCTCAGCCACATCTGCCTCATTATAAGCATCTAAAGGGGAAGCAGGTAAGATGGGGACTGGAGAGCAGCAGGTTCCCCCTCTGTGATGTAATGGTAGAGTCTGAATAGCACACCAGTAAAGGGTGAGATGATTCTATTCATTTTAGTGGAGGGGGGCCCAGCCTATAAGTGTTCCAGCTGCCAGGCCCCTTATAAAGGTAATGGCCACGTTCACACTGCAGTGCGTTTTTACACCATCATCCCAAAGGTGCTGCTCCCCACTCTGTTCGGAAGAGGGCACCAGATATCACCCTTCTATTGGTGCCAGTTCTCCATTAGTCAGTATTATTCATACAGATGACGGGGCGGAGCTCCTCTCATACCAGTGCCGGGGCCCACAGGTGGCAGTGCCCACAATATACGCCATAAACAGTAATACACGTAGCAGCACTGCGCACGGCAGACGAGCTTACCTTTCCATCTCTGTCGAAGGGCAGGTCCAGCTCCCCCTGATCAGCCGAGGCGGCTTCTTCTTCTTCCTCCGCCTGCTCTGCCGTGTCAGGGCCGGGCCGGTAGTCCGGGTACGGGTTGCCGAACGAGCGCTCCTCCATCTCCGCCTCCCCGCCGAACTGCAGCCTCAGCCGCTTAGACATGCCTTCTCCCATCTCCCCGACCGCGAGCCGGCAGGGACAAAACACCCAGCCAATTATCACAACGCGTCCCGGCGGCTGAGCTGTGTGCCCGGAGCCCTCCGTGCCGGTCCCAGTCACCCTCCGCTCCTCCTCCCTCACCAGGCGGGCTCAGTGCCACATGGAACGCCTGGCATCTCCTCTATGGGGCACACGTGGCGCTGCCTCCTCCCTGTCACTATATGGAGATAGCGGCAGTTGTGCGGTATGTGCGCTGTCAGGGGATCAGTGATGTGACATGTCGGGAGATGCTGAGGTGCAGGGGGTGGTGACAAAGCACAATGTCTGCCTCAGCAGCAGCAGCTCTATAGGCTCCATCATAGTCAGCTAGCGCTCTACAGGCTCCATCATAGTCAGCTAGCGCTCTACAGGCTCCATCATACTCAGGTAGCGCACTACAGGCTCCATAATGCTCAGCTAGCGCTCTACAGGCTCCATCATAGTCACTAGCGCTCTACAGGCTCCATCATAGTCAGCTAGCGCTCTACAGGCTCCATCATACTCAGCTAGCGCTCTACAGGCTCCATCATACTCAGCTAGCGCTCTACAGGCTCCATCATACTCAGCTAGCACTCTACAGGCTCCATCATACTCAGCTAGCGCTCTACAGGCTCCATCATACCCAGTTAGCGCTCTACAGGCTCCATCATACTCAGCTAGCGCTCTACAGGCTCCATCATACTCAGCTAGCGCTCTACAGGCTCCATCATACCCAGTTAGCGCTCTACAGGCTCCATCATACTCAGCTAGCGCTCTACAGGCTCCATCATACTCAGCTAGCGCTCTACAGGCTCCACCATACTCAGCTAGCGCTCTACAGGCTCCATCATACTCAGCTAGCGCTCTACAGGCTCCATCATACTCAGCTAGCGCTCTACAGGCTTCTTCATACTCAGCTAGCGCTCTACAGGCTCCATCATACTCAGATAGCGCTCTATAGGCTCCATCATAGTCAGCTAGTTGTCCACAGGCTCCATCATAGTCAGCTAGCGCTCTATAGGCTACATCATACTCAGCTAGCGCTCTACAGGCTCCATCATGCTCAGCTAGCGCTCTACAGGCTCCATCATACTCAGCTAGTGCTCTACAGGCTCCATCATACTCAGCTAACGCTCTACAGGCTCCATCATACTCAGCTAGCGCAGCAGCAGCTCTATAGGCTCCATCATAGTCACTGGCGCTCTACAGGCTCCATCATACTCAGCTAGCGCTCTATAGGCTCCATCATACTCAGCTAGCGCTCTATAGGCTCCATCATACTCAGCTAGCGCTCTACAGGCTCCATCATAGTCAGCTAGCGCTCTACAGGCTCCATCATACTCAGTTAGCGCTCTACAGGCTCCATCATGCTCAGCTAGCGCTCTACAGGCTCCATCATGCTCAGCTAGCGCTCTACAGGCTCCATCATGCTCAACTAGCGCTCTATAGGCTCCATCATGCTCAGCTAGCTCTCTACAGGCTCCATCATACTCAGCTATTGCTCTATAGGCTCCTTCAAAGTCAGCTAGTGCTCTACAGGCTCCGTCATACTCAGCTAGCGCTCTACAGGCTCCATCATACTCAGCTAGCGCACTACAGGCTCCATAATGCTCAGCTAGCGCTCTATAGGCTCCATCATGCTCAGCTAGCGCTCTACAGGCTCCATCATGCTCAGCTAGCGATCTACAGGCTCCATCATGCTCAGCTAGCTCTCTACAGGCTCCATCATGCTCAGTTAGCGCTCTACAGGCTCCATCATACTCAGCTAGCGCTCTATAGGCTCCATCATGCTCAGCTAGCGCTCTACAGGCTCCATCATGCTCAACTAGCGCTCTACAGGCTCCATCATACTCAGCTAGCACTCTATAGGCTCCATCATGCTCAGCTAGCTCTCTACAGGCTCCATCATACTCACCTAGCGCTCTTTAGGCTCCTTCAAAGTCAGCTAGTGCTCTACAGGCTCCATCATACTCAGCTAGCGCACTACAGGCTCCATTATACTCAGCTAGCCCTCTACAGGCTCCATCATACCCAGTTAGCGCTCTACAGGCTCCATCATACTCAGCTAGCGCTCTACAGGCTCCATCATACTCAGCTAGCGCTCTACAGGCTCCACCATACTCAGCTAGCGCTCTACAGGCTCCATCATACTCAGCTAGCGCTCTACAGGCTCCATCATACTCAGCTAGCGCTCTACAGGCTTCTTCATACTCAGCTAGCGCTCTACAGGCTCCATCATACTCAGCTAGCGCTCTATAGGCTCCATCATAGTCAGCTAGTTGTCCACAGGCTCCATCATAGTCAGCTAGCGCTCTATAGGCTACATCATACTCAGCTAGCGCTCTACAGGCTCCATCATGCTCAGCTAGCGCTCTACAGGCTCCATCATACTCAGCTAGTGCTCTACAGGCTCCATCATACTCAGCTAACGCTCTACAGGCTCCATCATACTCAGCTAGCGCAGCAGCAGCTCTATAGGCTCCATCATAGTCACTGGCGCTCTATAGGCTCCATCATACTCAGCTAGCGCTCTATAGGCTCCATCATACTCAGCTAGCGCTCTACAGGCTCCATCATAGTCAGCTAGCGCTCTACAGGCTCCATCATACTCAGTTAGCGCTCTACAGGCTCCATCATGCTCAGCTAGCGCTCTACAGGCTCCATCATGCTCAGCTAGCGCTCTACAGGCTCCATCATGCTCAACTAGCGCTCTATAGGCTCCATCATGCTCAGCTAGCTCTCTACAGGCTCCATCATACTCAGCTATTGCTCTATAGGCTCCTTCAAAGTCAGCTAGTGCTCTACAGGCTCCGTCATACTCAGCTAGCGCTCTACAGGCTCCATCATACTCAGCTAGCTCACTACAGGCTCCATAATGCTCAGCTAGCGCTCTATAGGCTCCATCATGCTCAGCTAGCGCTCTACAGGCTCCATCATGCTCAGCTAGCGATCTACAGGCTCCATCATGCTCAGCTAGCTCTCTACAGGCTCCATCATGCTCAGCTAGCGCTCTACAGGCTCCATCATACTCAGCTAGCGCTCTATAGGCTCCATCATGCTCAGCTAGCGCTCTACAGGCTCCATCATGCTCAACTAGCGCTCTACAGGCTCCATCATACTCAGCTAGCACTCTATAGGCTCCATCATGCTCAGCTAGCTCTCTACAGGCTCCATCATACTCACCTAGCGCTCTTTAGGCTCCTTCAAAGTCAGCTAGTGCTCTACAGGCTCCATCATACTCAGCTAGCGCACTACAGGCTCCATCATACTCAGCTAGCCCTCTACAGGCTCCATCATACTCAGCTAGCGCTCTACAGGCTCCATCATACTCAGCTAGTGCTCTACAGGCTCCATCATACTCAGCTAGCGCTCTACAGGCTCCATCATGCTCAGCTAGCACTCTACAGGCTCCATCATACTCAGCTGTCGCTCTAAAGGGTCCATTATACTCAGCTAGCGCTCTTTAGGCTCCATCATACTCAGCTAGCGCTCTACAGGCTCCATCATACTCAGCTAGTGCTCTACAGGCTCCATCATGCTCAGCTAGCGCTCTACAGGCTTCATCATGCTCAGCTAGCGCTCTACATGCTCCATCATACTCAGCTAGCGCTCTACAGGCTCCATCATACTCAGCTAGCGCTCTACAGGCTCCATCATGCTCAACTAGCGCTCTATAGGCTCCATCATGCTCAGCTAGCTCTCTACAGGCTCCATCATACTCAGCTATTGCTCTATAGGCTCCTTCAAAGTCAGCTAGTGCTCTACAGGCTCCGTCATACTCAGGTAGCGCTCTACAGGCTCCATCATACTCAGCTAGCGCACTACAGGCTCCATAATGCTCAGCTAGCGCTCTATAGGCTCCATCATGCTCAGCTAGCGCTCTACAGGCTCCATCATGCTCAGCTAGCGATCTACAGGCTCCATCATGCTCAGCTAGCTCTCTACAGGCTCCATCATGCTCAGTTAGCGCTCTACAGGCTCCATCATACTCAGCTAGCGCTCTATAGGCTCCATCATGCTCAGCTAGCGCTCTACAGGCTCCATCATGCTCAACTAGCGCTCTACAGGCTCCATCATACTCAGCTAGCACTCTATAGGCTCCATCATGCTCAGCTAGCTCTCTACAGGCTCCATCATACTCAGCTAGCGCTCTTTAGGCTCCTTCAAAGTCAGCTAGTGCTCTACAGGCTCCATCATACTCAGCTAGCGCACTACAGGCTCCATCATGCTCAGCTAGCCCTCTACAGGCTTCATCATACTCAGCTAGCCCTCTACAGGCTCCATCATACTCAGCTAGCGCTCTACAGGCTCCATCATACTCAGCTAGTGCTCTACAGGCTCCATCATACTCAGCTAGCGCTCTACAGGCTCCATTATACTCAGCTAGCGCTCTACAGGCTCCATCATACTCAGCTAGCGCTCTACAGGCTCCATCATACTCAGCTAGCGCTCTACAGGCTCCATCATACTCAGCTAGTTCACTACAGGCTCCATCATACTCAGCTAGCGCTCTATAGGCTCCATTATACTCCATTAGCGCTCTACAGGCTCCATCATACTCAGCTAGCGCTCTACAGTCTCCATCATACTCAGCTAGCGCTCTACAGGCTCCATCATACTCAGCTAGCGCACTACAGGCTCCATCATGCTCAGCTAGCGCTCTACAGGCTCCATCATACGCAGCTAGCGCTCTACAGGCTCCATCATGCTCATTTAGTGCACTACAGGCTCCATCATGCTCAGCTAGCGCTCTACAGGCTCCATCATGCTCAGCTAGCGCTCTACAGGCTCCATCATACTCAGATAGAGCACTACAGGCTCCATCATGCTCAGCTAGCGCACTACAGGCTCATTCATGCTCAGCTAGTGCACTACAGGCTCCATCATGCTCAGCTAGCGCTCTACAGGCTCCATCATGCTCAGCTAGCGCTCTACAGGCTCCATCATACTCAGATAGCGCACTACAGGCTCCATCATGCTCAGCTAGCGCACTACAGGCTCATTCATGCTCAGCTAGCGCTCTACAGGCTCCATCATACGCAGCTAGCGCTCTACAGGCTCCATCATGCTCAACTAGTGCACTACAGGCTCCATCATGCTCAGCTAGCGCTCTACAGGCTCCATCATGCTCAGCTAGCGCTCTACAGGCTCCATCATACTCAGATAGCGCACTACAGGCTCCATCATGCTCAGCTAGCGCACTACAGGCTCATTCATGCTCAGCTAGTGCACTACAGGCTCCATCATGCTCAGCTAGCGCTCTACAGGCTCCATCATGCTCAGCTAGCGCTCTACAGGCTCCATCATACTCAGCTAGCGCTCTATAGGCTCCATTATACTCCATTAGCGCTCTACAGGCTCCATCATGCTCAGCTAGCGCTCTACAGTCTCCATCATACTCAGCTAGCGCTCTACAGGCTCCATCATACTCAGCTAGCGCACTACAGGCTCCATCATGCTCAGCTAGCGCTCTACAGGCTCCATCATACGCAGCTAGCGCTCTACAGGCTCCATCATGCTCAACTAGTGCACTACAGGCTCCATCATGCTCAGCTAGCGCTCTACAGGCTCCATCATGCTCAGCTAGCGCTCTACAGGCTCCATCATACTCAGATAGCGCACTACAGGCTCCATCATGCTCAGCTAGCGCACTACAGGCTCATTCATGCTCAGCTAGTGCACTACAGGCTCCATCATGCTCAGCTAGCGCTCTACAGGCTCCATCATGCTCAGCTAGCGCTCTACAGGCTCCATCATACTCAGATAGCGCACTACAGGCTCCATCATGCTCAGCTAGCGCACTACAGGCTCCTTCATGCTCAGCTAGTGCACTACAGGCTCCATCATAGTCAGCTAGCAGCTCATATACCCAGCTAGTACTCCTGCTCACATCCATAGCTGGGAGACACAGCTGGCCAGCATCCAAGTTAATTCAGACAGACAAGTTCTCCCAGTGCCCCCACAGCTCCTCACATCCTCCCTACAGCTCCTCATATCCCCCTACAGCTCCTCATATCCCCCCTACAGCTCATCATATCCCCCCTACAGCTCCTCACATCCCCCCTACAGCTCCTCACATCCTCCCTACAGCTCCTCACATCCCCCCTACAGCAAATCATATCCCCCTAGAGCTCCTCATCTCATATCCCCCCTACAGCTCCTCGTCTCAAATCCCCCTACAGCTCCTCGTATCCCCCCTACAGCTCCTCATATCACCCCTACAGCTCCACAAATCTCCCCTACAGCTCCTCACATCCCCCTACAGCTCCTCACATCCCCCTGCAGCTCCTCATATCCCCCTACAGCTCTTCATATCTCCCTGCAGCTCATCATATCCCCCTACAGCTCCTCACATCCCCCTACAGCTCCTCATATCCCCCCTACAGCTCCTCATATCTCCCTACAGCTCCTCATATCCCCCTACAGCTCATATCTCCCTACAGCTTCTCATATCCCCTCTACAGCTCCTCACATCCCCATAGCTCCTCACATTCCCCATAGCTCCTCACATCTCCCCTACAGCTTCTCATATCCCCCCTACAGCTCCTCACATCCTCCCTACAGCTCCTCACATCCCCCCTACAGCAAATCATATCCCCCTAGAGCTCCTCATCTCATATCCCCCCTACAGCTCCTCGTCTCAAATCCCCCTACAGCTCCTCGTATCCCCCCTACAGCTCCTCATATCACCCCTACAGCTCCACAAATCTCCCCTACAGCTCCTCACATCCCCCTACAGCTCCTCACATCCCCCTGCAGCTCCTCATATCCCCCTACAGCTCTTCATATCTCCCTGCAGCTCATCATATCCCCCTACAGCTCCTCACATCCCCCTACAGCTCCTCATATCCCCCCTACAGCTCCTCATATCTCCCTACAGCTCCTCATATCCCCCTACAGCTCATATCTCCCTACAGCTTCTCATATCCCCTCTACAGCTCCTCACATCCCCATAGCTCCTCACATTCCCCATAGCTCCTCACATCTCCCCTACAGCTTCTCATATCCCCCCTACAGCTCCTCACATCCCCCCACAGATCCTCATATCCCCCCTACAGCTTCTCACATCTCCCCTCCAGCTCCTCACATCCCCCTATAGCTCCTCACATCCTCCCTCCGGCTCCTCACATCCTCCCTACAGCTTCTCACATCCCCCCTACAGCTCCTCATATCCCTCTACAGCTACTGACATCCCCCTACAGCTCCTCACATCACCCTTTAGCTCCTCACATCCCCCCTACAGCTCCTCATATCTCCCTACAGCTCCTCATATCCCCCTACAGCTCCTCACATCCCCCTACAGCTCTTTATATTCCCTACAGCTCCTCATATCCCCCTTCAGCTCCTTATATCTCCCCTACAGCTCCTCATATCCCCCTACAGCTCCTCACATCCCCCTACAGCTCCTCATCTCATATTCCCCCTACAGCTCCTCATATACCCCCTACAGCTTCTTACATCCCTCTACAGCTCCTCACATCCCCCCTACAGCTCCTCATGTCATATCCCCCCTACAGCTCCTCATATCCCCCCTACAGCTCCTTACATCCCCTACAGCTCCTCACATCCCCCTACATCTCCTCATATCCCCCTACAGCTCCTCATATTCCCGCTACAGCTCCTCATATCTCCCTACAGCTCCTCACATCCCCCCTAAAGCTCCTCACATCTCCCCTACAGCTTCTCATATCCCCCCTACAGCTCCTCACATCCCCCCTACAGCTCCTCACATCCCCCCACAGATCTTCATATCCCCCCTCCAGCTTCTCACATCTCCCCTCCAGCTCCTCACATCCCCCTACAGTTCCTCATATCCCCCTACAGCTCCTCATATCCCCTCTACAGCTCCTCACATCCTCCCTCCGGCTCCTCACATCCTCCCTACAGCTCCTCACATCCCCCTACAGCTCCTCATATCCCCCCTACAGCTCCTCACATCCTCCCTACAGCTCCTCACATCCCCCCTACAGCTCCTCATATCCCCTTACAGCTCCTCACATCCCCCTACAGCTCCTCACATCCCGCTACAGCTCCTCACATCCCCCCTACAGCTCCTCATATCTCCCTACAGCTCCTCATATCCCCCTACAGCTCCTCACATCCCCCTACAGCTCTTTATATTCCCTACAGCTCCTCATATCCCCCTTCAGCTCCTCACATCTCCCCTACAGCTCCTCACATCCCCCTACAGCTCCTCATCTCATATCCCCCCTACAGCTCCTCATATACCCCCTACAGCTCCTTACATCCCCCCTACAGCTCCTCATGTCATATCCCCCCTACAGCTCCTCATATCCCCCTACAGCTCCTCATATCCCCCCTACAGCTCCTTACATCCCCTACAGCTCCTCACATCCCCCTACAGCTCCTCATATCCCCCTACAGCTCCTCATATCCCCCTACAGCTCCTCATATCCCCCTAAAGCTCCTCACATCCCCCTACAGCTCCTCATATCACCCCATCCCCCCCAGCTCCTCACATCCCCCTAAAGCTCCTCACATCCCCCTACAGCTCCTCATATCACCCCATCCCCCCCTAAAGCTCCTCACATCCCCCTACAGCTCCTCATATCACCCCATATCACCCCATATGAGGAGCTCCCTACAGCTCCTCATACCCCCCTACAGCTCCTCATATCCCCCTATAGCTCCTCACATCCCCCTACAGCTCCTCATCTCATATCCCCCCCTACAGCTCCTCATATACCCCTTCAGCCCCTCACATCTCCCCTACAGCTCCTCATATCCCCCTACAGCTCCTCACATCCCCCTACAGCTCCTCATCTCATATCCCCCCTACAGCTCCTCATATACCCCCTACAGCTCCTTACATACCCCCTACAGCTCCTCATGTCATATCCCCCCTACAGCTCCTCATATCCCCCCTACAGCTCCTTACATCCCCTACAGCTCCTTACATCCCCCTACAGCTCCTCATATCCCCCCTACAGCTCCTCATATCCCCCTACAGCTCCTTATATCTCCCTACAGCTCCTCACATCCCCCCTAAAGCTCCTGAAATCCCCCTACAGCTCCTCATATCAACCCTACTTAACTTTTGCTTCAGTGCAAGAGGACAGGAGAAGCAGCCAGGTCCAGAGCTGTCAGGCCTTTATTCAGACACATGAGCAGCAGCAATATACAGTGTAGAAGCAGTATACAGTATAGCAGCATGTAGCAGCAGTATACAGTATAGCAGCAGCTGCTCTATCCCCCTCACTCATGCATTCATCTTGCACTGAGAAGACCAGGACAGCCCTTCACACACTTTCCTATTCAATAACCCACTCCCAGCCTTTGTCTATGGAAGTGCTGTGTGCAATTTGTCTTCCCTCCAGTGATGCACACATGGAGCAGTGGGTAGGACAGGCTCAGGGGAGGAGGGATCCAGCCACACACATGGAGCAGTGGGTAGGACAGGCTCAGTGGAGGAGGGATCCAGCCACACACATGGACCAGTGGGTAGGACAGGCTCAGGGGAGGAGGGATCCAGCCACACACATGGACCAGTGGGTAGGACAGGCTCTGTGGAGGAGGGCTGCAGTCACACACATGGACCAGTGGGTAGGACAGGCTCAGGGGAGGAGGAATCCAGCCACACACATGGCCCAGTGGGTAGGACAGGCTCGGGAGAGGAGGGCTGCAGTCACACACATGGGGCAGTGGGTAGGACAGGTTCAGAGGAGGAGGAATGCAGTCACACACATGGCCCAGTGGGTAGGACAGGCTCAGGGGAGAAGGGATGCAGCCACACACATGGAGCAGTGGGTAGGACAGGCTCAGTGAAGGAGGGCTGCAGTCACACACATGGAGCAGTGGGTAGGACAGGCTCAGGGGAGGAGGGCTGCGGCCACACACATGGAGCAGTGGGTAGGAGATGCTCAGGGGAGGAGGGCTGCAGCCACACACATGGCCCAGTGGGTAGGACAGGCTCAGGGAAGGAGGGCTGCAGCCACACACATGGAGCAGTGGGTAGGACAGGCTCAGGGGAGGAGGGCTGCAGCCACACACATGGAGCAGTGGGTAGGACAGGCTCAGGGGAGCAGGGCTGCAGCCACTCACATGGAGCAGTGAGTAGGACAGGCTCAGGAGAGGAGGGCTGCAGTCATACACATTGCCCAGTGGGTAGGAGATGCTCAGGGGAGGAGGGCTGCAGCCACACACATGGAGCAGTGGGTAGGACATGCTCAGGGGAGGAGGGCTGCAGCCACACACATGGCCCAGTGGGTAGGACAGGCTCAGGGGAGGAGGGCTGCAGCCACACACATGCACACTTGTCCACCATGGCAGCCTTCAGCAGACTGTCAGAGCCATCCTCAGCAGCTGCCACTTGACAGATGCTGCTCTTGTAATGCCTCTGATTTGCTGTATTGCTTTCATCCCTTTACCTCACTAAATCATGGGTGCCTTGTGATCTCACAAGTACATTGAGAGGATTACAGGCACATTCTATACAAAGGATTCTTACGCCAAGAGCTTATTGCCTATTGCAATACACAATCATCGAAGACTTGACAATAGGAGCTAGAAGAATAGGATATGCATACATTAAAACATGCCTGTAAGTTGACTTTGACTCCTGACAATGATATGAATAATGTATTACACACATACTCTGGGAGAGGGCTGTCAAACTCAGGCCCTCCAGCTCTTGCAAAACTACAATTCCCATCACGCCCAAACAGCCGAGATAAAAAAGACTTTAAGGAAAAGCAGAGGGGTCTTTTCTTTGCTGCTATTTAGATAAATGATCAGGTCCTCCTGAAGCAAAGTTTACTTTTCTAGTTGATCTGTGCAGTATCCCTCTAAGATTCCTTCCAAATAGAAAAGATCATTTTCTATTTGTCCTACGGCAGCACAGGAAAAACAATTGGGTTATCATGAGTTTCATCCTACTAGGCAGAAGAAACAAACAATTAGAGCTTGGGGGTTTATTCAAGGATTTTCGCGGTTCCCAAGAAGGAGGGTTCTTGGCGCCTCGTAATAGACCTGTCCTTTCTGAAGAGATATATAGTCGCAAAACATTTCAGGATGGAAACAATCAAGTCTGTAACAGCCTTCTGGGAAAAGAACGATTGGGCCACAACCTTGGATCTCAAGGATGCCTACTTGCACATCCCCATCCTGAGAGCACATCGCAAATTCCTCAGGATTGCCATATGGCAGGAAAGATCACTTCGCCACCTCCAGTTTACTTGCCTACCATTTAGGATTGCATCAGCTCCCAGGGTCTTCAGCAAGGTAGTAGTCACTCTAGCGGCTCATCTGAGACTTCAGGGAGTTTTTGTAGTCCCTTATCTGGACGACTGGCTCATCAAAGCCCAGTCAGAAGAGCTTCTTCGTCAACACATCAGCTTGACTATATCAGTCCTTCAACATCACAGATTCATTCTAAATCTGGAGAAGTCCAATCTTCAGCCATCCAAGAGGTGCAAATTTCTCGGTTTCCGACTGGACTCAGTAGCCATGAAGATCTTCTTATCCACCGAGAGGGAAGTGAAGCTCTTCAGCAGCGTCAGGGATCTTCTCCACGCGGATCAGCCTTCTATTCATGTGGGGATGAGAGTCCTGGGTCGCATGACCTCATCTCTGGAGGCAATCCGTTGGTCCAGGTCGCACATGAGGCTCCTTCAGCAGGACCTGCTCTCTCAGTGGGATCGTTGCCAATCTTCTCTGGACAGCCCGTTTTCTCTCTCTCCTGCAACACGGAAAGACCTAAGGTGGTGGTTACGGACAGACAAGATTTCTTGCGGGAACAGTCTGTCCAGGGCTCCCCAAGTGATACTCACCACAGATGTGTCCAAACTCGGGTGGGGAGCCCATGTTGCGGATGTTTGGGTTCAGGGGTCTTGGTCCAGAGAGGAGTCTCGGTGTTCATCCAACCTGAGAGAGCTAAGGGCCATCCACAGGGCTCTACTTCAACTGACTCATCTAGTCTCCCATCACAGTGTCCTGGTGCAATCGGACAATCTTGCTGCTGTTTACTTTGTAAACAAGCAAGGAGGGACAAGATCTCCCCTGTTGATGAAAGAATGTCAAGTCCTGATGCGTTGGGCAGAGGAACATCTCCTGGACATCCATGCAGTCCACATCAAAGGGTCATCCAACATAACAGCGGACTGGTTGAGCCGGCATCAAATTCAATCTGCAGAGTGGAGTCTGCATCCGGAGTCATTTGCATGGATAGTGAAGAATTTCGGTCTTCCAGAGATCGATGTTATGGCAACGGCAGTCAACAAGAAACTACCAGTTTATGCCTCTCTCAACAGGAAGGACTCTCCGGATGTGCTAGACGGTCTCTCCTTCAAATGGTCCAGCCAGTTTCTTTACATCTTTCCACCACTTCCACTAGTGACGAGAGTGCTGAGGAAGATTCAGGAAGATCAGGCTCATGCAATCGTGGTACTCCCATTCTGACCCAGGAGGGCTTGGTTTCAGCACGCGTGGGAGCTTTCGAGAGGGAGATACAAAGAAATTCCCTTTCGCAGGGATCTCCTCAGCCAGAACGGCTTGCTTCACCCCTCTCTGGAAACCTTGAAACTCACGGTATGGGAGATGACAGGCAGACCCTAAAAGACAGAAGATCCTCTACCATTAAAGTGTACGACAGAATCGCTGGCATTTTCAGATCTTGGTGTTCACAAAATAATGTATCTACACCTTCAGTACCGGAGGTGCTAAAGTTTCTTCTAAAGGGCTTTAAGAGGAATTTGAAATTTAATACCTTAAAGGTACATTTTTTGGCAATCAACTATATGTATGAAGGTCGTTTTTCTAATCAGATCTTGATTAAGAGATTTTTCAGGGCAATAAAGAACTTACGCCCTACAGTCAAGAAGCCAATTGCGGCTTGGGATCTGTCACTGGTGTTGGATAGCCTAACATTACATCCATTTGAGCCCATAGAAGAAATGGACATTAAATTCCTCTCGTGGAAAGCTCTGTTCCTAGTCGCTATCTCTACAGCAAAAAGCATAGGGGAAATTCAAGCTTTTTCCTGCAAACCTCAGTACTTGAGAGTCAGTCAAGGTTGTCTCATACTGCGCACCTCCCAAGGGTTTCTTCCAAAGGTACCATCAGCATCTAATATATCTCAGGAAGTGTTCCTGCCATCTTTGTGTGAAGATCCTCAAGGAACAGAGGAAGAAAGATTAAATCGCCTGGATGTAAAAAGGACGATTTTGTCCTACCTTGAAAAGACACAACAGTTTCGTCTATCTGATTCTTTATTCATTCAATTTCAAGGCCCGAATAAGGGTAAAACAGCTTCTAAAGCTTCCCTGGCTAGATGGTTGAAAGATGTGATCTCCTTTTGTTATACCAACCAAGGGCTTCAACCTCCGGCAGGTATCAAGGCTCACTCGACCAGATCCACTGCAACCTCGTGGGCTCACCTGGCGCAATTGGAGGACATTTGCAGGGCGGCTTCGTGGTCAACTCCCAACACCTTTATCAAACATTATAAAGTGGATGTGATCACCAACAAGGAGGCGTCCTTTGGCAAAAGAGAGCTGGAAGTGGCTGCTTCTTTATGACCCTCCCTATTTTTCGTGATTGCTTTTCTATCCCAATTGTTTTTCCTGTGCTGCCGTAGGACGAATAGAAAGTTTAAATTTACTCACCGAAATTTCTTCTTTCTATGAGTCCGTAGACAGCACAGCATCCCTCCCTATTAAATTTGTGTTATTGCTGCATAATTAACTTGTGTGGTTTCCTTCCTGTGCTGCCTACGGACTCATAGAAAGAAGAAATTTTGGTGAGTAAATTTAAACTTTAATCCACACCGGCCACGTTTTAGTATAACACCTTTCTCTAACAGATGTATTTCCTCACCTTTGAGCTCTGTAGTAGAGCATACAGGAACTTTGAGCAAGGCATTTTGCGGCCTGCCATAGGGAAAAAGCCATAGGACGTACGAAGAAGGGCTAAAGTAAGGGTAGGCCAACTCCTGGGAGACTAGGACAAGACACACACATCTTGGGTAACCTTTTGTTTGTGAACAGCTAAGTCTTGCTTATAACTATGAACAAGAACTGTGCATCTGTGTTAGATTATTTCATCTGACTGTCAGTAATATAAACTGTGAGATGTTTCTGACACCTGTACATGACTACCTTTTTATCTGAAACTTAACAAGAGACTTTTCTGTTGCAAGCCAAGTATTACTCTTCCAAAGTCTATACCGCTAAAAAGCACCTTCATCAGTTTAAGGCTGGGTTCACACTACGTATATTTGAGGCTGTATAGCAACCAAAACCAGGAGTGGATTGAAAACACAGAAAGGATCTGTTTACATAATGTTGTAGTTGAGTGGATGGTCGCCATTTAACCCTTAGGGGACACAGCCAGTTTTAATTTTTGCGTTTTCGTTTTTCCCTCCTCGTGTATATAAGGCCATAGCGCCTGCATTTTTCCACCTAGAGACCCAAATGAGCCCTTATTTTTTGCGTAACTAATTGTACTTTGCTATGGCAGATGTAATTTTTGCCTAAAATGTGCCGGGAAACAGAAAAAAATTATATGTGTGGTGAAATTGAAAAAAAAAATGTTTTTTTTTTTTAATTTGGGGGGGGGGGGGGGTTGTTTTACTCCGTTCGCCCTGGGGTAAAACTGACTCGTTATATATGTTCCTTAAGTTGTTACGATTACAACGATATGTAACATGTATAACTTTTATTTGATTTGATGGCTTGTAAAAAATTAAAACCTTTTAAAGAAAATTTATGTTCCTTAAAATCGCTCCATTCCCAGGCTTATAGCGCTTTTATCCTTTGGTCTATGGGTCTGTGTGAGGTGTCATTTTTTGCGCCATGATGTGATCTTTCTATTGGTACCTTGATTGCGCATATATGACTTTTTGATCGCTTTTTATTACAATTATTCTGGATTTGATGCGACCAGAAATGCGCAATTTTGCACTTTGGGATTTTTTTGCGCTGACGCCGTTTACCGTGTGAGATCAGGAATGTGATTAATTAATAGTTCGGGCGATTACGCATGCGGCGATAGCAAACATGTTTGTTTATTAATTAATTTATTTATTTTTATTTATAAAATGGGGAAAGGGGGGTGATTCAGACTTTTATTAGGGGAGGGGATTTAGTGTTATTAAAAATACATTTTTCTTTTACTTTACACATATACTAGAAGCCCCCCATGCAGTATAGTTATACTGCATGAATCCATGAGATCGGTGTTCTATTGCTTTTGGCTGCTGCAGCCAAAAGCAATAGAATGCCGAGTCGGGATCAGCGCCATTACGGCGCAGGCCCCGGCCCGGGATGGATGCGGGGATCGCCTCCCCGCAATCGCGCCGCAGGGGGGCGATCCTCCCACTAGACCACCAGGGATGGATATGAGCAAGTATTTAGAAGCAGCTGTCAACTTTGACAGCTGCTTCTAAGTACTTAATTAGCGGGCACGGCGATCGGACTGTGCCCACTTATAGCCGTGATCCCGGGCTACATGCGGCACCCGGGATCGCGGCAGTTCAGAGGGGGGTCGCCGCGCGACCCCCCTCTGAACTCCCATAGCGGCACGAGGACGTTCAGTAACGTCCTGGTGCAGCTATGGGTTAATGGCAAATATTTGCTGTTATTTTAAAACAACGGCTGTTATATTGAAATAATGGCAGTTATTTACCATTATATGACGGCCATCCACTCAGTTTAAACATTGTGTGAACAGATCCTTTCTGTGTTTTCAATCCACTCCTGGTTTTGGTTGCTATGAGGACCTGACAAGAGGACCAAATACTGCCTGAAATATACGTAGTGTGAACCCAGCCTTAAAGAGAAAATGCTGGAAATCTCCTTCTCAAGTGCAAAATGTTTTATCTGAACTTGTTACCAAAAACACATTGACTGTTCCTTTAAGAAGACTGCCAGTAAAGTTGTTCAACTGTTTAAATGGGTACTCCTTTCAAATCAACTGGTATCAGAAAGTTATATAGATTTGTAATTTACTTCTATTTAAAAATCTCCAGTCTTCCAGTACTTATCAGCTGCTGTATGTCCTACAGGAAGTGGTATTCTCTCCAGTGTGACACGGTGCTCTCTGCTGCCACCTCTGTCCATGTCAGGAACTGTCCAGAGCAGTATAGGTTTTCTGGTTCAATGTTTTTATTAGGTTTTTTAAGAACAAATTACAAAAGAGAAAATCTCTAAGCACTGACTTTAGTGCCAACAGTATAGTTAACGTTTAGAAACAACAGGAATAACATTCGGTATATTATATAGATATAAAATTGGATTTGCTATTGCTCTGGGCAGTTCCTATCTTCGACAGAAGAGGCAGCAGAGAGCACTGTGTCAGACTGGAAAGAATACATCACTACAAACAGGACATACAGCAGCTGGTAAGTATGGGAAGCCTTGAGATTTTTAAATAGAAGTTAATTACAAATCTATATAACTTTCTAAAACCAGTTGATTTGAAAGAATTTTTTTTTTTTTTGCAGGAGTACCCCTATAAGTGCTCTGAACTCGGTGTTTTGCTATTCTGCACTACACTACAGGGGACACCTGGGATAACCTATTAAGAGTCATTTGTATGGGTACCTCCATATATCACACTTTTGTATCCTAATACTACATATGGGTCGATTAAATTGACAGAACTGTAAAAAGGCCTTATCTCTCTGTCTCTGTCCAGACAAGGCAAAAGAAGAAACAAGGGAGAGCGAACACAATTCTATGACAGATGTGTACAGCTTTCGGGCAATTTAAGTCGATTACTCACGTCTTTGGAGGGGAGTATAGCCACCCTCCCCCCAGGCCAGGATCGCAGTATGGAATATGGGCATCTACCCTGATAGATGGAGCTGTTCTGCAAAGACACTGAGACGATACACTCCCGTATAGCTGGATCCTACAACGATGAGAATGCAACGGCTGTATGCAGGACATCAATTCCAGCTAAAAAACTTTTATTCCATTATTATTATTACTATTATTATTATTATTTTATTCTATTCCATATAGGACTATAGAATAAAAGTTTCTTACCTGGAATTGATGTCCTGCATACAGCCATTCTCGTTGTTGTAGGATCCAGCTGAACAGGGGTGTATCGTCTCAGTGTCTTTGCACAACAGCTCCTCCATCCATCAGAGTAGACGCTCATATTCAATACCGCGATCGTGGCCTGGGGGGGGGGAGTGTGGATATACTCCCCTCCAAAGATGTGAGTAATCGGCTTGAATTGCCCGCAAGCTGTACACATCTGTCATGTGTTACACGTGAATTGTATTTGCTCTCCCTTGTTTCTTCTTTTTTCCTTGGCATATTGTTAAACCAGTGAAGATTGCCAAGATCTGGAAGGATTGGAGCGGACCAGATCTATTGCTAGTTGGGTGTTTTTCACTGTTGTGTTAAGACACCACTCCCAAAGTGTAAGTGCTATTTTTGTGGAGAGCTCTATTCAGATGGAAGGAACTGCACCACTATCGAAAATTTGCTTTTTTTTTGACAATAGATCTCTCCAGGCAAGAACAGCTGTAGTCCTACTTCGGTCACTATGTGCACAAAGGATCCAGTGATCTACGATGGACTTGGAAGACAAATAACGCTAAAACAGGTAAGAGGACCTTCCCCTGTACAACAAAGCTAATGGCTTAAAGGGGTTATCCAGCGCTACAAAAACATGGCCACTTTCCCCCTTCTGTTGTCTCCAGTTTGGGTGGGGTTTTGAAACTCAGTTCCATTGAAGTAAATGGAGCTTAATTGCAAACTGCACCTGAACTGGAGACAACAGAAGGGGGAAAAGTGGCCATGTTTTTGTAGCACTGGATAACCCCTTTAAAGCGACTCTGTACCCACAATCTAACCTCCCCAAACCGCTTGTACCATCAGATAGCTGCTTTTAATCCAATGTCTATACTGGGGTGCATTCGTCAGGTGATGCAGTTATTTTACTAAAAGATAACTTTTAAACTTGCAGCCCTGTGTCAAATTGGTCTGGCCTAGAGTACCCATACCCTAGGTCTGCACCCCCTCTCTGTCCCTTCTCCTCTTAACAGTTAGGAATACCCCTAGAACAATTTCTCCTATTCATCACTTGTCTGAACACTGCACATGTGCTGGATCGTTAAGGCACCTGTGCAGTGTTCAGACAAGTGATGAATAGGAAAAATCCTGCCTGGGGGGCGTTCCTAATGATGAGGAGGGACAAAGGGACGTCACAATCCTAGGGCACAGATACTATAGGCCACGCCACTTTGACACAGGGCTGCAAGTTTTTTAGGACAATAACTGCATCACCTGCTGAAAGGACCCCAGGACAGATCTTGGATTTAACACAGCTATCTGACGGTACAAGTGGTTTGGGGGGGGGGGGGGGGGAAGATTGTGGGTACAGAGACGCTTTAAGATGAGACATTATACACCAAAATTGTGCATGGTGCAAGCTTCTGGTTCAGTTTAAACCAAGTAAGGGTACATTCACACTGTGGAACACACGTGAAGACTGAAAGCAAATTCTGCCGAGCGGCCTAAGCTAGAAGTTCCGCCCGTCCCATAGCGCCAAAGAATTGACATGTCTATTAGTTAAGAAATGGGGTGGGTGGTTATGCTTTTGGTGGCATTTGATATGCATTCAGAATGCAAATTTGGAAACACATAATTAACTGAAACAGAGCAAAGTGCTTCTACCACGTTAGACATGATATCTAAAACAGAACAAAGTAGTATAGGCGTATTTAATTTAAACTTAAAGGGAAACTAACAGCAGTTTGGGAGTACCTAACCTGCTTTTATGTTTCCATAGCAAACAAGGCACTGAGGACCAAAGTAACTTTTTTACCCTGATGCAGTTTTTTTTTTTTTTTTAATCTTGACTTTTCTCCATATGCAAATTAGGCTGTTGGGTGCACTGGCGGGTGGGACTACCACCATCACGGCACTACTCCAGCCCCCAATTAATATTTATCCAGCGCTCTACATTGATGAGCACCAGAGTGACATCACTGGAGAGCCCTACCCCATTATTCATGGGGGAATTGATGCACCAAGGACAGTAGTCTCACCCCCAGTGCACCAAACTACCTCTTTTGCATGAGGAATAAAGGTAAGAAAATGTGACAATGCCCCTCCATCTATGTCCTCCATTGAGCTTGTATATGTCTATAAAGGACGATGAGGGAAGTTCACTGTCCCTTCTTTCTCAGCCATATTTTGGAGGGGATCACCATTCAGCATACAGAGCAGGACAGCACAGCATGGGGGAGGAATTTCTGAGTACTATGGGGCAGGAAGGAATTGTCCATAGATGCAATGTGTATATTTACTAATACAATACACTAAATCATGGGTGCATACTGGACCACTTACCAATGGCCTAAATAAATAAATACACAACACTCAACTTTGCTGAAAATAGTCATAGTCAGTGTTTTATTCATGGATAAATAAATAATACTGAATCCATAAATCAGCAATAAAACTTTCCAATCAATTCTCTAGCATCAGCAAACTGTCACCCCAGTCTTAGCTGCGTGACCTGCCATCAAGCAAAACACAGCAACAAGTCCATTACTGGCATAAACAGGAGGCAGAGCGGGCCTTCTTCACTCTTCAGCTTGCCATAAAGATCTGCCTTGACCCGATGCTCCTGCTTGACTGAGAAGCTCTGCACAAAACTTGTATAAGCTCTTCCTTATATATCACTTGCAACTTCCTGCCGAAAATGCACTGGGCAATCAGCATCCCGCCTCCTGAAGTTTGCCTGGAAACCGGCCCTGGAGAGGAAACATCTAGAACGGTTAGTCCAAAACCTCACCTACATACAAAACATATAATACATATAAAACATGTAATACACATTAGACTTAGGGTCCGCATGCGCCTATGTGGCCCCTTCACACCCATTACACACCCACCTGTTTCCTTTTTTAACAATATGACTTTCTGATCAATAAAAACATAGAACTAATTAAGCTTATACTTTCTATTATACATGACTATATAATTGTAAAGTATTGCTGTAGTAGATGTACTACTGTCAGCAAACCTTGACTTTCACATAAATGCATCAATACAGGTTGCATTTTGCCACGTTTTCATCCAAAACTAATTTATGATGAGTTTTAAGCATTTCCCACATCTCATGTGACAAAAGCCATTGGTTAAAATGAAGAAGTGTGGTTGAAATGGAACGGGCTTGGCGTACATGCACAAAAACGCTCCACTCTGACACATCCTTAGACTACCTAAGCTTACACAAAGTAAAGTAAGCAGCATTGGTTAATTGGTCTCATTGTATTAGAAGTTATTGTAACAAATTTGAGGTTTAAAACATCCTTTTACAAATTGCCCCTTAATACTTAATGCAGTATCCAGGGTGTGATGTCATAAGAGATTGTTGCTATGATGCGTTGTTACAATTGTTCTATGGACTGAGACCATAGCCACAGATCCACAGCGGTACTACAGCGTAGTGGGTGTGCTTTCTGTACCAATTTTGGAGAAATTTGGAGATTTTTAACAGGATGCCTAATCCTTCAAGACCGAGAAGGTCATTTAGAATTACCAGAGGAAACAGATACTGGCAATATTTGAAAAGTAAGTGTAAAATACTGACCCAACCCATCTTCACTCTCTATCATCTTCATGTCACCATCACATTATTTTAGTCTTACATCTATATAGTGACCACTAGTATATAGGATTATGTTGGTTTAAACATTGCTCACCAAATAATCATAATGATACCAATTTTTATTTTTATTTTTTTTAGCCTTGAAACGACATAATGAGGAACCGGAGATCGTGGAGCCGCCGGTTGAGCGCCGACCTCCTACCAAGTAAGTCAATCCTTTCCTCATTAATTAATTGTGATTCCCATTTCTTAGAATAACTTGTTGACAGAGGAAAATAATTTCCTTAAGGCCAAATAAGATGAAATCCAGCTCTCCCCTAATGTTTGGGCCTCTTACCTGGGCTTTGTGAAGGCTTTCATTCCTTGTCTTCACTGTTGAAATAATGTCCAATGGTTTCTATAATAAAGTAAGGAGGTTGTTGCTTCATCTTCTGTTACTTTGCTTTCCCTCCATAGATGTCAGTTGGCAGGAGCGCATGCACGGCCATGAGCCAACCAAGCTCTGCACAAATTGTTATTGTAAATGGCATAAGCTGGGTTCACACTACGTGCTTGCAATCAGTTTTTTTCATCCATCTTTGCAAAAACGGATGAAAAAACGGATGCAATTGTGTGTATCTGCCATTTTTCCATTAACTTCCATAAAAAAATAAACAAAAAAACAGATCAAAACAGATCAGTTTTCTTTTAACGGACACAAAAATGAGGTTGACTGTTTTCGTATACGTTAAATTTATCCGTATCCATTTTATTTTATGGAAGTCAATGGAAAAATGAATCAAAACGGATGCACACAATTGCATCGGTTTTTTGCAAAAACATATTTGCAAAAACATTTTTATGTACAATATATAAATTAGAGTGCATTGTTACTGATTTTCGTCAAAAGGAGTTGGGAGGAAGTTCATAGTTTAAGGCCTTGTAAGATGGATAAGATTATTTAGAGGTGACTTTGGCTTGTGATGGTTGACCTGCAGATTCATCCTACATTTTAACTAGTGATGGTCTCAACCTGCCGAAGTTCGGGTTCGTACGAGCCTATGGCTGTATCCCAGTTTTTCAGGCGGTCCTCCGGCTGTATCCACCCTCTCCACGGAGGTGGAAGACAGCAGGAATCATTGCAGAGAGTTCAGGTTCGTACGAACCCGAACCTCGGCAGGTTCGGACCATCCCTAATTTTAACCAGTCATATTTTACCTTCACTTCATAGATTAGAATTTATGGCCTACCTTGGGCTGATGCCGACAGCTTCCTATAAGCCCGAAGAAGATGAGCCAGAGACAGCAGAGGAGAAACCAGTCACTGTAGAGGATGATCCAATGACAGCAGAGGAGCAGCCAGTGACAGCAGAAGAGGATCCAGTGACTGTAGAGGAGCAGCCAGTGACTGTAGAGCAGGATCCAGTGACTGTAGAGGAGGATGCAGTGACTGCAAAGGAGGGATCAGTTACTGCAGAGGAGATGACAGTATCACCTAAAAATGGGTAAGACAAGATGTGGATTTACCCTTATCACCCTTTACCTGTATGTTTTTAATTTTCACAATTTTCTTCATTACACATTTGTAAAATTTTCTGTATTTCTCTTATTTAGAGCCTTTAACCCAGAGAAAAAGAAGAGGAAGAGGAAAGCCAGAGAAATGACACCATACTCTGTGCTGGGAGAGCATAACTATGTGAAGAGAAGTTAACATCAAGCTGCAGTGTTATCATCCTTACAGCAGCTTTATTTATGTGTATAGTTCTTTTTTTTAAAAAAACACATGTATATAGTTCTTTTTTTTAAAAAAACACATGTATATAGTTCTTTTTTTTAAAAAAAACACATGTATATAGTTCTTTTTTAAAAAAAAATATGTATATAGTTCTTTTTTAAAAAAAATATTCCTTTCACTTTTGTGTTGTTTTGTCTTTTTTTACTTCATCGGGTTGCATTTCAGATCCTCATATCTGTATGTTAATGTTTTAAGAAGCAGTGCACTTTTTAAAATGTATTTCCTCCCCTGCTGAAGGCTGATATGTACACTCACCATTGACAATCAGCGACGTGGCTTCATTCCAGTAGTCCCACTAGCGCTGAGGTCACAGCTCTACTGATTCTTTTATTTACCCATTGATTTTGAAGACCGGAAGTCAGGGGCCCAGATTTATCAAAGGGTGTAAACTGCCCACAGCAACCAATCACAGCTCAGCTTTCAGCTCTGGTAAAATGACAGAGGAGCTGTGATTGGTTGCTGTGGGCAGTTTACACCAGTCTAAATTGTACACCCTTTGATAAATCTCCCCCAGGGTCTCCAAAGCATCTCTATGAGAGCGCCCTCATACTGGTATACATAAACACACAACTGACACAGACAGACACAGATGCAGTAGATACATACACTCACTGACACACTCCGATACACTACATACATGGCCAGCTCAAGGGGTGTGCGACCGCATATCATTTATAAGGGGAAAGCCAGCACCCAGAAAACCCCTGCAAGTGCTGTGCCACCCCCATTTATTTCTCCATGCTCAGTTTCTCCCACTGGTGTGACGTGCCGTCTCAGTCAATGATTGGCTGAGTGGGCTGTCAGGGCAGAGACTTGTTCGGCTGCAGTTAGGCTGCAGTTAGCAGGGTGCACAGAAATACAACAGGGTGATACTGGGGGAAGTGTTGAGAGGTAAGAATAACCTCTTTATTTTTAATATGGCGAAAATCAGCCATCAGCCACACATTACCTATTACAGGAAGCCATGTGCGGCCCATGATTTTTAAATATGTTTAAAAGACAACCTTCAGCCGATGATTGAACAATTGCTCGCTCCTTGGCTTTTCATTGTCTTTACTACACAGAGCAATATCGGTCCGATTTGACTCACTCAAACTCACAGTGGAATCTGCTGGGGGAGGAAGAAAACATTGGTGTACAGCAGTGCTACTCAATCTGCGCCATTGAGGCATCCCCTATTTGTTGGTGAGGCACAGCTGGGGGGGGCAGTTCTCACAAAAGTGACTATAAGCTACACAGTCTTTCCCCTGGCTACAATCATCTCTGGTTTAGGAACATTATTCACTCATTTTGTACTTAGTTAATGTTATAAAGAGATTAGGAGACAAAACGAGGGTAGACTGAGCAATAGTTTTTATATTTGCATGGACTTTCAGCATAGATGATACCAGACACCCTCCTGGTGAGTCTGCTGAGGCCCAGGCATCATTTTGTCTGTTGGGTGAGGCTCCAGTAAAAAAAAAAAAAAAAGAGAAGCGCTGGTGTGCAGAGATATCAAAGTCTCTTGGAAGAAGATCACATAGGCATATATAACAATAAATAGCACTTTGAGTCAACCAATAACATTTGCACATAAAAGTGGTCTTTTCTGGGCGCTGTCCCTCCAAACAAAAATGTTTACAGAATGTAGGCTAGATTGTTTAATTCAGCAAGCACATACAGTACAAAAATGATGATGAAAGAGCCATAAAAGCTAGTCTTTTACTGGTCCTCAGCATCATTGTCACCTCATACATTGTCTCCAGAGGGATCTCTTATTTCATGTCCCGGTATTATCTGATTTATAATCCCCAGCAAGGTTACGGATCTCATCCCTGGCCCCCTGCATGGCTCCCTATATCAACCCCTGGCATGTCTCCTTTCCCCATAGCAGCAAGACGTGCACCCTTACTGTCTGACAACCTCCCTCTTGACTGCCATACTATCCAATGACACTTGCTTGTACTGGGAATGCTCCTCCTACTGCTTTATCAGCTGCAATGATGTGGCCCTTGATGTCCTTTACCAGTCTTCTCCTTTCAAAATGATCAGTGTATGAAATACTTATTTTCCCCACTTTAAGTGCAACTTACCAACTATAATTGTGTTTTTAACTTACTTATACTACACTCACCGGCCACTTTATTAGGTACACCATGCTAGTAACGGGTGGTCTTCTGCTGCTGTAGCCCATCTGCCTCAAAGTTCGACATACTGTGCGTTCAGAGATGCTCTTCTGCCTACCTTGGTTGTAACGGTTGGCTATTTGAGTCACTGTTGCCTTTCTATCAGCTGGAACCAGTCTGCCCATTCTCCTCTGACCTCTGGCATCAACAAGGCATTTCCACCCACAGAACTGCCGCTCACTGGATGTTTTTTCTTTTTCGGACCATTCTCTGTAAACCCTAGAGATGGTTGTGCGTGAAAATCCCAGTAGATCAGCAGTTTTTGAAATACTCAGACCAGCCCTTCTGGCACCAACAACCATGCCACGTTCAAAGGCACTCAAATCACCTTTCTTCCCCATACTGATGCTCGGTTTGAACTGCAGGAGATTGTCTTGACCATGTCTACATGCCTAAATGCACTGAGTTGCCGCCATGTGATTGGCTGATTAAAAATTAAGTGGTAACGTGCAGTTGGACAGGTGTACCTAATAAAGCCGGTGGCCGGTGAGTGTATATTAAGCACTATAAGCTATTAAGGTTTTAGGCTGTTGCCACATTTCTGTTTGGAAACTGCAGAGAAAATGATAAAAAAAAAAAAAAAAAAAAAAAAAAAAGTGTTTTTTTTCTAAGATTGAGCTTGATGAGCAGCAACTGGCAAAACATGATTTAGGCCACATTCACACACCCGTAGTGCAGTCCGTGGCCGCGGACGTATCCATAGTGCTCCGTGCTTCACGTTTCACATTTTTTTTTGCAGCACGGATCGCAGCCCCGTATACACGTACGGACGTGTGAACGGGGCCATAGGATAACATTGGTTTCATGTTCTGTCCACGATTGCGTGCCTGCAATTGCGGATAGAACAACGGATGTGTGAATCAGCCCTTAGACAGCGCTGCAGTTCCTGACACAAACATTGGTGGCAGCAATAAGGGGAAACACAGGTCTCACTGCTGCTGCCAACACTTATGTCAGTTATTGCAGGAAACCAGCAGCCATGGTAGAGCAGAACAGGTAAGTATACTGCACTGTTGTGTCCCTCGCAGGATTGTAGATTTTCAGTTTATGCTGGCCAACCCCTTTAACATTAAACCAGTGCTCTTTAGGAATTGTCTAATGTACTGAGCAGCAGAATGCCAGAATGAAGCCCAACCCTTCACTAATAAAGTAAGGGACCAATTTTTTTGTCTTTTGGTTATTACAGTTAATATTTTATTTTAAACTTTCTGATAAAAATCTGAACTTGTGCAAGTGTACCTTTGAATTCTATAAAGTCAGCCAAAAGAAATATGTCCCAGTATGAGGCATGGGTAACCAAATCTTACTGCATACTGCTAAGTTCACCTTGAAAGCGATATTGCATGGAAAAAAATTTACAAATTTATTAATAGGAAAACCAGGATGGGCGTTTCCGTTTCCGCTCAATAATCCTCTTCCCCTCATCTTCAGCATGTGGCTTTTCACCTTCATAGAGAATTACGGTTTCCACAGTAGGAGCTCTAAAAGGCCCTCCTTCCACTGCTTGTATTTCTTTCCTAATAAGATGAGTTTCATGTCGAACTTTCTCATAGCAGAATCCACACAGAACATGTTTCAATTTTAAATGCCCGCATTCTGGACACGTGTCAATGTTATTCTGAGAAAAAAAAAAAAAAAAAAAGGAAAACGTGAATTTAAAAGGAACAAAAAATAAAAGTGCCTTATTTTTCTTTAACCCGTTATGGGCGATGACTTATGGACCCATGACATACATGTACATCAATAATGCCAGCGCCTCAATGAAGCGAGTTCAGCAGTGAGCAGAGCTTTGCATCTCCCACTCTCACTTCCTGTTATTATTGGTGATCATTTACTGACAATGTTCAGTGGAGCTATAACAGTGACACCTAGTGGCCAATGTCACACATAGAAAACAGCATTTTGATGAAGTGAATTACAAATATGTCATATACTGATGACAAACAAACAACCTTTCAGACCCCTATAATCATACCTTTTCTAAAGCTAGATGCCAGGAACATGAAAACACCAGCCAGCCCTTTACACTCATGGATGCCTTTACAAAAGAGACCGAAAATCTCAAATCCCAATACCAGTATACTCTAAGGGCCCTATTCCACCGGACGATTATCGTTCAGATTATCGTTAAATCGTTCGAATCTAAACGATAATCGTTCGGTTGAAATGCAGTAACGATGAACGACCGAACGAGAAATCGTTGATCGCTTTATAAGACCTGGACCTATTTTTATCGTTGCTCGTTTGCAAAACGTTCGCAAATCGTTCGCATTGAATAAGACATCGTTCGGTCGTTCGCAATAGATACGAACGCAATAGCGAAGAAATACGGAAGAAACGATCGCAATTACGATCATAAGTAACGATTATCGTTCCATGGAAATGAGTGAACGTTTTCAGGTCTTTCGCAATAGTGGTCGTTTGAGATCGTTAATCGTTAACGATTATGCTAACGATAATCGTCCGGTGGAATAGGGCCCTAAGCAAATCTGTCACACTCTGACTGTCTACCGAGCACCACGAGATACCAGTAAAAAGCATTCATAGCATACCTTTGCTGCCTATGTCCATAATTTTAGTTTTTCAGAACAATGCCTTTATTCAGGCTGTGAATAGTGTCAGATAAGTGAGACCAAGGGTTTCCTGGGCCCTAGCACTGTTATCCAGGCTTAGAAAACATGGCTGATTTCTTCCATTAAGGGAATGGAATTGAATTGTAATACCATACACAACTTAAAGGAGAAGTCCAGCGAAAATTTTTATTAAAGTATTGTATTGCCCCTCAAAAGTTATACAAATCACCAATATACACTTATAAGGGGAAATGCTTATAAAGTGCTTTTTTCCCTGAACTTACTACTACATCAAGGCTTCACTTCCTGGATAACATGGTGATGTCACAACCCGACTCCCAGAGCTGTGTGGGCTGTGGCTGCTGGAGAGGATGATGGCAGGGGGATGCTCAGTGTCCCTCCAGTGCCCTGTGTCCCTCTGCCATCATCCTCTCCAGCAGCCCCAGCCGGCACAGCTCTGGGAGTCGGGTCGTGACATCACCATTTAATCCAGGAAGTAAAGCCTTGATGCAGTAGTAAGTGCAGGGAAAAAAAGCACTTTATGTGCATTTCCTGTAATAAGTGTTTATTGGTGATTTTTATAACTTTTAAAGGGCAATACAATACTATAACAAAACTTTTTGCCGGACTTCTCCTTTAAGGACAGGGTGATGCTGTTTTTGCAAGAAAGTAGCTTTGATTTTTTTCCTAATCCTAGATAATTCTTTTAAAGCGACTCTGTACCCACAATTTGAACCCTCCAAACCATTTGTACCTTCAGATAGCTTTTAAACTAAGATCTGTCCTGGGTTCCGTTCGGCAGGTGATGGCGTTATTGTCATAAAAAACAACTTTAAGGGTAGAAACACACACACCGTATACGCAGCGTATTTTCTGCTGCGATACGCAGCAGATAAGATCTAAATAACTGAACAGAGCATCAAATCTTCACCATCAAATCTGCTGCAGATCTGCTGCGTATACGGTGTGTGTGTTGGTACCCTTAAACTTGCAGCGCCATGCCAAACGGGAGTATCTGTGCCCTAACTTTGCACCACCCCTCCGCCCCTCCTCATCATTAGGAATGCCATGGAACATTTTCTCCATGCTGAACATTGCACAGCTGCTAAACGATCCAGCCCATGTGCCGGGCTCACACAGCTGATGAATAGAAGGCAATCTGCCTGGAGCATTCCTAAAGATGAGGAGGGCAGGGAGGAGGGACACAGAGGTTGTGCCAACCTAATGCATACACAATCTAGGCCACTCCCATTGGGCACTGGGCTGCGAGCTTAAAAGTTGTTTTTTAGGACAATGACTGCATCACCTGCCAAACAGGCCGCAGGACAGATCTTGGATTAAAAGCAGCTATCTGACAGTATAAGCGGTTTTGGGGGGGGGGGGGTGTCAGATTGTGGGTACAGAGTCGCTTTAAGCTTCATTGCATTGTATGCACAGTTCCTGATGCTGATTATGCAGAGGGCTGGGCATACAGCATAGAGAAGCTTAGCAGAGCAACAACCCAGGAAACAATAGGCCCCACCTCCTTGGCACTAAGAAGGAACTGAATAAAAGTGTTGTTTTATAAAAGTAAGAAACAGGGAACAAATATATGTTCTGAATGTTTTTATTTCTATGGACATGATTCAAGCATCCCCAGCTTACCATTAATATATTCCTTGGGCAAAACCTTTTAGCTTGAAAACCCACTCAATATATAAGTGATACGGTGTAACATAAAAGCTGTTGGGGAAAATGGGGGCCCAGGGGCTTCAGCTGTGGCAGGTAATGTAAGACAGTAACTGTACACATCAGAATACCTTCTCTTTGATGAGTTTATTAGGATTTCTTCTTCGGCAGCGATTTACTTCTATTGTTCTTCTGGACTTAGGAGCAGCCATCCAAAAGATGCTATCCAGAAAACTGGGAACATTATCAGAGGCATCTTCATCAGACAACTCAGACGGACAAGACAGTGGAGCCTGAAAAGCTAGAGCTGTAACAAAGAAGAAATGCATTGGCATATAGAATTTTATTCAGTAGAATTGTAAAATAAAAAAAAAAGTGTTTATAGAATGGCAACAATTTACACACCACTGCACATGACAGTAGAGGATGAAAACAGATTTAGAATATTCAGGAAAAATGTAAAGGACACAAAGATGTATAAAGGGAAAAAATCCCTACCAAAAAGGAGTATTCAGTCCAAGAGGTGAGGTGCAGTTACCACAGAATGGAAAACAGGGTCACATTAGTGAATTGGTGGGTCCTGAGCATCTGCTTATTATCGGCCATTAGAGATGAGAGAACCTCGTGCACATTTGGGTTTGTCCAAAATCTCGGCATTTGATTACCTTAAGGAGTCCTGGAAAACATGGATACAACCATAGACCAAGTGCTTGTTTTCCAGGACTCCCTAGGGCTGCCTCCAACTTCTGCAGCCACCAGTAATCAAATGCTGCAAGCTTGAGAGGGAGGGTTTCAGAGCATGGAGTCAACCAGAAAGAAAACCTATAGATGTGAATGGGAGGTGGTGATGAGTGAAGAGGTAAGGCTAGATTCACAGATGCAAAATGGATGGTTAGAACGGATGCTGCAGGTTCACAAAGATACGGTTGACCATGTTTTTCTGTTCATTAAAATTATAAACATACTGAAACGGATACCACAGCAGAAAGAGCCTTGACAGTAAATAAGCAGAAAGGCTGATTCAAGGTTTAGAGAAAATCTATAAACGTGAGATATTTCCCTGCTTGCTGCCTGTGCTATTACATGCACAAACAGCGTGAGGGGCTGCCCACTGAAATAAGCAGCGGTCTGCTGCCGCCACTCATACTGCATAGGGCATCGAGCAGCAGACCATCGCTGTATTGATCGCTACATTTCAACAAAGACCACAATCAGCCAACATTGTGCATGTCGGCTGACTGTGGCCTTTTAAAATGTGCTATTACACCAAATGATTATTGGCTGTAGCTGCCTGGCCCAGGGTGCTGGCATTTTGAATATATAGGTCTTCAATCCTGAGGCCCAGTAAGCAGGCGCAGGGGTGCAGCAGGATGGGGTCATGCTGCCTCTGCCCTCCTTCCAGCCACCATGCTTGATTGGCATCAATAAGTTCCCAGCACTCATGATTCCAAACAAGCATGATGATTGGGAAGTGGCCAGAGGCAGAGCAACTGCATGCCACTGTTGCTCCAGCCCTGTGCCTACTTACTGGACACTTGAAGAGGGTATTCGAGACCCAGAATGCCGGAAATTTTTTTTATTATAGTATTGTATTGCCCCCCAAAAGTATACAAATCACCAATATACACTTATTATGGGAAATGCACATAAAGTGCCTTTTTCCCTGCACTTACTACTGCATCAAGGCTTCGCTTCCTGGATAACATGGTGATGTCACTTCCTGGATAACATGGTGATGTCACTTCCTGGATAACATGGTGATGTCACCACCCGACTCCCAGAGCTGTGCGGGCTGTGGCTGCTGGAGAAGCTGATGGCAGAGGGAAACTGAGGGACACAGGGCACTGAGCACCCCTCTGCCATCATACTCTCCAGCAGCCACAGCCCAATACAGCTCTGGGAGTCGGGTGGTGTCATCACCATGTTATCCAGGAAGTGACATCACCATGTTATCCAGGAAGTGAAGTCTTGATGCAGTATTAAGTGCAGGAAAAAAAGCACTTTATGTGCATTTTCCTTAAAGGGGTAGTGCGGAGCTCAGAAATTATTCACAGAATAACACACATTACAAAGTTATACAACTTTGTAATGTATGTTATGTCTGTGAATCGCCCCCTTCCCCGTGTCCCACCACCCCCGCCCGTGTACCCGGAAATGTGGTGCATTATACATTACCTGATCCGTGTCGAGGGCCGTCCGCCATCTTGTGCCAAACGTCATCTTCGGACGGACGGCCGAGTCGCTGCTGCCCGTCCCCCCTCCGCCGCGTCACAACTGTGCTCAGCCGCGATTGGCTGAGCACAGTTATGCTCAGCCAATCGCGGCTGAGCATCGGATGACGCTGCAGAGGGCGGCCGGCATTCGGGACAGTCGGAGTTGTTCGCTGTCCGCCCGAAGAAGACGTCACTCGCTGAAGATCGTAGACGGGTGTCGGCATGTGACAGGTGAATATAGCGCACCACACTTCCGGGTACACGGGTGGGGGTGGTGGGACACGGGGAAGGGGGCCATTCACAGACATAACATGCATTACAAAGTTGTATAACTTTGTAATGTGTGTTAGTCTATGAATAATTTTTTACCGCCGCACTATTTGAGGGGTAATAATATATTTTAATAAAAATTTTCGCTGGACTTCTCTTAGACCCCATGCACACAGAGCAAGAGCGTCGGAATCCCGCCAGCCTCCGTGTCATAATGACAGTCTATGGAGGCACCGCGGCTCCTCTCTCCGCGCTGAAGAAGGATATGTTCATTCTACAGCACGGAGAGATGCAGCGCTCAAGCCTCCCATAGACTGTCATTATGACACAGATTCCGCTGCTCTTGCTCTGTGTGCACAGGGTCTGAGGTGTAACATGGCAGACGTGCAGTCTATGGACAGCACGGTACAGGCACTTCAGCAGAGCTTGCATGTTATTTCCCCGTGTTCCCTTGGTGGGCGCCCTCCTGCAGGCATCCCTATGGGAGCAGGCTGTCCATCAGTGACCTGCCATCCAGCCTCCTGCAGCCATACACACAGGACTGGAGGACAATGAGGATGCTGCAGGGAGGGCTGCCATCCTCTATGCCCATCCCCCATGCACCCGCTAACATGGCCTCTCACCTGGATGGAGAGGCTGCACTCCTAGCGCTCGCAGTACACTTTCTTCTGCTCGCAAACAACATCTTAGAAGTAAACTAAAAAACCTTCCTGCCCGTCCGCTAGACATCGCCATCTTTCCAGTGACCTCCTGGCTGTCACCCAGAGGATGTTATGCGCATGTGCACTATACATAAACGCCACGTGAGTTTGCCAACCGACATATGGCCGCTGTAACATGCGCACTTCGCACCACGCTACATTTAAACTCTGTGTCTACGTATTGAAGTGCAGTCTACTGGGAATTACATTTGAATCGTAATACAGTAACGTAACGCATGCGGGTTGAATAGCTAAAGCGCATTCTGCGGGCGTAGCCTCGTTCTCGTGTCAGTCTATTGTCTTGATTAGAACTACTGTTCCCATCAGGCAGCGCGCGCTCGGGGAAGGCGGGCAGTGTGTGACAGATGGCGTGGTGACGTTTGACGCGCTCGCCGTGCTGCTCTCATAGAGGAGGAGCGGAGTGAAGATGGCGGAACGCGGTTACAGTTTCTCTCTGACCACTTTCAGGTGAGCGGGATGCTGTTGTAAGGCCGGACTGCCCCGTCACCTACCCGCCTTCTCAGCGCCGGCCCTCTGCAGCGTCCCCCCCGGCACCGGTGCCTCTACGCCCCGCTTTCCCTTTGTGTGCCCGCTCGGCCGGTACTTTGCCGAGTCACCCTGCTGTCTGCCCGGCCTCTGAGTGGCAGCGTGTGAAGCGATGAGCGGCTCCTGCGGAGAGATGGCCCCGGGGCTCATAGTGACCACCGGCATCTGGGGGGATGGGGGCGATCGGTGCCGGGAGATGGTGCTGATGGGAGGGGGAGCGGTGTACACGCGGCTATGTCGGTGCTGGCTGATGGGAGGGGGAGCAGTGTACACATTGCTATATTGGTGCCGGGAGATGGTGCTGATGGGAGGGGGAGCGGTGCTATATCGGTGCTGGGAGATGTGGCTGATGGGAGGGGGAGCGGTGTACACACGGCTATATCGGTGCCGTGAGATGGTGCTGATGGGAGGGGGAGCGGTGTACACACGGCTATATCGGTGCCGTGAGATGGTGCCGATGGGAGGGGGAGCGGTGGACACACGGCTATATCAGTGCCGTGAGATGGTGCCGATAGGAGGGGGAGCGGTGGACACACGGCTATATCGGTGCCGGGAGATGGTGCCGATGGGAGGGGGAGCGGTGGACACGGCTATATCGGTGCCGGGAGATGGTGCCGATGGGAGGGGGAGCGGTGGACACGGCTATATCGGTGCCGGGAGATGGTGCCGATGGGAGGGGGAGCGGTGGACGTGCGGCTATATCGGTGCCGGGAGATGGTGCCGATGGGAGGGGGAGCGATGGACACGCGGCTATATCGGTGCCGAGAGATGGTGCCGATGGGAGGGGGAGCAGTGGACGTGCGGCTATATCGGTGCCGGGAGATGGTGCCGATGGGAGGGGGAGCGGTGGACGTGCGGCTATATCGGTGCCGGGAGATGGTGCCGATGGGAGGGGGAGCGATGGACACGCGGCTATATCGGTGCCGAGAGATGGTGCCGATGGGAGGGGGGGCGGTGGACACGCGGCTATGTCGGTGCCGGGAGATGGTGCCGATGGGAGGGGGAGCGGTGGACACGCGGCTATGTCGGTGCCGGGAGATGGTGCTGATGGGAGGGGGAGCGGTGGACACGCGGCTATGTCGGTGCCGGGAGATGGTGCTGATGGGAGGGGGAGCGGTGGACACGCGGCTATATCGGTGTCGGGAGATGTGGCTGATGGCAGGGGGAGCGGTGGACGCGCGGCTATATCGGTGCCGGGAGGTGGTGCCGATGGGAGGGGGAGCGGTGGACACACGGCTATGGCACAGGGGCTGAGCAGGACACAGGCTGTGGGGGCTGCTGGCACTGGAGGCCGTATAACTGCGACCGTACACCACTGCTCGGGTACAGTAGGCCCTGTGTCCTGCCTGGCAGCCTGCCTCCTTAGATTGCACATGGGCTCTGACCCCTTCATGTACTTTCTTCTTCTTGTAGTTTTGCTGATCTTGGGGCAACTCCTAGGGGCAAATAGCTCAGGTGGTCATAAAGTGCCCGGATGTCTCCTGCCATTGATTTCACTGGGGAATATAACATAAAACCATGGGGCGGAGAAGCGCTGTCACTATCGGTGCCGTTTTATGTGACGGCTCCTATTACACTCAATGGGAGCTTGAGAGAAACATGACAATCTGCACCAAAAACTACACTGCAGATTCCATGTGGATTTTATGTTTTTGGCTAGGACTTCGTTACAGGGAGCCCCTCTCGTCTGTATATCTGTGCATTGTACTGATAGGTCATCAGGGAGGTACACTATATAGTGGTGGTCGGAGGTCTGTGTCCTGGGGGGCTCCTGACATGTACTGCAGGGAACAGGATATGGCCGCCTTAACCACTGGAGCACTTGCAGCCGTCCTATGCATTAAAAGAGCATGCAGCCCTCAGAAGGTGGCGTGTGGGGTCTTACGTCAGCAGGTAGGAGGGGGTATTTCCTGACACTTTGTACAAGAAAATAAAAGCATTCTTCTACCTTCTGGAGGCACAGACTGGCTTTACAAAAGGTACTGTGCGGACAAATTCCCTTTAAATGGTCACCATTAGAAAATCTTTTGATATCCCAGAAACGTGCCCCATTATTGGGAAGAACATGCCGGGAGAAGCAGGGGATGACACGTTTTACTACCCGACTCGCAGTGATCTCCATCCAGTGGCTCCTTTATAAGTCTGTGGAGCTGCTGGTAGAAATGATTGACAGTAGAAGGGGCTGCCTTGTGACATGTCAGAAGTCCTTCAAGACATGTACACCTATATACAGTGGTACCTTGGTTTAAGAGTAACTTGGTTTAAGAGCTCACAGTTTTTCAAAATTGTGACTTGGTTTAAGAGCATTGCTTTGGTTTAAGAGTTCCCTGTGCTGGGATGCAGGGGCATGATCTGTATAGCGGGGTCAACAGTACCGTACTCTGACCCAGGAAGTCTCCCTCACCTTCCAAATCATAGCAGATCCACTTCAGGCTGGGGCTTACATCAGGGGACATGCAGGCAATGATCGAAAAATCGTTTGTATGTCGTTGATTTAGATCTGAACCTAAAATCATCGTTAATCGGTCGCTTTAATTCCACATTCGTTCGCTTAAGTTCCGCGTTTTTCCATTAATCGTTCAGTGTAATAGCACCTTATCCATTGTTTTGCTGGGATCAGAAGGAATAAACGATCATAGTAACGATCGTAACAAACGACTATCGTTCTGTGTAATATGGTGACCGATTTCAGGTTAACGATAAACAATCTTGTTTGCAATTGTTTATTGTTAGTCGTTTATCATTAAAAATCGCTTTGTGTAATATTACCCTAAGTGATTTGGATTACAAGTGCAGTCCAGGAATGAATTATGCTCGTAATCCAAGTCACCACTGTACTTACTAGAAGCCAGTGCTTACTGGAATGACCCTCCCAGGCATGACACAGCTTTTTAGCTTTCACTTTCACTCTGTGCAGGGAGGAGATGACTGAGCAGTAAAGCAAAACTGCTGTTTGTAGAGTTAATGAATCCTTCAGTAATTCAGACTTTTGACACAGCTTTTTACTTGTATTCTTGTACATTTTAATTCTAATACATTTAACATTTGCTGTTTTTCTGAACAATCTAGAGAGTTATTGTTTGCCATTACTTGTACACGCTGCTGAAGTGCTACTACAGGGTACAGTTTACTGCTATTTGGTCTTATTAACACATTCTGTAAATGTATTGCAACTTTCAGGTCTGCAGTTATGGTCTCATTTAGGGAACATTTTCTATTGGGCTATTCATACTGTTCGTAGTTTTATGGATCCATAATCCGCAAAAAAAAAAAGGACTTGTCCTAGTACAGGCATAATTGTGGGACGGGTTTACCCGTGGAATGGGAGTGTCCGCAACTTTGTGGGTCTGCAATAACGGGAAACATCCATAATGTCTGCAAAAGCTACTTTTACACCATTCTGTTTGTTTTACGGATCTGCAAAAAAAGAAAAAGCAGATTACAGCTGCACTACAGATTGCAGATATAATATATGGTTCTTAAAACTACTGAATATGTCAACAAGGCCTTACTGTTCCATGTTTTGGCCTCTTTCTACCGGTCTTGACTGTTTAAAGTTAATTTGTCTTTGAGGTAAATGCTTCTAACAGGCCTGGCAAGTGACGTCTGATGAAACATGCCCCTGTGTGACGACACTGCATTGTACTGTCTCATAAATCCTTAAAGGGGAACTATCAGCAGATTAGACAAATCTACCCTGCTGATAGCCCCCTATAGCGCCGGGAATGCTTAGGAGGGAAGGTATGTGTGTTACCTGTCTACGTGATGGGCGGGGACAGGGGTGGAATCTCTGTGGAGTTATCCACCCCATTTACTCTGTGTGCATATACCCTTAAAGGAGAAGTCCGGCCAAAAGTATTTTTTTAATGTTATTACTTATGCTGGGCACATACACAGTACTACTCCTCCCATCCTCTGCTCATACTACCTGTGGTATCCCCAGCACATCGATGTCCCCGCTCGCGCCGCTCCTCACACAAGGGGTCGCTTCATCATGCCCCCTCCTCCTCCCGGATTCAAACATATAACTATCCCGCCGCCACTCCTCACACTATCCCGCCGCTGACTCCCCGCCGCCGCTCTCTGCTCCTACATACTGTCTCCTGGTCCACACTGCATGCCGGCCGCGTCAGCCCTCCCTACCCCACAGGGAGGCCAGGGACACCAGGAAGTACCAGGAGCGCCGTGCTCCCTGCGGGGTGGGGGAGGGCTGACACTGCCTGCATGCAGTGCGGGCTGGGAGCCGAGAGCGGCAGGGAGTCAGCGGTGGGTTAGTGTGAGGAGCGGATAGTTACACATTTGAAGGGGGCATGATAAAGCGACCCCTTGTGTGAGGAGCGGCGCGGGCGGTGGCGTCGATGTGCTGGGGGTAGCACAGGTACTACTACTCCAATCCTCTGCTTATACTATGAGCAGATGATGGGAGTAGTACTGTGTATATGTGCCCAGCACCAAGCAGGGAGGGAGGTAGATGTATAGGCACCTCTCTCCCTCCCTGCTCAGTGCCCTCCAAATGTATTCATTGAATACATTTATGGGATACTTTGGGGAGCAAGGACACTTGCTCCCCAAAGTATTCCATAAATGTATTCAATCAAAACGGACTGTACATAACATTTACATACACATCCATTGATTCAATAGTGTCCAGCAGGGGCACACTATATATAGAAGTCAATGGTACTCATTGATTTCTATGTATAGTGCGCCCCCTGCTGGACACTCCATAGGAATTACACCCTTCGTCGTGACGTCAAGGTTTCTGAGAGAATTCTAACACTCCATGATCTAATAAATTAAGGGAAATAGCAGTATGTGTGCGTTTCCCATAATTAAAGGACAACTCCCGCGGGACCCCCCCCCCCCCCCCAAAAAAAAAACAAAAAACAGACACACACAGACACCATCGGGGGGGTCGGGGGTCCGAAAGTGGGGGAAGGGGGCCAGACCGGGTATTTAACCACATTACAAAGTTATATAACTTTGTAATGTGTGTTAAATAAGCTAAAAAAAAAATGTCGTGGGAGTTGTCCTTTAACCCTTTGAGGACCAAGCCCAAAATGACCCAGTGGACCGCGCAAATTTTGATCTTAGTGTTTCCGTTTTTCCCTCCTCCCCTTCTAAGAGCTCTAGCACTTTCAGTTTTTTATCTACAAGGCCATGTAAGGGCTTATTTGTTACAGGAATAGTTGTACTTTGTAATGGCGTCATTCATTTTACCATAACATGTATGATGGAATTCCAAATATATTATTTATGAAGATATAAATAGGTGAAATCGCAAAAAAGAATGCAATATGGTAACGTTTGGGGGGTTCCTGTGTCTACGTAATGCACTATATGGTAACAGCGACATGATACTATTATTCTATAGGTCAGCCGAACACAACCATATGCAGGTTACACAGATTCTCTAATGTTATATATTTTTTTTAAATGAAATCCTTTTTTTTGGCAATTAATTATAAATAAAATGGGACTATTGTGACGCTTATAACGGTTTTATTTTTTTACCTACGGGGCTGTATGGGGTGTCATTTTTTCCGCCATGATCTCTAGTTTTTATTAATACCATATTTGTGAAGATCGGACGTTTTGATCACTTTTTATTTTTTTTTATATATATAATGTAACACAAAATCGGTAATCTGTGCACTTTTTTCCCTCTTTTCGTGTACGCCGTTTACCGTTCGCAATGACGCTTGTTATATTTTAATAGATCGGACAATTACGCACGCTACGGTATATTATATGTTTATTTGTTTATTTATTTTTATATGTTTTATTTATATAATGGGAAAGGGGGGTGATTTCAACTTTTATTGGGGGAGGGGTTTTGGGGTAGTGTGTTAGTGTTTTTAACTTTTTTAACTTTGGGGGACTTTTACATAGATTAGTTTGATTTCTACACTGATGAATGCTATGCCATAGGCATAGCCTTGATCAGTGTTATCGGCGATCTGCTCATTGAGTCTGCCTGTGCAGGCTCAGTGTAGCAGATCGCCGATCGGACCGCACGGAGGCAGGTAAGAGACCTCCGGCAGCCCGTTTTACCGATCGGGACCCCCGCAGTGTGACCCCCGATCGGTAAGTGACAGGGGACTCCCCCTGTCACTTACACTTAAACGCCGCATACGCGCCGCCATCGCGGCGTTTAAGGAGTTAATGACACGCGGCAGCGCGATCGCTGCAGCGTGTCATTAACGGTGAGGTCCCGGCTGCTGATTGCAGCCGGCCCCCACCTGCTGTGAAGCGCGCTCCGCTCCGGAGCACGCTTCATAGCGGGAGAAACATTCAGGGCGTACAGTTACGCCCTAGGTCGTCTGGGGACAGACTTCCATGGCGTAACTATACGCCCTGGGTTGTCTAGGGGTTAAAGTACATTAGAAATAAGTAACTTTTCATAAGTAATAACATATTGAAAAATACTTTTGGCCAGACTTCTCCTTTAAGGGAAATGTGTCAGCTGCAGTTCACATCTCTAACTGCTGTCACTAATAGCTGTTAGGTCGAGAGACACATGGGCTTTTTGTATATCTGTCTGTACTTCCACAACATAGAAAAATCTCTGTATTCTCCTATGCAAAGTTTTAAGAAGTGTTGAAGCCCCTGAAGTGCAGCAAGCTGAAACGCCTCCTCACTTTCCCTCCCATCTTCTGAATTAACCTTTTAAGTTCTTTTAACTTAAAAGCTTACTCTAGAAAAAAAGGGGAAAAAAATATTTCAAATCAACTGGTTTGTAATTTACTTCTATGAAAAAATCTCAAGTCCAGTACTTCCAGTACTTATCAGCTGCTGTGTGTCTTGTAGAACATCCATGTTGCAATAATTTTTCACCAATTTACAGACTTCCCCTACTAAAAACCATGTCTTTCTTTAGTCCTTCAGGTAAACTTGTACAGATTGAATATGCGTTGGCTGCGGTAGCTGCAGGGGCACCATCTGTTGGAATCAAAGGTACGTCATCTAGTCTGCAGTATAGGATCCAATAAAAAAAAAAAAGTAGAGGGAACTGCATTCCCTGATAAAATGTGCTATTTTGAGATGACTAAAAAGATCTTATGTGAAGCCCTATTGTCCAGGTGTGTTGTATACTTACTGCTTACTCAGAATGAAGAATTTTATCATATACCTGCATTCTCTGATACATTTCTCCACTGGGTTCTGAAAAGACCAAATTATTCTTACAGCAGTTGTATTAGATTGTGTGGATAGCAAGGGAAGTCATAAAAACCTTCTCGGGGGGGGGGAAAATTTGCTGCCCATGTAGATATATATTATCTAAGTATATACTTCAGCCAAGCCACTGCTTTTAAAGCAAAGTGGTGGTCAGTAACCTAGACAGTAAGCTGTCAACAAGGGGAGGGAAAGAGAAGGAGGCAAGTTTGCCAAAAAGTGTAAATGCTAAAATATTTAACTTGATGAGCCCTTTAAGTTTTAACAGATACTTTAGCAAAAAAAAAAAAATCTTTAAAACCAGCTAGTGCCAGAGATTGGTTGTTTACTTCTTTTGAAAAAATCTCCAGCACTTATCAGCTGCTACATGTTGTGCAGGAAGTGGTGTACTCTTTCCAGTCTGGAGAGCAGAAAAGGTTTTTATGGGGATTTTTTTACTGCTCTGGACAGTTAGAGTTGGCAGCGGAGAGCACTGTGTCAGACTGAAAAGAATACACCACTTCCTGCAGGACATACAGCAGTTGACAAGTATTGAAAGAATACAGATTTTTTAATAGAAGTACATTACAAATCTCTTTCATTTTCTGACAGAGATTGGAGTACCCCCTTTAAGTGTTAGTTGAGATAGGTTTTACCCTTAAAGGGGTATTCCCATTATCCAAGGATATTGGAAACTTATTTCCGGTGAAGAATTGCTGTATAAGCATGAATATCACTAACTGATAAGCATTGTTAAAGGGAACCTGTCAGCGAACATTGTGACACTAAATAACTGACATGTGTATGCAGCTAGGATTTAGTGTTTTAAAACTGGCCCTATTAATGGGATTATCCAAGCTTACAAAACATGGCTGCTTTTTTCCAGGAGCAGCATCACTCTTCCATTGAAGGGAATAGAGCTGAATTGTAATATCTACCTAAGAGCAGATGGTTTGCTATTTTTTTTTTTTTTTTTTTTTTCCTTCTAATACTGGATAACCACTTTAAGGGTATAAACCCACACACCGCATATGCAGCGTATTTACTACTGCAATACGCAGCAGATTAGATCTAAATAACTGAACACAGCATCAAATCTTCACCATCACATCTGCTGCGTATTTGCTGCGTATACGGTGTGTGGGTTTATACCCTAAGGTTACAAACACACTTGCCGGATCTGCAGCGAGTCTCCTTGCTGCGTTTTTGCAGCGAGACTCTCTGCAGATCCCGGCCCTATACTTTCAATAGCAGAGAAACTCGCAGCAGGGATGTACATCCCTGCTGCGATTTTGTCTGCAGCCCGCCCCCGGCCGCCGAACATTATACATTACCGGGTCCCCGTTCCTGCTTGCTTCGGGGCTCCCGGTGTCTTCACGGCCTGCCCGGCCAATCAGTGCGCTGCGGCGGGGCAGCGCACTGATTGGCCAGGCGGAACGTGTCGGGAGCCGCTGAAGCAAGCAGGAGCCGGGATCAGGTAATGTATATCGCCCCCCGCCGCACGATCGCCCCCAGCCCTGCAGCCCCCGACCTCACGATCGCCCCCAGCATCGCAGCCCCCGGCCGCACGATCGCCCCCCAGCGGGCGATCGTGCAGGCGATCATGCGGCCCGGGGCTGCAGGCGATCATGCGGCCGGGGGCTTGGGGGTCTGGGGGCGATCGTGCGGCCGGGGGCTGGGGGTCTGGGGGCGATCGTGCGGCCGGGGGCTGCGGGGCCGGGGGCGATTGTGCGGCCGGGGGCGATTGTGCGGCCGGGGGCTGCGGGGCTGGGGGCGATCATGCGGCTGGGGGTGATCGGGGCTGCAGGCGGGCGGGCAGGATATACATTACCTGATCCCAGCTCCTGCTTGCTTCAGCGGCTCCCGACACGTTCCGCCTGGCCAATCAGTGCGCTGCCCCGCCGCAGCGCACTGATTGGCCGGGCGGGCCGTGAAGACACCGGGAGCCCCGAAGCAAGCAGGAACGGGGACCCGGTAATGTATAATGTCCGGCGGCCGGGGGGTTAATGGGGCGGGCTGCAGATCCGGCAAGTGTGTTTGTAACCTAAAGGGGTATTCCCCCCAAGGGCTAAAAAATTAAATGCTCTTAAACCTAACTGGTCTTACTTACAAAGTCCCCCTGAGTATTTTGAGCTGTCCTCTGTCTTTCTAGCTGCTGCTATTCCTGGGTTTAAAGTTTTTCTAAAAGGCCTGTTTACATCCAAGATGGTGCCGGCCAGGAAACTACATTTCCCATCATGCTGTTCTTCTCCCTTAGCTTTCTTTCCTGCCAACTGCTCCTCATTACTACATTGGATGAGGGAAGGGGGGCTAGGTGTCATTGCCATAGAGCAGTCAGAGAGGGAGACTGATGTGCAGCAGCTCCTGGTCAGGTCTGTCTGACAGCTGACGCCCTTCCCAGCCCTGCTGCAGGATCACTGTTTGGGCCGCTCAGTCCATGACGGCAAACACCCCCTCCCCCGACCCATGCTTCTCACTCTCATTCTCCCTTGGTCTCCTTCAGTCAGGTCCCTGACAGCCACAGCTTTATGCAAATGACAGAGAGTCCGGGTTCAGTCAGAGATTGAGAGAGATAAAAGCCAGGGGGAGGGGGGAGAGCTGCCCGGGACCATGCTACACACAGTGAGGGAGAAAGTTATCTCCAAGGGGGGAGGAGGTGTGAGAGCTGCTAAGGACGGAGCTACAGAGTGAGGAGATAAGGAAACAGTGGTAAGCACAGTGGAGGAAGTGACAGCTGCCAAGAACCGAGATCAGTACGGCTGTGTTTTCCAACAGAGACCAGACCAGGCGACACAGTGAGGAGACTGAGGGAGCTGCAGACAGACTTCGGCAGCTGGGGCTGTCAGTTGTCCTCACTTCAGCCTATTGAAGGGAGGGAGGGAGGACACGTCACCCGACTCAGAGGGTGGGGGCCAGAAGGAAGGAGCGTGTTGGGGTGGACTGGACTGAGCTCATTCTCTGCATACAAGGGGGGTGAGTAGGCAGAGAAAGCAGCAAAAGGACACAGAAGTCAAAATAACTTGTATTGGCCCATATGTGAATCTGTGGGTGGGCTTTTACATAGTGTAAAAAAGATTTGGGGGGGGGGGGGGGATACCCCTTTTAGCCCTTCTCACTTTCTTATACTACTTAACATTCTAACTTCCTCCCATGGCTTATGGTGCATGTGACAAAGAAGCAGAGGAGAGTACACATGTAATGTACCAGGGTGTACTCACTTTGGCTATGTCAGTGTAACGTGCATGCTTCAAAAGCTGTGAGATGGGATTCCTGGACTCTGTTACCAGTGAGTAAGAAGTTTAAATATAGGTCAGTGGGACCAGACGGGCTTATAGAGGCCCAGTTTAGACCCTAAACACTAGCTGCATTTAGGGATTTAATGTTGGAAAAAAAAGGGTGACAGGTTCTCTTTAAATGGGTATTCAAAAGAGTGTAGATGGATATTTTTTTTTGAGTGGCAGCAATAAGCGGTGACATGGGCCTCTCTGCTGCCACAAACCCTTGTAGGAGGAACTGCAGGCTTGCCCAAGCACTCTGTAGAAAGTTCGCTGATTACTATCACCCCAAGAGCCACTAACTTGCCCAGCCCTAGAGTTCCTGACACAAACGTTGGTGGCAGCAGAGGCCCATGTTGCCCCTTTCCTCTAGCACTCAATGTAAACTAGTGTAAGAATAACAGAATACATTTATTTTAATGAAGTTATTACAAAAACTTTATTAAAGAAATGTACAAAAAAAATACCCTCTGGAGTACCCTTTTATGTGAACATATGTCTATTTGCAGCAGCCTTGGTAACATTTCTATTTTCTTTCTTTTAGCTGCAAATGGTGTAGTTTTGGCAACTGAGAAAAAACAGAAATCTATCTTGTATGATGAGCAGAGTGTACATAAAGTGGAACCGATCACTAAACACATAGGCATGGTGTATAGTGGCATGGGCCCAGATTACAGGTATTATACTCATTCTTTCTTTCTCTAGTAAATAAGTACGCACAATATGATCCTATGTAGTCATTTCTTTTTTTTTTTTTCTTTCCCCACTCAGAGTCCTTGTTCGGAGGGCCCGGAAACTTGCCCAGCAATATTACCTTGTGTATCAGGAACCTATTCCAACAGCACAGTTAGTACAGAGAGTGGCGTCAGTCATGCAGGAGTATACACAGTCTGGGTAAGTCCCATTATTTTTCCGTTGTTTTTTTTACAATTACGTAAGTTTTTTTTTTTTTTTTTTTAATTCTGAATTGGAATACCAAGTACTTACTTCACTTTATACATGCCCTGTCCATTATAGGATCAAATGCTGACTGCCAGCTTCTTAGGTTTGCAGTGATGTCTGTCTGTAGACACAATATGGTGTTTTGTATCGTCCCAGCTGCAGCACACACAAAATAGATAAATTAATGTTTCATTTCTTTAATCCTTAGTGGGGTACGTCCGTTTGGAGTCTCATTATTAATCGCAGGTTGGGATGAAGATCGACCATATTTGTTCCAGTCTGATCCTTCTGTAAGTAACAACAATAAATATTCTTTTCCCTATGTTTTATATCCACATCTTTAAACTGTTAACCGTTCAATGTTGTAGAATGTATCAAATCACAGGTGAGCCCTGGTTAAATGGAATCTGTCAGCTCCATATCATGCTCATCATTCAAGCGTCAAGGAGGTAGTGCCAAACTGCAGCAAGCATGTCTCCTTCCTCACTCCTCCCTGCATTGCATGATTGATGTATAGGGCCTGGTTTCCTGACATTGTGGGTACTACCACTACATATACAAGATCACTAGCAGGACGTTATTGGTATACATAACTGAACTACCAAGTGATGCAACAGTTTAACCCCTTAAAGGCCATGGCATCTAGGGTGTTAGATCAACACAATGCAAACCAAAGAACAGTCATTTTTTTTTTAAAGGAAAGGTAAGTTATAGGTCACACAAGTGACACAAAAAAGTATGTTTTAGTACTTTTAGTTTTTACAGACTCTACAGGACCTGCATGCTCTGCTAATCAGTGGCTACATTAGTGTCCCACTGTCCCACCTCAGCTACTGATTGGCTGAGCAGGAAGGTCCTGACCATACAGAACCTGAAAAAAACCAAGACCGGCTGAGGATTGGAAGAGTTTGTGCCAGTTGCATGCCACAGCAGGAGGGGACAGTATAGGATATTCATTATTTGTATACCACCTCCTGGGTCAATTTTTCTTTTTCCTGGACACTCCTTTTATTCAAGTGAATAGGAGCTGAGCTGCGGTTAGAGCTCACCGCTGCAGCTCAAATAACTGAGGCAAAATCTATTCACTGTGTAGAGCAGCTCCGAACAGCACCATGCCCAATCAGTTACTGATGAGCTATCCCGTAGTACTTTTTGCTCAGAAAACCCCTTTAAGCTTAAAGGGGAACTCCGGATAAGAAAAAACGTGTTTTCTATTAAAAGTACATTAAAAGTTAAATATGTGTCTATATAATGTATTACCGTATCTGTGTGGTTCTGCCACACTGGTAGCTGATAGAAATGCAGGAAGTGAAGAATAATGGCCTCTGTACAAATCCACATTGTCTCCTGCTCACTGCTCTCCCACTTTAGGAGACAAATCTTCCATGCCTCTGTCTCACATTGTGTGTGTTTGCTGAGATCAGGCTGATGATGCAGACAGTGGGCAGGGTGTGATGTCACAGGAGGCTTGGCTGGACCCCCTAATCCCCTGAGTGATCCACAATCTCTGACCAGCCATAAGCATTGCTGCACTAATTTCTCTAATTGTGCAGAAGTGTGCTGTGAAATTAGGTCTGTGTTCACACATGTTGGAGTGTCATTGCAGCGTACTGCAGCGTATTCACAAAAATGATGCAGTAACACAAGTAAATGATGCTAAACGGCAGAGAGGATCAGAGCCTTATTGTGGGGCTCAAATTCAAAGATAACAGATGCTTAATCATATGTGCGTGGAAACTTTATTCCAATATCAATGTTACAGGTAGAGAATACAGTGTGCTGTTACAGGTAGAGAATACAGTGTGCTGTGTGGTGTTACAGGTAGAGAATACAGCGTGCTGTGTGGTGTTACAGGTAGAGAATACAGCGTGCTGTGTGGTGTTACAGGTAGAGAATACAGCGTGCTGTGTGGTGTTACAGGTAGAGAATACAGCGTGCTGTGTGGTGTTACAGGTAGAGAATACAGCGTGCTGTGTGGTGTTACAGGTAGAGAATACAGCCTGCTGTGTGGTGTTACAGGTAGAGAATACAGCGTGCTGTGTGGTGTATCAGGTAGAGAATACAGCGTGCTGTGTGGTGTTACAGGTAGAGAATACAGCGTGCTGTGTGGTGTTACAGGTAGAGAATACAGCGTGCTGTGTGGTGTTACAGGTAGAGAATACAGCGTGCTGTGTGGTGTTACAGGTAGAGAATACAGCGTGCTGTGTGGTGTTACAGGTAGAGAATACAGCGTGCTGTGTGGTGTTACAGGTAGAGAATACAGCGTGCTGTGTGGTGTTACAGGTAGAGAATACAGCGTGCTGTGTGGTGTTACAGGTAGAGAATACAGCGTGCTGTGTGGTGTTACAGGTAGAGAATACAGCGTGCTGTGTGGTGTTACAGGTAGAGAATACAGCGTGCTGTGTGGTGTTACAGGTAGAGAATACAGCGTGCTGTGTGGTGTTACAGGTAGAGAATACAGCGTGCTTTGCGGGTGGGCCCACAATGAAATCATAAATTACTGCGAATAATTCAGTAACACAATGAAACTACAATGTGTGAACACAGCCTAGATGTTCTGTAACAGCTTTGGGTGGGGAATGGGCAGGGTGGAGGACTGTGATGAACAGCTGAGGGAAAGCATTGCATTCTGGAACCTGTAGTACTGTGTACAGCTGATAAACCAGGAAGTGCAGAAACACTAAACAGAACAAACCCCCCCCCCCCCCCCCCCCCCCCAAACAAATGGATTTTTGGTAGTTTCAAAAATGGAATGGATAGGTAATGCCTAATACTTCTGCAGATGTTTCTTTTTTTAACCTCTACCTGGAGTTCCCCTTTAATGTTTGACCTGAAGTAAAAAAAGAGTTTATGGAGATGTGCAACACTGGGAAACGTTTAAAAGAGGCCCAAATGTACATGCTTTTTTGTGATTACTGCATTTTGTAGTAAATAGTTTTCTTTAGCCTTTTCTCCATTTAATAAACAATTTTTTCCTTCACCTTTTTAGGGGGCATATTTTGCATGGAAGGCTACGGCAATGGGAAAGAACTATGTAAATGGAAAGACTTTCCTTGAAAAAAGGTACAAATGATTCTTCATAAAGTGTTCAAAGAATGTAAAAATGGGTAGTTAGAAGGCAGGAAGGGAATGAGTTCTTTTGGTGAATGAACTTGGTAGATTGTGAATGTACTGCTTTGGGCTGTGCTCGCACTTCCCTTAGAGGCCTCAGTCAGAGTCCGTTGGAACTCAGAGGGAAAGAATCAAAGTGACAGAAACTCAAAAAATCTTTGATTTATAAATTAGTGGGGCCTCTGTGCGCAGTTTGTGTTTTCACTGTACAGTGGACACATGTTCCATTGCTGGACTCTCTACCATACGTGTTGATACATATGAATATCATATACTTTCTTCATACACTTCCATAAGACTGTATATGTAAAAGAAATGAAAAATGGATTTGTGTATCATACTTTAATATAAGGTACATAGGCAGTTGCAAGTATCAAAGTAATCATAGCAAGTCTTTTACAATAAGGAAAATTGTAAATCAGTATGGTAAATAAAATCAGTGAGATGAGGAGCAATGTTTACTTCATTGGAATAATGACACTGTCAGTATATTGCTTTTTTTTCTTTTTTTTTTGTTAGATACAGCAGTCTTAAAGGGGTACTATGCAGAGCAGGAGAGGTTTTCTATTGGGATTTGCTACTTCTCTGGACAGGTCCTATCACTGACAGAGGTGGCAGCAGATAGCACTGGGTCTGATTGGAAAAAATACACCACTTCCTGCAGGAAATACAGCAGTTGACAATTACTGGAAGACTTGAGATTTTCTAACATAATTTTGCAAGTCTGTAACTTTGTGACAGTTTATTAAAAAAAAAAAAAATTCTGAGGAGTACCCTTTTAAATGTGAGCGGCATATAGGAATAACATTTAAATAATGTAAGAACAGAAAGGCCCCTTTTACACAGCCCTCCTCAGCCAAGGTGCAGGGGAAATGCCTGCATCCTTTTGTGTGGCGGCATATTTTAGCGATATCGGCCGCACATCCTCCTGTGTAAAAAGGAAATGTGCGGCAGATAGTAATATATTTAAATGGCCGCACAAGATGCAATAATTGTTTGTGAGGCCCTGCCGCATGTTTAAAGCGACTCTGCACCCACAATCTGTTCCCCCCCAAACCACTTGTACCTTCGGATAGCTGTTTTTAATCCCAAGATCTGTCTGGGGTCCGTTCGGCAGGTGATGCAGTTATGGTCCTAAAAACAACTTTTGAACTTGCAGCCCGTGCTAAACGGGAGTATCTGTGCCCTAACTTTGCACCATTCATCTGTCCCCCCTCCCCACGCACCTCGTCATTAGGAATGCCACTGGAACATTTACTGCTGTCTGAACATTGCACAGGTGATTAACGATCCAGCCCATGTTCAGTATTCACACAGCTGACAAATAGTAGGCAATCTGCTTGGAGCATTCCTAATGTGCCAGCCTAATGCATACACAATGTAGGCCACGCCCGTTGGGCACGGAAGCTGCCAGTTTAAGGGTACAAACCCACTTGACGTATTTGCTGCGTGAATCAGTCTTAAAAATAAACAGGCAAAACGCAGGTTGGCTTTATACGATTGTTCTGTGTTAAAATACGCAATTGCGTATTTTTGAAGCGTGAAGCTTGTTAGCAAAGCATTAGTTGTTAACAACCTGTGCGAAAAAAGCATGTAGCTTCACGCTTCAAAAATACGCGAATGCGTATTTTAACAACTGATGCTTTGCTAACAACAAGCTTCACGCTTCAAAAATACGCAATTGCGTATTTTAACGCAGAACAATCGTATAAAGCCAACCTGCGTTTTGCCTGCTTATTTTTAAGACTGATTCACGCAGCAAATACGTCAAGTGGGTTTGTACCCTAAAAGTAGTTCTTTAGGACAATGACTGCATCACCTGTCAAATTGTGGGTACAGAGTCGCTTTAATAGCGCCAATCTGTTTAATGAAAAAAGACCCTAAATCAAGAAAAACTATTTTGTGCTTAAAGTAGGAGCCTGAACCCCTTAGCAACTCATAACATATATGTATATCATGGCTTCGCCTGAGGGCCACAGAGAGTGTTCATAATGCCATGCTCTTTCTTGGCTGTTATCCGTGGCACTCAAATGGTTACTTGGCCAGTGTCTGCTAATTAACAATTTAAATGCTGCTGTCAAAACTGACAAACATTTAAATGTTGTTAAAAAGCCTTCAGTGATGGTTTAGCTGCGGGAATCTGCCCTCTGCGATGAACTACATGCTGGCTAATCTGGACAACTGGTCCTAAATTTTCCAGTGTAAACACTTTAGTACACACAAAGTACATTGCATTTTGGGCATCCGAGACATGGTATCCTCTCAGTCAGATGCTGACAAACTCATTCAAGTGACTATTTTTGGGTTGATTTCCATACATGAGTTTCTGTTCAACGGAAAAGTGTGGTTTTGTATCCCATAGGGATTTACGCTGATCTGATTTAGTTTGGTCTGTGTACAGGGCTACTTGGTTTATTGTCAGGTCTGATTGTCTTTATATAGCCATTTGTAGTATTCTTCAATGTTATCATGAGTGTATTTTATTATCATCTAACTGAATGGGGCCCATGCTTGTCTGAGCACAGATACCAGCACCCCATTGTAAGAGAATGCCTGTGGGATAACAGATTGTTGCCTCAGTAACTGAGGTCCTATTGGCTAGAGATTGTGCCTGCAGGGACACTGCTGCTGTTCTGTTATTCTAGTGTAATATTTCTGTGTTTTTTTTCTTTCCCCCAGATATAATGAAGATCTTGAACTGGAAGATGCCATTCACACAGCAATCTTAACACTGAAGGTACGGTGTTCTACATGAGACAAGAAATATTATTGTGTCCTGAGCACAGTAACCTATAATAATACTGCCCTTTATTTCTCCAGGAAAGCTTTGAAGGGCAGATGACAGAAGACAACATTGAAGTGGGTATCTGCAATGAAGCTGGATTTAAGCGACTTACCCCTGCTGAAGTCAAGGATTACTTGTCAGCTATAGCATAAATGGCTTCCAGTTGGGGAGGTCGATTGATGTAGTTTTTTTTTCTGCCACTTAAGGATACAAAATGGTTTTCTTTGCAGATTTTTTTGCATACTTTCTTATTTCTACCTGTCCAACAGATCTTTTTAAAAATGACATGGATCTAATCACAATAAACAATATGAAACAGACTGTCAGCTACTGTCTTCCGTCCTTTCACAGTGTGTACAATTTCTGTATATAGTCACAAGCCAGGGGAAGGGTGGGTTCACATTGAGGAATCCTTGCAGAGAAGTTCCCACTCATGGCCGCGCGCATCTGTCTGTCCCCATAGACTCAATTATATGCACAGGCGGATTTCGCCATATGCTGAAAGAATTAACATTGACGTCTGCCAATAGAATTGGGTCTATGGGACAGACAGAGATGCGATGGGGGAAAGAACGACGGAATCCAGGAGAACAGGTGGAGTGCGTATTCCTCAGTCTGAACATACCTGAATTCTGAGCTAACAGATTTCCCAGTGCAGGGCCCCCATCTGCCTCTTATTTCCTTTACCTTGAGGCTGCCCCACATTGCACTGCCTATACACTGCTCGAGTGCGTGAGGGAGTCCTTACGCCAATCGCAGTGTGGTAAAACTGACGTGTTATCGATGTTGCTCAAGTCAGTACGATTACAGCAATAATTTTTTGGTGTATGGGGCCATTTGAGGTGTAATTTTTTTTTCGCGCCATGATCTGTAATTTTTATTAGTATCACACTTTTGTATGTGCAACTTTTTAATCACAATTTTTTTTCTGCATGTGATGTGGGCTAAAATCAGTTATTTTATGCAGTCTACTGTGCAATATCAGCAATGTAATAATTTTAATAGTTTGGGTGATTTTGCAGGCAGCTTTACAAAATTTTTATTTGTCCCTAGGGGACTTTTATGAGCAAGATTAAACCTGCATAAGAACCTCAAACTTATCCTAAGATAACACAAAATGAGATTTTTACATTCGAATAATACCTACAACCCCCCCCCCCCCCACCCCATATATATATATATATATTGTCCACAACAAAGTCAGTTGAATAGTTCATATATTTTATTTAGACAAAAAAAAAAGTCCCCCCATAAAAACACATACACGGTAGACATTTAAGAAACATCCTAGAGCATCAGGAACCTCAAATCACAGATGAGGTAGAATTATGGGGATTACAATGGACAGATGTTAATATACATTGTTATAAATAAATAAATATCAATAAATACTAGCAGCAGACTACCATAGCACCGTACAATAAGGGAGCAGCAACAAGGTGTATTGCACATTAACCCAACTATCTAAAATATTAATATAGATGTTGCAATAAAGAATGATGTATATACAAATCGGCACACCCAAGCTCACCCCCCTCATCACCCTATACCGACCCAGTAGCCATGCTTCCTGACTCCACACTCCGTGTTTCGCTGCCGCTTTGTCCAGGATTAATGCCATGATTGCTTATAAGTGCAATTGTGAGCCAAACAGGGTCACTAAACCAGAAACAATCCCACCTTCCCATCTCTCTCCCTTTTCACCACTCCCCTGGGCTGGATGTTGGCAGGGATGCTCTAGCCCCCACACCCTCATTGACATGCCGCAGTGCCAAGTTAAAATTTGTTTAATGCATATTACTGTCCCACAAGGCTAGAAAATAGTACCAACGGTTTGGGTTGGGTGGTGTCCAGGACAGATGTGCTTTAAGTACCCAGCACAGAGAATTGCTCTGTGCCGGTTACTAACTGTGCCCACCTGCTTCTTGTAGCAGCTGGTAGTCTGTGTATAGAGCGGGCCCATGTCCTAAGTCTTTAGTGTGCTAAATACTCATAAAACCATTCTTATGTAGTTACTGGGGACACCTACTGTACATAAGTGCCCCATAGTGAGTAAAGAGTTGTACTCCAGCATAAAGCTGCACTATGGGGGCAATCTACTATTATTTAGCGGGTAGCAGGGTATGAGCTGTACACAGAGACAGTTCTCCTTGCACATTTAGACCCTATGACATGGCAACCCTCTGTAAGGCTGGGTGTACATATAGCCGGCGGTCCGGCATCCTTTTGTGACAAATGATAGCAGAAATCCATCAGTTGTCCTAGCTTTTTTTTTTTTTTACGTAAAATATCAAGGTGGTATGGCAGAAACTCTGCAAGCAGCGATCTGATGTATGGTGTGTCTGACTGCGTTAACACGACTGATGCCTTAAAGGGGTACTCCGGGCAAAATATGTTTTTAAATATGTTATTACATAAAGAATGTTATTCAAATCCCTAATATACACTGATTATGGGAAATGCACATATTCTGCTATTTCCCTCACTTTGGTAGGTCAGGCAGGCTCACTTCCTCAAAAAAATGTGACATCACGTCTCCTCAAATGTATGCAGCAGCAGGGGGCGCATGTAAAAGTGTAGAAAGGGAATAGACGTCTATTCTCCATCCCTCCCTCCCTGGGTCGTTCATGCACCTCCTCCTCCTCCTCCTCTGCTCCCCTCCAATCACAGCCCGCCGCCTGGCCCCGTGCAGAGCGCTCGCCCGCCGCCACCCCGTCCTGGCGGGCTGAGCGCTTATGCACCTCTTCCCAAGCAGCTTGCTTCACCGTGCACAGAACCGGGCGGCCGGGTGAGAGCTGAGATGAAGCAATCTGAGCCAGGCTCAGCGCTCACCCGGCCACCTGGTTCCGTGCACGGTGAAGCAAGCTGCTTGGGAGAAGGTACAGCTGCTTGGGAAGAGGTGCGTGAGCACTCACCCTGCCGGGATGGGGCGGCAGGTGAGTGCTCTGCACGGGGACCGGCCAGGGGAGAGATGGGCTCAGAGGGGGCACCTAGTTGGGGTGAGCCACTGCAGCAAGTATAATAGGACCGGGCAGAGGGGTGGGACAGAGGGAGGGGGACATTACCAGCCCAGGGAGGGATGGAGAATAGACGTCTATTACCCTTCTATACTTTTACATGCGACCCCTACTGCTGCATACACTTGAGACGTGATATCACATTTTTTTGAGGAAGTGAGCCTGCCTGACCTACTAAAGTGAGGGAAATAGCAGAATATGTGCATTTCCCATAATTAGTGTATATTAGGGATTTGTATAACTTTCTTTATGTAATAACATATTTAAAAACACATTTTGCCCGGAGTACCCCTTTAAACTCTCCCAATGAAATGAATGGGATCAGCTCAAAGATCCATTTCCCTCCTGGGCTTCACTCCTGCGCCAGAGGGAAATGCCAGGTGAATGTAAACCTGGCCTAAATGTGGATGCTGAATTTGTGCCTAATAAAGGCCATCCTATACCACTGATTCCAATATTATGGCCCTTCGGTGCACCAAAATACCCACCCGCCTGCCCCTCTAGTATTGCCCCCTATTGAATACTGAGTTGTGGGGTAAAGTACTGCCCCCAGTGCACCCAATGGGCTAACTGGCACAACAGTAAAATATCATCTACATAGATATGGTGCATCGAAACGCCGTGGTAGAGGTACCATGTACCAGTATCACTTTGCAACATCCCCTATTAGAACCCCTTTAAATTGTCATCTTTTCACTCTCGGACTTCAACAGAAAATACACAAGGCTGAGAAATCTCACTGATATTTCCCATGATAAAGGACATGTTACTATTCAGAGGCTTCAGTACAGAGTAGACACTTGTTTGGTGTGCAATCTGCTTCAGGATATGTTCACACTCTGCGTTTTTGGCATGCATCTTTGTGTTGTCATTTTAAAACTTGGAGTTCCCCAATCAAGATGGTAAACGTATGTCAAATGCAACAAAAAACGGACCACGAAATCCCGCGTTTACAAGCTGCACAGATGTGTGACGCGGATTTTGGGGCGGAATTTTCAGCCTGTTTGCCGCATGAACGGGTAGGACGCCGGAGCTGTGAGCGCTTTACGCTGTATGGACCCTAGCAATACACCGTGTGATAGTCTGGTGCGGACAGCCTTTCACATCGGTCCATATCCGCATCAGTGACCGTGCACACGGATCCTAGCTGCGCGCGCCCGTATATCACAACTGGCAGCCAGGGGGCGCCCCTACTGCAGAGCACACACTCCCACTCAGCAAGGACTCCACCCGGGCAATATCACTCCCGTCAGGCAGAGCGGCTGCGGTGGCGCATGCGCAGTAGGTTTCCGGATGCCAGCAGTGTACAGCTGGTTGCTCCTGTGCTGCCTTCTGTAGTTACTGCAAAGGTGAGAAACGTGACTGTACAGACAGGTGACGGTAACGCGGAGTCATGTGGTAGTACTGTCTGCTCGTTATGGGCCTGACCACTCTGCCACCCATGTACTGTAGTGTCCAATGTGCCAGTCATACTGGGCAGTGTGTATGTCAGGGCTGGGCCGGCCCTGTATGCTGTGTAGCGGAGCAGCTGCTGTAGTAGGGGCTGATAGGTGGACATGGAGCAGCTTGCACCAGGGCAACGCTGATGCAAGCTTCATAGTGATGACACTTGTCATGTGGCAGTCTCAGCTCTGCTACATCTGTATAGGAAATGGCAGAGAGGGGGGCGGGGGCCGTGTTCTGCACGTTATACTGTATGTTACAATTAAATGTATGGAAACCGCGAAACAGACAGAAAAGTGTATTGCGAACCCAGCCCGAGGGGGTGCGAGTGCGAACCCAGCCCGAGGGGGTGCGAGTGCGAACCCAGCCCGAGGGGGTGCGAGTGCGAACCCAGCCCGAGGGGGTGCGAGTGCGAACCCAGCCCGAGGGGGTGCGAGTGCGAACCCAGCCCGAGGGGGTGCGAGTGCGAACCCAGCCCAAAGGGGTGTGAGTGCGAACCCAGCCCGAGGGGGTGCGAGTGCGTACCCAGCCCGAGGGGGTGCGAGTGCGAACCCAGCCCAAAGGGGTGTGAGCAGTGTGAGTGCGAACCCAGCCCAAAGGGGTATGAGCAGTGTGAGTGCGAACCCAATCCCTGTAACCCCTTAATGACACGTGTTGTATGTTTACGGCACAGCTGTGTGCTCTTTATGGGTGCCATAATATACACATTTTTAGTATACAGCGATCTCAGGAGCCGAGGCTCCATGTAACTGGGATACATAGATACTATCAAAAAAGTATGTCAGTGTATAGTGCGACGTACCAAAAATGGCATCATGGACTTTAATGCACCAAGCATAGTGTACTAGTGAGTGTGTTCAGTCCATTTCCTGATTATGTAACTTTATCTCCCAGGAATCGTGCAGCACATGCTTTGGGGTCCCCCAATATAAACATGCGGGAAATGAACTGAACATAGTAACTGTTTGGTCTGCTAAGGTGAATGAATATAAAGAGAAGATCCAGCTGTATTTGTATGGTGTCCATACAGCACATTTATTGCATGATGTGCAGGGTATAGCCGTAGTCTGTGCACATCAGGTAATGCATTTGCTGTGTGGACACTGGATGCTCTTTATATTGACTGTTTATGTCTGCAGTGGGGATTTCAGACTCTCCAGTGTCCAAAGCAAAATTTGGCTGTAAATTTGAGGTAAAAAATACTTATTTTTAATGTAATACTGCGCTACATTAAAATCAATGGGAAATTGGCCTGCCGGGCACACCCCGTATAGGATAACGGCTGTAATTAAGGGAGACTGTCCAAATAATGAATATGCTCTAGGGCTGTGGAGTTGGAAAAATAAACCGACTCCAGTTTAAAAAAAAAAAACTTTTAAAATGTTATTTTTTCACATAAATTTTATAAATGTTTCTCATGAATATAATTAGTTTTATCACTCAGAGACCCTTTTTATAACAACCAGAAAAACCCTTTTGCAAACATTTAGTTAGCAGGGGTGAAGCATTTCCTTCATATATCAATAATAAAGCACTGGCCTTAGTAGATAAGGGTGGTCGGGGGGACGTCATCAGTCACTATTTGGCAGCTTGCTTCTGAGCTGCAAAAATCCATTGTGTGTGTGTGTCTGTGTTTGTGTGTGTGTGTGTGTGTGTGGGGGGGGGGGGGGGGAGAGATCTGTGCTGTTCTCTTGCTGGATAATTGTATATGAGCAGCAGTGTAATATAGTGTGAGCTATGGCTGCAGCAGGCTGTGTGTGCGTGATATGGCTGCAGCAAGCTGTGTGTGTGAATGCTATGGCTGCAGCAGGCTGTGTGTATGTGTGCTATGGCTGCAGCAGGCTGTGTGTGCTATGGCTGCAGCAGGCTGTGTGTATGTTATGGTTGCAGCAAGCTGTGTGTGTGTATGCTATGATTGCAGCAGGCTGTGTGTGTTAGAGAGGTGGAAATTAAAGGGGCATTCTGGGCAACAGTGAAAAATCCAGGTGGAACAGGGAGTGGTGGGATCATAATGAAGAAATCCTATTTACCCATTCCTTGCCCACATAGTGCAGCATCATGACTCACGGTTCCAAGCCGGGCTCCGGATCCTGTGAAGTCACAGCCCCACTCAGAAATGCCCGCTTAGCCAATCAGTGAGTGAGGCGGTACACAGCTGAAGTCACTGACTGGCTGAGCGGGTAGTTCCTGCCACTGTGATTCAGGAGCACTGGTGTTGAGAGAGAGCTGATCACTGTTTGACCTCTATATCACTATGGCTGACCCCTCTATATCACAAGTATCTGCCATTGTTAGCAGTTTTTCTTTGGGTATTGTGAATATTTAGGTAGAAACATAGAAGTTTGTCAGCAGGAAAAGACCACCTGCTCCATCTAGTCTAGTTTTCAGTTGTTCAGGACATGGGGGCTGGAGACTGGCTGCATCCACTACACATACAGGAGAAGCTGCTTTATATCTTTGCCTTATTCCCTTAGTAGTCACCCCAGGATCATGTAGGATATTAAACAGAAGCTGCTGAGCCAAATCTACTTTACCCTAGTTCGATAAGTCAGTGCCTGATAAAATTTGGCAGTCAGAGTTGCAGTGTGAGTGCAGAGTATGCTTAGTATAGTATGCTTAGTATAGTATGCTTAGTATAGTATGCTTAGTATAGTATGCTTAGTATAGTATGCTTAGTATAGTATGCTTAGTATAGTATGCTTAGTATAGTATGCTTAGTATAGTATGCTTAGTATAGTATGCTTAGTATAGTATGCTTAGTATAGTATGCTTAGGGTATATTCACACGAACGGGCTCGCAGTGAGATTCTCGCTGCGAGCTCGGCAGGTCCTGGCAGTTCCCATACACTACATACTTGCTGCGGTCTAAACGACCGCAGCGAGTATGTAATTCTGCCGCCCTTAACCCCTTCTGCTCCCGGCCGTCTCCCCCACTGTAAGCATACTTTACCTGTCCTTGCTGCATGGGTCCGGCGTCCTGCTCTCCTGTCCGGCCAATTAGTGTGTTGCCCAGCCGCAGCCACTGATTGGCGGACGGGAGAGTAGGACGCCGGACCCATGCAGCGAGGAGAGGTAATGTATGCTTACAGCGGGGGAGCCGGCCGGGAGCAGAAGGGGTTAAGGGCGGCAGAATTACATACTCGCTGCGGTCGTTTAGACCGCAGCAAGTATGTAGTGTATGGGAACTGCCAGGACCTGCCGGGCTCGCAGCGAGAATCTCGCTGCGAGCCTGTTTGTGTGAATATACCCTTAGTATAGTATGCTTAGTATAGTATGCTTAGTATTTACCACCTGCTTTTACAACAGTTTTTTCACCTGTTCACACATTGTTTTATTTCCGCTTAAAATTACAGCAGTGTTTTGGTATTACAGTGGTACCTCGGTTCTCAAACTTAATTGTTTCCGCAAGGTATTTTGAGAACTAAGCAGTTTAAGAACCGAGCAGCGTTTTTCCATAGGAAATAATGTAAATGTGTGTAATTGGTTTCAGCAGCCACCAATAATTCCCTACAGTACCCATATATTACATTGCAAAGTGCCCAGTTTAACATGTACAGTACAGAATAGCACTATACTGTACAGTACATTATACACAAGAAATATTCAACAAAACCAGCAATTATAGTACAGCAGTCACTAACTCGTCACTTATCCTTTACTGCAGTGCTTCTCAAACTGTGAGGCGCCCCCTAGTTGTTGGTGAGGCCCAGCTGGGGAGGCAGTTTGCACAAAGTAACTATGATCTGCACAGTCCTTTTTCTGTTTCCAAAAATATCCATTTTAGCAACATTATTAATTTATTCTGTACTTAATTTATTAGTACCTAGTGCTTGTGGGATGGGTGAAAGGTAGCCCAGCTTTTAAAAGGACTTTCACCACAGATGGTGAGGCCCAGGCATTGCCTTGGTCTGTTGGGTGAGGCTCCAGTAGAAAAAGTTTGAGAAGCACTGCTTTACTGTATTGAGTCCCCCCCATCCCAGCACTCTAAAAGTATGGGAGATGGTGGTGCACTGACTGTACTACTACTGTACTGTATATGCACTCCAGCAGTCTTATACAGTACTGTACTCTATTTGAAGCCTCGCCAGTGCTAAACTCACCAGTTACAACCCACCGTCCACACTTGCAAAAACGTACAGATGCCGAGAACTTAGACTGGGGGCCCGAAAAGTGTTTGAGAACCAAAGCAATCTTTCCTAGAAAATACAGTTTGAGTTCCAAGCAGTTTGGGAACTGAGCAGTTTGAGAACTGAGGTACCACTGTATTTTTCTGTGTGTGAAAAATACTTTGTTGAAGGTCCCTTTGAATTTGACAGCATTCTGTTTTTTGGGGTTGATGTCTTTTTAGGAAGAGGTCTATCAGCCTGGCACATCTAGACTGCAATCTTTGGCCACTCTTTCTTGCAGAAAATGCTCCAAATCAGTGAGATGGCATCTCCTGTGAACTCTTTATGTCATCCCACTGATGACATGTCTGGGACTTTCCAAAAGGTTGATCTCCCTTTAGCAAAGCTATTCTTTTGTTGATGTGGAGGTGTGCTTTGTACTGTTGTAGTGGCTGAAGGATCTTTGTTTGTGATAGTTAATGGTTAGAAATGACTTTTGTCTAATAGGACCCTAAAGCCCCAGTTCCAGGTGCAGCAAAACAACCCAAAAGTACTATGCTTCCTGCACCATCCTTTACTATGGGTATGGTGTTCTTTTGGTGATGTGCAGTGTTGTTTTTGCCACAATGTTGCCAAAATCACAGTGCAAGCTGGAGCGTGCAGCTGGTAATGTAAGTACTGGCCGGAGGGGGGTTAAGGGGGCTGTCACGTACTTACTCGCAGCAGGATGCCAGTGTATGTATTCTCATTGAAAATGACAGGCAAGGGAATTTGCAGTGGGAAATCCGTTGCAATTCAGTTTGTGTGTGTTTCTACCCTGAAGGTGCAAACAAATCTGGAATTTATCTTGGTCTAATTTTTATATATGGCGTTTAACAGGACTGTTGTAGACTTTTATATCCGCTGTAGTTGATGTGTAATGTAATGGAAGCTTGCACCAGATACAATGAAATTTAACAGCTGCATTTTGTGTTTTCATTTTTTTTTTCTCTGCTTTTTAGAAATAATGCTGCCAACATGTCTGTGGATACTATGCTCTGTGATCGTATAACAATTGCCAAAGAACTAATAAAGAGGGCAGAACTCCTCTCCAAGTCTCGAGCTGGAGGTGTTGAAGGTGGAGCAAAACTATGCAGCAAACTTAGGGCGGAACTAAAGTTCTTACAAAAAGTGGAGACTGGGAAAGTAGCCATTAAGGAGTCCCATTTAAAAAGCACTAATCTCACTCACCTACAAGCCATCATCGAGTCAGCGGAGAGCCTAGAAGATGTGGTCAGTGTTCTCCATGTCTTCAGCTACAATGACCAGTTTGGTGAGAAGCAGACACTGGTGGTTGATGTGGTTGCCAATGGCGGCCACACATGGGTTAAAGCCATAGGGAGAAAGGCAGAGGCTCTTCATAATATATGGATTGGACGTGGTCAGTATGGCGACAAAAGTATCATAGAACAAGCAGAAGACTACCTGCAAGCTAGCAGTCAACAGCCTGTACAGTACAGCAGTCCTCATATCATTTTTGCCTTTTACAATAGTGTCTCCAAGCCTATGGCTGAAAAGCTAAAAGAGATGGGAATATCTGTACGGGGTGATATAGTCGCTGTTAACTCATCTGTGGGAATTGTTCAAGAAGAAAACTATTTAAGCTGTAGCGAATCTGATGAGGATGAGGACTTGGAGCTTCTACATATTGACAAGGTAGATAGGGAAAATATAGTTGCCAGTGTGGCTTTTCCTAGAGAAATTAAGGTAGAAGTCTGCAAGCGCGTGAACTTGGACATCACAACTCTAATAACTTACGTATCTGCTCTCAGTCATGGGGGCTACCATTTTATCTTTAAAGAGAAGGTTTTGACAGAGCAGGCAGCACAGGAAAGTCATGAGAAAGTATTACCTTTGCTAGACTCCTTTATGGAGGGCAAGGAACTCTTTGCCTGTGAGTGTGCTGTGAGGGATTTCAAGTCCATATTGGAGACTTTAGGAGGAGCGCATGAGAGAGAACGAGCTGCTTCACTGCTACAGAGAATTACTGTAGTGCCTGATCAACCTTCTGAGCGTGCCTTAAAACTTACTATCAGCTCCAAAATCAACAGCCGTTCAGTCTCCATATTTGGGACAGGGGACACTTTGAAGGCAATTACCATGACTGCTAATAGTGGCTTTGTAAGGTCAGCTAATAACCAGGGTGTTAAATTCAGTGTGTTTATTCACCAACCTCGAGCACTTACGGAGAGCAAAGAGTCTTCCGCAACTCCCTTACCAAAGAATCATGTCTTCCGACCTGCACTGACCTCAGCTGCTGTTTGTATGTCAGGATCACATTAGCTTCGCTTTCTTATAGGAGGAAGTTTCAAATGTTCAGTCAGCATATCACACAATATGGCTACCTTAACATATCCTGTGCATAATCATGTTCAATAAAGAGGTGAAACTATGCACTTTAGCCACACTTGGTTTCATAGTGTTTTATATTCCTCCTAAGAAGCTATTGGCTCTTGGCAATGTACTTATTGGTTTTATGCAAGTAAAGCTTATTCTCAGAAGTTATAAAATGTTAAAGCCAATGTAACACTGTACCACAGTTTTTTACATGAACAGACCAGACCCACGGTCCTTTTTTTCAACCACTGCCTGGTTCCCACACCTGGAGCTGGTTTGTTACCGACCACCGGCTGGGCATGAAGCACTGGGGGCAGGCCTGTCGGCCCCCAGTGTGACAATCTCCCCTCTGTGATGCAGCTGTATTGATTTTAATGGAGCCCTGTCACAGAAGGGAGGGGGTTTCTGCATACTGGGGGCCAGCGGGCCCGCCTCCAGTGCTTCATTGCAATAAGGCTCCATTCACTTCTATAGAACTGAGCAGCAACCCCCCCCCCCCCCCCAAGCTGGATACAAGAGTGGGGCTATCTCTGGAAGAAAGTGGCCATTTTTTTTTGCAGCGCTGGATAACCCCTTTAAGTGACCAGGACAGATTTTCATTCTTCGGGAGTAAACAATCTGTACATACAGAGATATTGAAAGCTGCGAGAAAGGGATACACAATATATACAGTATATGGCAATGGAAAAGTTCTTATGCAGAGATTTGTGTTAGAACAGAAAACTAAACTTAAAGGAAAACAATATCAGCAGGTTTGTATGCATGAACCTGCTGAGATTCTAATAGCTGCTTACTTCCTCTTAACGCTTGTAAGTCCCATGGTTTTGGTGAAATTTGATTGTATAAAATAGTCAAATTCGATCCTTTGGAGCACTCGAGCGTTCCTTGTTCCTCCAGAGCACAATTCGGCGCACCCACCGCTTCGAATTAGCATATTTGTACATCAAGCCCTCCCCCAATAAAGGTTTAAATCGTCCTTTCCTATGATACAAATAAAAATATGTAAAAGAAAAAAATAATCGTAGTGTGAGGAATTGTCCGAAAAAGACCATTATAATATGAAAAAAGAATTATATATCAGAAAAAAATGAATAAAAAGTCATCAAAAATTCACTTTTACAGCAATATACCAATAAAAAATATAAACCATGTTGCAACAAATGTCGCCCCAACCAGCCCCCTAGCCTAGGTGGAAAAATAAAAATGTTATGGCTCTTAGAAGCCAAGGAGGAACATTGCTTCAATTTGACCTGGACGTCTGTGTATCAATGACCTTTGGTCATGAAAATGTGAAAGGGCAACTCCAGTGAAGTTTTTTTCTTTCAAATCAAGACTTATATGTCATAGACATAGATATGCAAGATGTACAGCAGCTGATAAGTACTGGAAGACTTGAGATTTTTTTTAATAGATGTAAATTACATATCTCTGCCACTTTCTGACACCAGAAATTGCCCTTTAAACACCTATGGGGTCAATATGCTTAGTACACTGTACATGCCCGGATAAATTCCTTAAGAGGTGTGGTTTCCAAAAGGGGGGCACTTATGGGGGAAGCTTACACCGTACTGGTACCATGGGGGGCTCTGCAACTGTGACATGGCACCCCTAAAACCATTCCAGAAAAATGTGCACTGAAAAAGCCAAAAGCCCATTTTGAGCTCTGCCATGCATTCAATAATACCCCTCATCCATATGTGGAGTATTGGCTCACTCGGGAGAAATGTCAGAACTAATTTTGCTCTGCTTATTCTGTATTCATTGTGAGAAAGAAAGAAAACTTCTAGGGTAAAAACCATGTGTACAAAAAAAAAAAAAAAAAAGCCTTTCTTGCCATAAATAAATGTGTTGAAGTCAATGCAAACAGCTGCCCTTGTTCATACAATGTATTGAACAATGGCTGTGGAAATATAGCCTAAAACTTAAAGAGAACCAATCACCAAAAAATCACTGTCCCTATTATCAAAGGTAACCTCTCCCTATGTCTATCTATGAAGATACAGACTGCCTTTGCAGTCTGTATCTTATCCCTTTACCCAATTCTCTTGTTTGATGAACGAAGGCCGGGCGCCGCCATCTTGATTACGTCACTTTGCGTTTCACCGCTGGAACGCAAGTGACGTATTAAAGATGGCGGCGCCCGGCCTTCGTGCACCGAACAAGAGAATCAGGTAAAGTATAAGATACAGACTGCAAAGGCAGTCTGTATCTTCATTTTGTGTATTTATGAAGATACAGACTGCCTTTGCAGTCTGTATCTTATACTTTACCTGGTCCTCTTGATCCCTGCAGCAAGGCCGGCGCCGCCATCTTGAATACGTCGCTTGCGTTCCACCGCTGGAACGCAAGTGACGTATTCAAGATGGCGGCGCCCGGCCTTCCAGCACTGAACAAGAGGATCAGGTAAAGTATAAGATACAGACTGCAAAGGCAGTCTGTATCTTCATAAATAGAGTGCTTTTGCAGTATGTTTCTTATACTTTACCTAATCCTCTTGTTTGGTGCAGCAAGTCCGGCGCCGCCATCTTGATTACAGTACTTGCGTTCCAGCGGTGGAACGCAAGTGACGTAATCAAGATGGCGGCGCCCAGCCCTGCTGCCTCTATGCATGACGGGAGCTTCCTGTCTCGAGCCGGCTCTTTTGAAAAGAGCCGGCGCGAGGCAGGAAAGTAAAACGTCTGTAATTAGAAAACGCGGCAATAAAAATGATTGATTATATTTACAAATATTCTTAAAGTTACAATATACATCCAATAAGGAAAAAAAAATTTTTTGATTTTCGGCCGTGATTGGTTCTCTTTAAATTCTACAAAACAAATCTGGATTCAAAATGATCGCCAAACACCTCAATAAATTCCTTGAGGGTTGTCCTTTTTACCAATATGGTTTCTTTTAGGGGTGTTTCTTATGTCTTGGTAGCCCAAGGCCTCTGCAAACCTGAAATGGTGCCTACAAAATATCCTAAGAAAAAGGTGGCCCCAAAATCCATTATGGCCTCCTTTATGTCTGAGGCCTGTGGTTGAGTCAAGTCAGAATTGGGGCATATTAAGTTGCACTTATAGTATTGAGTTGCACTCATTAAATTCTACCTCCATTTCTCCTTAATTTGTTTGAAACAGCGACATGTCAAGGTAACAGAAGGCGCACCATTGAGTAAATCTTACGGTATAGTAGGAGACATGGTGAGTGAAGGACCAACTCACCTATGCAGGTTGCGCTCTACATCTACTAGTGCATTGGAATATAGATGTACAAAACATTTCACTCCTCTGTTATGGAAGTTATTGGATATTTCCAAACTTTAAAATGTAGGGAGAGGTTCTGGATATACAGACGGAATACTCTTAATCCGGGGGGTCTGAATAAAGCCTTTAAATTGAATATTTAAAGGGAACCCCCGGTACCCTAGACCTATCTCAGGTGCTGACAGCGTGCTGTAGTTGGCAGTCCCCTTGTCAGCATGTTACCTTTTGGTAAATTTTCCATGCAGTGGATTATGTACAACCTCACGTCTCCTGCTATAATCAAGAGTCAAACAGGAGCTGTAGCTCAGAGTTTGTACAACACTCTAGTACACCTCACCACTGCTTCCTCCTTTGTCTTCTTCATAAATAATCAATGCTGCCTGGCCTCCTGCTCACTCAGCTGTCAGCCAGTGTCTCTGATTGCAGATCAGTCCTCTGTAGACAGCTTATTTCTGAAAGAAATACTGAGATATAGTTTATTCTCTGAGCGCAAATGTGTTGGTCTAGAGACCACCAGCAGTTCTTTCTTTGGTTTGAATCCCCTGATGGAAATGAAATATGTCTTTATTTTCTCTTTTTTTTCTTATTATTGTATCATTTTTAAAAGTGCAAAGAATTCCCAATCAGGTCCAAATTAGTTTTAAAAGTCGTTTTTTTTTTTAATACAATGATGTGAAAAATTTAAAAAAGTTATTTATTTTTATTTTACACATCATTGTATTAGTTACGTTTTTCTAACTTGGACCTGATTAGGAATTCTTTGCATAATGATACAATAATAAAAAAAAAAAATTAAATTATATTTCATTTCCATCAGGGGATTTGAACCAAATAAACACCTGCAGATGGGCAGATAGTCAGGTGATTTACCCCTAGACCACAGCTCAAACACTAACTAGGAGGTTCAACTATATCTGGTTGCAGGTCAGTCCCTTTCTTGGCAGAAACTGATCTTAAACATTGAAATCTCCTGCTGTTTACTGTCCATCAAGCGCCACTGATGCTCCTTGGACTTAAAGGGGTTATCCAGTGCTACAAAAACATGGCCACTTTTTCTCCTATCTTGTCTCCAGATTGGGTGGGGTTTGGAACTCATTTCCATCGAAGTAAATAGAGCTAAATTGCAAACCACACCTGACCTGGAGACAAGAGAGGGGGGAAAGTGGCCATGTTTTTGTGGCACTGGATAACTGCTTTAAGGATTACTCCTAGGTTCCATACACCGATCTCAATAGAAATTCTGGTATCACAGGATAAACGAATCACATGATTTGTAATGAAAAAAACATGGGATAAAACATTAGAAATGAAAAACATCTATGCATTTAAACGCCATAAAAAACCACATAAATGCAGAAAAAACTGCTTGCAGCATTTCTGGCATTTTGTTGAGGGGGGGGGGGGGGGGGGGGGGGGAGTGCTGAAAAATGGCACAAAAAAAGAGAAAACACCCAAAAAACTACCAGAGTACATGCATGTTATTCATGGTATTTTTTTTCAGCCCAAAACAACAAAAGTTTGTGTCTGAAGGTTTTGCTCCTTTTTTTTTTTTTTTTTTTTTTTTTGCATCCATCCTTTGTTTTGGCTACAAATGCCACAATGCTAAATGTGAACCCAGTGTTAAAGTGTAACTGTCATGTTTTTTTTATTGCAGAAATCAGTAGTATAAGCGATTTTAAGAAACTCTGTAATAGGTTTCATCGGCCAAAAAAGCCTCCTTCTGTACTCAAGAAACAATCTCCCAGCCTCCCCCCCTGACTTCTTATCTGTGCATTATCAGGCAAACACGTCTTCATTACAGAGAAGCCAGTGAAGACGGGCTCTGCTCTCTCCATTGTAAGCCTATGAAGGGGGGAGGGGCCGAGGGAGAGGAGGGAGCAGGAAGAGGTGACATGAAGGTCAGCTGTTTGTAGACTCTCTGGGCACCTAAAGCGCTAAATTCAGGTGTCAGAAAGGTCAGTGCTTATCTATGAACTTACTGAGAGAAGATTGCAGGGTGTTGTGCTTTGCAGAAATCCTCCATGCTCACTCACTCCTCTCAGCCCCTCCCCTCTCCATAGCCACATAATGGAGACAGAAATCCTGCTTCATTTGATGTGAGGGGGGAGGCTGGGAGATTGCTTTTTCAGTACAGAAGGAAACTCTTTTAGTACATAAAACCTATTACAGAGTTTCTTAAAATCGCTTGTACTGTTGATATTTAATGTTTTCAGAAAAATGGCCCTGAAATGACAGTTACGCTTTAAAGTTTGGCTGCTGATAGGATCAGAGGTGTAAAAGAAGTCCTGGAATGTATAGAGGCCATGTCCATGCCACAGCTGTAAGTGTCTCTACCTTCATATTTCGAGTAGAAAGTGTGGCAATGACCTCATTCCATCAAAGCGTAACCACAATCTGACCCCCCTAAACCGCTTGTACCTTCAGATAGCTGCTTTTAATCCAAGATTTGTTCTGGGGTTCGTTCGACAGGTGATGCAGTTAGTCATAAAAAACAACTTTTAAACTGGCAGCCCTGTGCCCTTTTGCCCGGGGCTTAGTTTGTGTATGCATTAGACTAGCACAAGTTCTCTGTCCCTCCTCCCCACCCTCTTCCCCATTTTTCCTATTCATCTGCAGTGGAAACTACACAGGTGCCTTAACAATCCAGCCCATGTGCCGTCCTCTCATAGCTGATGAATAGGAGACAATCTGCCTGGAGCATTCCTAATGATGAGGAGGGACAGAGAGGTTGTGCCAGCCTAATGCATACACAATGTAAGCCACGGCTAAAGGGCACGGGGCTGCCAATTCAAAAGTTGTTTTTTATTACATTAACTGCATCACCTGCCGAACGGACCCCAGGACAGATCTTGGATTAAAAGCAGCTATCTGACGGTACAAGCAGTTTGGGGGGGTCAGATTGTGGGTACAGAGTCACTTTAACAACCATTTCTTCTTAGCAACAACTGAAGCTTTTACCATTATTTTTTTGTTGCACGGTTGTTTTTGCATTTTGATACACAGCCAGCAGGTGGTGCATATACATCATTCTGTATTAGAACCTATATAAAAGCACTGTTTTCTGAATGGTGTTCATGCATACTAGCTACAGTGATGTGGGCTGTATACAGTTCTTTTTGTCACATTTGTTCAAAAGAGTCATTTTAGGGATCACAACAATAACTATACAAAGTATGGTATGATGCAATCAAGGTTTTTATAATAAAGATTGTGAAATTCACTAGGAAAGAGCTAGGTGGGCTAGGACTAGGTTCATAAACCCCCCACTAAATCTGGCTGTGTATTTTGCCACATATCAGCCCTTTGCAATGGGGCTTATTCATGTCTTGACTTTCCAATCACTTTTTTGCACAGACAATATACACTTGAAGAAAATAGATGTTGTATCTAAAATTCCATGCCTCAGTCTTCATTTGCTGTTATTGCTTTTTGTATTTTTATATAGACCTTAATAAATGTGTCATAGTTTGGTGTGAGCTCTGGCGCATAATTCATTTAAAACAATGGCACCACACAACTATGTACATCTCAGCACCATGAGCTCTTGGAGTAGTTGAGGTTGCGGACAACTGCGTTCACATTAGGATGTTAAGGTACTGGAGAGGAAGGGCAGAGTAGTCCATGTCTATAAAACTAGCATCTGTTCAAGCAGCAATAATGGATGTATACCACTCAGATAAAGTATTCTATGTGCTTATTGAATAAATGGCTACAAATGAGGATTTTGGCTGGAATGTGAGATCCTTAGTGTTGTAATTTCTGAATGTGACCACAATGGGGCAGTGTTTCATGAAGATGACGCAAAGGCTTTGTTTTCTTAAAACAGGAAAAGCTGTAAGGGAATGAAATTACCCTTGCTGACAAGAGGCCAAACTTAAATTGGGTTACGTTACCTGCCAGAACGTGTTCATGTTATTTACATACACTAGGCAGTTAACTGTTTTCTGACTAACTACAGCTTTTTGCTGAAAATGCTGATGTATAATTCTGTGTGTATAAGTGATAAGGAACACTTAGGAATAGCATAATATTATTTTAGTTAGGTTGGATAACTCCAAATGTAAAAGGTCTGTAATTTCAGACCAGATGTACTATGTTGTATGCATCAGGCCTTACCTGCACCAGTATTGGAGGAAAATAAATTTCTTGGAAATGTTCTTAGAACTTTTTCTACAAAAAGTCCACATGTCTAAAGCACTTCTTTGTCATTTTGTCAATAGGTGAGGGCCCTGAGACCAAAATTGTTGACATGTTACTATGGCATCTCAAAAGTAGTTTTAAATGTGATAATTACCCTTTAATTTTGATAATGTCATTTTTTTCTGCAGAAATCAATAGTACAAGTGATTAAACTCTTATAGGTTTTATGACTAATCACTTCTTTTCTGTGAAATCCATCCCCCCGACCTCCCCAGAATACCCTCAAGAGGACATCAACAACATGACGGGCGGCGGCCTGCGTCAGGACGTGGGAGGGATTCGTGTGAGCGGCACGGGGAGGGAGGGATTGATCTGAGCATCATGGGGAGGGAGGGGTTCATGTGAGCGGCACAGGAAGGGAGGGATTCAAGTGAGCGGCACAGGGAGGGAGAGATTCATGTGAGCAGCATAGGGAGGGAGGAATTCATGTCAGCGGCACGGAACAATCAAAGGGAGGGAGGGGCGGGTGTTGGTGGACGGCCTTACTTTTGGGGTGGGGGTGCCTTATTTTTGGGGGGATACCTTACTTTGGGCTACTTAGTAGACTAGTTGAGGTGTGTTTTTTAGTGGGATACTTTATTTTTGGGGAAACACGGTATGGAGGGGGGGGATCAAGAAAGATGAGTGAGCAAGAAGAGGAGACATGCAGCTGTTCAATTTGCAGAGAAGGGGGTTGGGGAAAACACCCATAGAAATAAATGATAGAATGTTCTGGAGATCAGATTTTACATCACAAAGATTGTCAGTGTCTGACCACACCCCCTCCTCAAACACACACACACACAATAATGGTAGTTGGCAAAGTATAATGAAGCCTTAGCAACGTGCACTATGGTGTCTCTGCAGCTGGCAATAAAACTCCCAATGTTTATAACCAGGCTCTGTATAACACTGCCAATGTTGTATGTAACCAGGCTCTGTATAACTCTGCCAATGTTGTATATAACCAGGCCCTGTATAACACTGCCAATGTTGTATATAACCACGCTCTGTATAACACTGTCAATGTTTATAACCAGGCTCTGTATAAAGTCTTATAACATGACATCTCAGTTTGGCTATTAGGTAGTTACGATGTTAAGTTTTTTGTTTTTCTAATGTGCATAAGCTACAATATACATAAACTGCTGAACTGCCACAGGAATATAGTGTATTAAGGGGTATATAGGGCTCCTGGCAATTTCCCCGTAAACAAAAAAATGAGGGCAAAATTGGCCTCCTGGGCACCCTTGGAACAAATCTAACACACTGACACTTTATACCCAGGCAGTGCCAGGTAAATTTTCTAGTATACAGAGCTATATGGCTCTTGATGGCAGAACCGCAAGGAAAGAATCGACTGATTGTTTGTTTAGACCCTGACCTAAAATCGTCGGGCGCACATTGTTACGTGTAATAGCGATAAACGGCTGACAGTTGAACAAACAGTTAATACATTACCTCTCTACGATTGGCTGAGCAGCCTGTCAGTTCAGAGACCGCTTCAAAGCTGCAGCCATGGGACCAGGAAGCATGCAGAGCTCAGAAGAAGACCAGAAGCGTGGAAAGGTAATATATTTACTGTTTGCGCAGGGGCTGCACAGACATCCATGCAGCCCTTGCTAAACGATTATCAGGCTGTGCAAAAGAGGAGCCTGTGGAGCCTCATTGAAGAGTCTCAAAACACAGGACTAGCCAGATATCCCTCCGGGAAGGACCCAGCCAAGGGGCAGCTCCTGTTAGGAAACCACCAAAACCACCATATTAAGTGGCCCTATAAGTTAGTGTAATGACAAGGGATAAACCAAGGCTAGGTAACCATCCACATACAGCTGTTTCAAGGTCTTGCCCCTTATCAGTGTGGAGCAGGATTCTGGCTAGGTGGGAGCAATGCCTAGTAGAGCCATAAGATTATCAGGCTGTGTAAGGGTCAATTTACACAGAAAGATTATCTGACAGATTATCTGCCAAAAATTTGAAGCCAAAGCCAGGAGTGGATTTAAAAAGAGGAGAAATCTCAGTCTTTCCTTTATGATCTGATTGCTGTTTATAGTCTGATTCTGGCTTTGGCTTCAAATCTTTTGCAGATACTCTTTCTGTGTAAATGGCCCTTATACAGTCATGGCCAAAAGTTTAGAGAATGATACAAAAATTTTTACAAAGTCTACTGCTACAGTTTTTAAAATGGCAATTTGCATATACTCCAGAATGTTATAAAGAGTGATCAGCTTAACAGCAATTACTTGCAAAGTCAATATTTGCATAGAAAATGAACTTTATCCACCAAAACACATTTCAACATCATTGCAGCCCTGCCTTAAAAGGGCCAGCTAACATTGTTTCAGTGATTGCTCCATTAACACAGGTGTGGGTGTTGATGAGGACAGGGCTGGAGATCAATCTGTCATGACTAAAGGAACTGTACCATCAGGCCTGGGCTGAAGCACTGGAGGCGGGCTGACCCACCCCCAATCAGAGGAAACCCCTGTTCCTCTATGATACAGCTCCATTGATTCTAATGGAGCAGGGTCATAGAGGAGCGGAGGTTTCCTCCCATTGGGGGTGGGTCAACCGGCCTCCAGTGCTTCAGCCCAGGCCTGATGGTACAGTCCCTTTAAGTAAAAATGACACCACTGGACACTTTAAAAGGAGGCTGGTGTTTGGCATCATTGTTTCTCTTCTGTTAACCATGGTTATCTCTAAAGAAACATGTGCAGTCATCATTGCACTGCACAAAAATGGCCTAACAGGGAAGAGTATCGCAGCTAGAAAGATATCACCTCAGTCAACAATCTATCGCATCATCAAGAACTTCAAGGAGAGAGGTTCCATTGTTGCCAAAAAGGCTCCAGGGCACCCAAGAAAGACCAGCAAGCGCCAGGAACGTCTCTTAAAAAAGTTTCAGCTGCAGGATCAGGCTACCAGCAGTGCAGAGCTTGCTCAGGAATGGCAGCAGGCAGGTGTGAGAGCATCTGCAGGCACTGTGAGGCGGAGACTCTTGGAGCAAGGCCTGGTCTCAAGAAGGACAGCAAAGAAACCACTTCTCTTCAGAAAAAACATCAGGGACATACTGATATTCTGCAAAAGGTACAGGGAGTGGACTGCTGAGGACTCGGGTAAAGTCTTTTTCTCTGATGAATCCCCTTTCCGATTGTTTGGGGCATCTGGAAAACAGCTTATTCGGAGATGACGAGGTGAGCGCTACCACCAGTCTTGTCTCATGCCAACTGTAAAGCATCCTGAAACCATTCATGTTTGGGGTTGCTTCTCAGCCAAGGGAATCTGCTCTCTCACAGTCTTGCCTAAAAACACAGCCATGAATAAAGAATGGTACCAGAATGTCCTCCAAGAGCAACTTCTTCCAACCGTCCAAGAGCAGTTTGGCAATCAACAATGTCTTTTCCAGCATGATGAAGCACCTTGCCATAAAGCAAAGGTGATAACTAAATGGCTCAGGGAACAAAACATAGAGATTTTGAGTCCATGGCCTGGAAACTTCCCAGATCTTAATCCCATTGAGAACTTGTGGTCAATCATCAAGAGACGGGTGGACAAACAAAAATCAACAAATTCTAACAAAATGCAAGCATTGATTGTGCAAGAATGGTCAGCTATCAGTCAGGATTTGGTCCAGAAGTTGATTGAGAGCATGTCAGGGAGAATTGCAGAGGTCCTGAAGAAGAAGGGTCAACACTGCAAATATTGCCTTGCTGCATTGACTCATTCTAACTGTCAATATAAGCTTTTGTTACTCATAATATGATTGCAATTATATTTCTGTATGTGATAAAAAAAAAACATCTGACAAACACACTTAAAAACCAGAGGGCAGCAGATCATGTGAAAATATAATATTTGTGTCATTCTCAAAACTTTTGATCTAGCAGATCGGCCCTTGTTTACAATATGGATTGGTCTGTTTAATAATATAATCGAGGGCATGTGTCTAATCAGGTGGCCAGATAGGAAGTGATTTATAATACATTTTTTACATAAATAATATGTAAGATTTGTAAACATGGGAAAATGCTATTAAAAAAGTCATAAGCTTTATTGTTGAAGTGAGAATTATTGTGGAGTTTTACAATACAGTAGATGTTTTTGATTTTTTTTTTTTTTCTACAAACAGCACCTCTCTTGTCTATAGGCTGTGTCTGGCATGGCAGCTTTACCCTAGTCACTTGAATACCCAGACCCAGTAGATGAAGAGAACTTGCACATTTAGGTGAGACCAGTTGTCAGTCTTATGTGTATGAAGAGATGTTTGGGCAACATTCTTCCACATATCAGAGGTGGGGAAGGATAATGCATATTTAGGTTAGGCAGTGTAGTCCCCTTTCCGCTTAGGGAACACAGGCATGGGCAGCTGAACTGAGCATGCATGTGTGGAAGACCTTTATTAGTAAAACTTTTTGCTTATCAGTTTAGATGTGATCTGCAGTTCATTATTTTTCTTAAAGGGATATTCCAGGATTAATCCAGGAAAGTTAAAAATCGTAGGAGAGTCTGACCTCTGTACACCCCCCCTCCACACTGATCTCTGTATTGGCCCCAACTTCTGTATTATAAATATTCTATTCATTCCTGTGGAGTGACGGAAAGAGCCAAGATCAAGTTCCGTACCCGCAGCTCTATTCATTACACAGAAACCGGGGGCCCAATACGGAGATGGGGGGGGGGGGATTACAGAGGTTGGACCCCTGCATTAATTCATGAAAACAATGCAAGTTTTAGCATTATACACATCAGCAACTATGAAAAGGCCAGAATATTTTGTAGTGACAGACAAGTCCATTTTTATGTAGAAAAAGTGCCATAAACTTGAGAAAGAAAAACCTGTGTTTCTAAATAAACGCTTCTATATGAAAACATTGAATATTTTCTTCTCCAAGAGTATTTTCTCAGCACATGATAAATCTGGAGCCATATTTAAAAGAATGTATACATTACCTATTACGGTCGTCACGGTCCTCTTCTCCCGGGCGGCATCTGGTGACGGGTGACGTCAGAGCTGGGGGGCGGTCCGGGTCTTCTTCCTCTTCGGCGTCTTCATTGAGAGTGAATGGGAGAGAAAAGGCTGCTGGTGCACATGCGCACCAGCAGCCTTTTCATTGGCTGGAGCGCATCACATGGCTTCCAGCTTGCTCAGCCCTGATTGGCTGAGCTTGCTGGAAGCCATGTGATGCGCTCCAGCCAATGAAAAGGCTGCCGGTGCGTAAGCGCACTGGCAGCCTTTTCTCTCTCATGGACCCGGAAGCAAGAGACATCGCTGGACGGCGGAGGCAGGTGACGGTGAGGCGGACGGCGGGCGAATGGAGTGGCGATCATCACCGGAGGGATGGTGAGTATGGTGTCTGTGTGTGTCTGTGTTTTTTTTTTTTTTTGGGGGGGGTCCTGCCGGAGTTGTCCTTTAAAGCTATGTGCTGCCTTCAAAAAGACTTTCTCCAGGTCCCCCCTCCCTCCTCACTCTCATTTACTGCTCATTCTCAGGAAATCTCGACTCTTTTACATCAGTCAAGCCCTGTCTAACCTATTGAGGGGGGAGGAGGGAGATTAGTCGCCAGCAGAGAACAAAGGATAACACAGTGGGAGCTGTGTGAAAGCTAGTATTCAGAGGTCAGAGAGCTCAGTGCTGACTTCAGAGGAGATAGCCCGGTGATGTAGCTGTAAATTAACTCTTTGTTGTCCTGTTTTGGTCTCATTTCCCTCCATCCCTCCCCTCTCCATAGAAAACCATGAAGACAGGGGGAGAGCTTCAAACTGCTTTTTCATGATAAAAATGCATTTTTCAGCTAATAAACCCAATTACAAAGGACGGAGCCCAAAATGGCCTTAAGGACCGGACCAAATTTCAGGAATATGACCTGTGTCACTTTATCCATTAATAACTTCGGGATGCTTTTACCTATCCTGCTGATTCTGAGATTGTTTTCTCGTGACATGTTATACTTTATATTTCTGGAAAAATTGAGTCGATACTTACAGCCTATCTTTATGAAAAACTCCCAAATAACGTGAAAAATTTAGAAAAATGCCATTTTTCTAATTTTGAAATTTTGTGCTTGTAAGGAAAATGGTTATGCCACATAAATTATATATGAAATAGCATTAGCAATATGTCTACTTTATGTTGGCGGCATTTATTAAACTTACCTTCAATTGTTTAAGACAATAGAAAGCTTCAAAGTTTAGCAGCATTTTTCCAAATTTTCACAAGAATTTCAAAATCTGATTTTTCAAGGGACCAGTTGAAAGTGTATTTGAGGGGGCTGTATTTTATGAAGCCCCACAAAGCACCCCCTTTTAGAAACTGCACCCCCCAAACTGTTATATTGTGATCCAATATCTCTCATAATAGAAAACCTATTTCCAGAGAAATGCACCAAAATTTTTATTGCACCATTTCTGCATTTTATAGAAATACCCCATATGTGGCCCTATTGCACTATTTGACGCAACCACAAGCCTCAGATGTAAAGGAGCACCTAGTGAATTTTGAAGCCTCCTTACAAATGGCCAATTTTCAAAGTACCACTTCTGGTTGGCAGAGGCTCTGGGATGCCAAAACCTAACAAACACCCCTAAAGAGACACCATTTAGGAAACTACACCCCTCGAGGAATGTAAAAAGGGGTATAGTGAGCACTTGGACCCCACTGGTGACAGACACAATGTGCCGTGAAATTCAAAAATTTAATTTTTTTAGACTAAAACTTGGTCTAGCCTTAAATTTTTCAGGTTGGCAAGGAGTACAAAAATACCCCACATGGGGACATAATGTACCATGTGGGCGCAGGACACGCCTCCAAAAGGAAGGAGCACCATTTGGCTTTAGGAAGCTGGATTTGGCCAGAAAGGATGACGGAGGCCATGTCATGTTTACAACATAGCATGCTGTGCTGCCAAAACATTGTAAACCCACCCACAACTGACCCCATTATGGAAACTACACCCCTCAAAGAATGTAACAAGAAGTATAGTGAGCATATGGACTCCACTGGTGACAGACACAAATGTGGGTCAACCGGCCTCCAGTGCTTCAGCCCAGGCCTGATGGTACAGTCCCTTTAAGTAAAAATGACACCACTGGACACTTTAAAAGGAGGCTGGTGTTTGGCATCATTGTTTCTCTTCTGTTAACCATGGTTATCTCTAAAGAAACATGTGCAGTCATCATTGCACTGCACAAAAATGGCCTAACAGGGAAGAGTATCGCAGCTAGAAAGATATCACCTCAGTCAACAATCTATCGCATCATCAAGAACTTCAAGGAGAGAGGTTCCATTGTTGCCAAAAAGGCTCCAGGGCACCCAAGAAAGACCAGCAAGCGCCAGGAACGTCTCTTAAAAAAGTTTCAGCTGCAGGATCAGGCTACCAGCAGTGCAGAGCTTGCTCAGGAATGGCAGCAGGCAGGTGTGAGAGCATCTGCAGGCACTGTGAGGCGGAGACTCTTGGAGCAAGGCCTGGTCTCAAGAAGGACAGCAAAGAAACCACTTCTCTTCAGAAAAAACATCAGGGACATACTGATATTCTGCAAAAGGTACAGGGAGTGGACTGCTGAGGACTCGGGTAAAGTCTTTTTCTCTGATGAATCCCCTTTCCGATTGTTTGGGGCATCTGGAAAACAGCTTATTCGGAGATGACGAGGTGAGCGCTACCACCAGTCTTGTCTCATGCCAACTGTAAAGCATCCTGAAACCATTCATGTTTGGGGTTGCTTCTCAGCCAAGGGAATCTGCTCTCTCACAGTCTTGCCTAAAAACACAGCCATGAATAAAGAATGGTACCAGAATGTCCTCCAAGAGCAACTTCTTCCAACCGTCCAAGAGCAGTTTGGCAATCAACAATGTCTTTTCCAGCATGATGAAGCACCTTGCCATAAAGCAAAGGTGATAACTAAATGGCTCAGGGAACAAAACATAGAGATTTTGAGTCCATGGCCTGGAAACTTCCCAGATCTTAATCCCATTGAGAACTTGTGGTCAATCATCAAGAGACGGGTGGACAAACAAAAATCAACAAATTCTAACAAAATGCAAGCATTGATTGTGCAAGAATGGTCAGCTATCAGTCAGGATTTGGTCCAGAAGTTGATTGAGAGCATGTCAGGGAGAATTGCAGAGGTCCTGAAGAAGAAGGGTCAACACTGCAAATATTGCCTTGCTGCATTGACTCATTCTAACTGTCAATATAAGCTTTTGTTACTCATAATATGATTGCAATTATATTTCTGTATGTGATAAAAAAAAAACATCTGACAAACACACTTAAAAACCAGAGGGCAGCAGATCATGTGAAAATATAATATTTGTGTCATTCTCAAAACTTTTGATCTAGCAGATCGGCCCTTGTTTACAATATGGATTGGTCTGTTTAATAATATAATCGAGGGCATGTGTCTAATCAGGTGGCCAGATAGGAAGTGATTTATAATACATTTTTTACATAAATAATATGTAAGATTTGTAAACATGGGAAAATGCTATTAAAAAAGTCATAAGCTTTATTGTTGAAGTGAGAATTATTGTGGAGTTTTACAATACAGTAGATGTTTTTGATTTTTTTTTTTTTCTACAAACAGCACCTCTCTTGTCTATAGGCTGTGTCTGGCATGGCAGCTTTACCCTAGTCACTTGAATACCCAGACCCAGTAGATGAAGAGAACTTGCACATTTAGGTGAGACCAGTTGTCAGTCTTATGTGTATGAAGAGATGTTTGGGCAACATTCTTCCACATATCAGAGGTGGGGAAGGATAATGCATATTTAGGTTAGGCAGTGTAGTCCCCTTTCCGCTTAGGGAACACAGGCATGGGCAGCTGAACTGAGCATGCATGTGTGGAAGACCTTTATTAGTAAAACTTTTTGCTTATCAGTTTAGATGTGATCTGCAGTTCATTATTTTTCTTAAAGGGATATTCCAGGATTAATCCAGGAAAGTTAAAAATCGTAGGAGAGTCTGACCTCTATACACCCCCCCTCCACACTGATCTCTGTATTGGCCCCAACTTCTGTATTATAAATATTCTATTCATTCCTGTGGAGTGACGGAAAGAGCCAAGATCAAGTTCCGTACCCGCAGCTCTATTCATTACACAGAAACCGGGGGCCCAATACGGAGATGGGGGGGGGGGGATTACAGAGGTTGGACCCCTGCATTAATTCATGAAAACAATGCAAGTTTTAGCATTATACACATCAGCAACTATGAAAAGGCCAGAATATTTTGTAGTGACAGACAAGTCCATTTTTATGTAGAAAAAGTGCCATAAACTTGAGAAAGAAAAACCTGTGTTTCTAAATAAACGCTTCTATATGAAAACATTGAATATTTTCTTCTCCAAGAGTATTTTCTCAGCACATGATAAATCTGGAGCCATATTTTACTCTGGATTCATTCCAAATACAATAATCTTGCTATTAGGCCAACGCTAATTTAAAAAATATGGCCCTGTTTACTTCTATCAAACGTGCCTGTAATATTAATGTTATTTTTCTATAACACCACACCCTATCCTGGTTCTGCTCACACTATAGTTATAATGTGCTAACAAATGTGTAGATACAGGTGATAAAACGTTACATTCCTTCCTCTTATCCCGTATTAACTCTTTAGTGGTCAAGGTGGAAATAGAATCATATAAGATATTACAAGTATTACTAAACAAGGCTTCAGCTGATACAATACGATTGTCCACCATCCCAGAAGATACAGGAGGCTCCTGGATAAGGTAAATGCCATCATGATGATGCTGGTGTTTTAGTGATGGTAGCAAGGACCGGCATTTGTACCTGCAGCTTGCATAGTAGTGCATTCTTATGTGTACAACGCACAATGTCTGTATATGCATTCTCACATGTTACTGTGAGGGTAGCAAGGACAAAGTTCCATTGCCATCATTAAACCAGGAAAGCGCTCATCTGCCATCCCACAGGTAAGGAAGGGGGCATTTGGCTAGTACTTTAAAACGTACCATGGAGACCCAAAGTTCCGGATTAGCAGTGGATCTCGCCTCTGATCCAGAAGTGGACCATCATGACAGGTACACTTAAAGGACAACTCAGTCGAAAAAATTTTTTGGCTTATTTAACACACATTACAAAGTTATATAACTTTGTAATGTGGTTAAATACCCGGTCTGGCCCCCTTCCCCCACTTTCCGACTCCCGACCCCCCACCCCGGAAGTTAAAGAATGTATACATTACCTATTACGGTCGTCACGGTCCTCTTCTCCCGGGCGGCATCTGGTGACGGGTGACGTCAGAGCTGGGGGGCGGTCCGGGTCTTCTTCCTCTTCGGCGTCTTCATTGAGAGTGAATGGGAGAGAAAAGGCTGCTGGTGCACATGCGCACCAGCAGCCTTTTCATTGGCTGGAGCGCATCACATGGCTTCCAGCTTGCTCAGCCCTGATTGGCTGAGCTTGCTGGAAGCCATGTGATGCGCTCCAGCCAATGAAAAGGCTGCCGGTGCGTAAGCGCACTGGCAGCCTTTTCTCTCTCATGGACCCGGAAGCAAGAGACATCGCTGGACGGCGGAGGCAGGTGACGGTGAGGCGGACGGCGGGCGAATGGAGTGGCGATCATCACCGGAGGGATGGTGAGTATGGTGTCTGTGTGTGTCTGTGTTTTTTTTTTTTTTGGGGGGGGTCCTGCCGGAGTTGTCCTTTAAAGCTATGTGCTGCCTTCAAAAAGACTTTCTCCAGGTCCCCCCTCCCTCCTCACTCTCATTTACTGCTCATTCTCAGGAAATCTCGACTCTTTTACATCAGTCAAGCCCTGTCTAACCTATTGAGGGGGGAGGAGGGAGATTAGTCGCCAGCAGAGAACAAAGGATAACACAGTGGGAGCTGTGTGAAAGCTAGTATTCAGAGGTCAGAGAGCTCAGTGCTGACTTCAGAGGAGATAGCCCGGTGATGTAGCTGTAAATTAACTCTTTGTTGTCCTGTTTTGGTCTCATTTCCCTCCATCCCTCCCCTCTCCATAGAAAACCATGAAGACAGGGGGAGAGCTTCAAACTGCTTTTTCATGATAAAAATGCATTTTTCAGCTAATAAACCCAATTACAAAGGACGGAGCCCAAAATGGCCTTAAGGACCGGACCAAATTTCAGGAATATGACCTGTGTCACTTTATCCATTAATAACTTCGGGATGCTTTTACCTATCCTGCTGATTCTGAGATTGTTTTCTCGTGACATGTTATACTTTATATTTCTGGAAAAATTGAGTCGATACTTACAGCCTATCTTTATGAAAAACTCCCAAATAACGTGAAAAATTTAGAAAAATGCCATTTTTCTAATTTTGAAATTTTGTGCTTGTAAGGAAAATGGTTATGCCACATAAATTATATATGAAATAGCATTAGCAATATGTCTACTTTATGTTGGCGGCATTTATTAAACTTACCTTCAATTGTTTAAGACAATAGAAAGCTTCAAAGTTTAGCAGCATTTTTCCAAATTTTCACAAGAATTTCAAAATCTGATTTTTCAAGGGACCAGTTGAAAGTGTATTTGAGGGGGCTGTATTTTATGAAGCCCCACAAAGCACCCCCTTTTAGAAACTGCACCCCCCAAACTGTTATATTGTGATCCAATATCTCTCATAATAGAAAACCTATTTCCAGAGAAATGCACCAAAATTTTTATTGCACCATTTCTGCATTTTATAGAAATACCCCATATGTGGCCCTATTGCACTATTTGACGCAACCACAAGCCTCAGATGTAAAGGAGCACCTAGTGAATTTTGAAGCCTCCTTACAAATGGCCAATTTTCAAAGTACCACTTCTGGTTGGCAGAGGCTCTGGGATGCCAAAACCTAACAAACACCCCTAAAGAGACACCATTTAGGAAACTACACCCCTCGAGGAATGTAAAAAGGGGTATAGTGAGCACTTGGACCCCACTGGTGACAGACACAATGTGCCGTGAAATTCAAAAATTTAATTTTTTTAGACTAAAACTTGGTCTAGCCTTAAATTTTTCAGGTTGGCAAGGAGTACAAAAATACCCCACATGGGGACATAATGTACCATGTGGGCGCAGGACACGCCTCCAAAAGGAAGGAGCACCATTTGGCTTTAGGAAGCTGGATTTGGCCAGAAAGGATGACGGAGGCCATGTCATGTTTACAACATAGCATGCTGTGCTGCCAAAACATTGTAAACCCACCCACAACTGACCCCATTATGGAAACTACACCCCTCAAAGAATGTAACAAGAAGTATAGTGAGCATATGGACTCCACTGGTGACAGACACAAATGTGGAACAATGTGCCATGAAAATGAAAAATACATTTTTTTACACTAAAACATTTGTGTAACTTTGAATTTTTTATGTTCACAAGGGGTTAAAAGATAAAAAATAAACCACAAATCATGTAGAGCAATTTCCCCCGATTACAGGAGTAATGTGCCCACATGTGGACACAAAGTGCATAGCTGGTGCACGGAAAGCCTCCAAAGGGAAGGAGCACAATTTGAATTTTGGAAGCTGGATTTGGCCAGAATGGAGGACGAAGGTCATGTGCTGCCAAAACAACAGAAACCCCCCACAAGTGACCCCATTATGGAAACTACTCCCCTCAAGGAATGTAACAAGGGGTATAGTGGGCATATAGACCCCACTGGTGACAGGTACAATGTGCTGTGAAAATGAAAAATTTTATTTTTTACACTAAAACATTGGTGTAACTTTGAACTTTTCATGTTCACAAGGGGTTAAAAGAAAAAATAAACCACTAATCATGTAGAGCAATTTCCCCTAATTACAGGAGTACCCCACATGTGGACACAAAGTGCAAAGACGGTGCACGGAAAGCCTCCAAAGGGAAGGAGCGCAATTTAGATTTTGGAAGCTGGATTTGGCCAGAATGGAGGACGAAGGCCATGTTGGGTTCGCAGAACTCCCGTGCTGCCAAAACATTGTAAACACCCCACAAAAAAAATGGAAGGGGAAATAAGCTAAAAAGTAACTTTTATTGATATCAGGATAAGATATTTGCGGTATACAAAAGAGTGCAAAAAATACTATACAATATATACAATGTGCATGACGCACTGTCTCTCCAACAATGAACAATACCACAGGACCAACAAGATCACAGTAGCTAAGATATACCACTATGTCCTATTATGTCGGTATCGTTAGAATGCGGTCCGTACCGGTCACTGTCTGTTTAAGGAACGTGTCAGTCCCAAGTATATCACAGCGTGTCTTACGGTACGTGTATATGTCATACAGGTCACTGTCTGTTAGGGATATATAATCCCATATGTGTCACAGTGTGTCCTGTCACTAATGGTACCGTCACCTACACCCTACGCGTTTCTGTCACTCGTGTTTGTGACGTCATCAGGGGTCAGAGGTGCACTAAAGAAGGTACATGAGGTAAACAATGATAGATATGAAGACCATCAGAGCCCTTAAAACAATCCAGCCATGATAGAGGTAATGGAATATTGGCATCTGAGAATTGGGGAAATGGTAAAGGCAGGTGTACTCACTGTACCCACGTGGATGGACCCAAAAGCAGAATGTCCTGAAGAATCAGTGGACTGTATATGGACCTTTGTAAAATGTAAATGTATACTATCAATAGCTGCAAATACATAGTATGTCCAAGTGACCCCAAAGAACTCAGGAATCTGTGGTTCATACGGTGTGGGGTCACTAAAGGGGGCTTGTGGGGCTTATCACTAAATGATGATGACTATGAGTAAGAAGAGGAAGGAAGAAGGAACGAGGGATCTTCCTCTTCTCCCTCACTGGTTGTCTCAGTATCTAAGGCAATCCAGGCATATGCCTCCTCAGCCGAGAACAACCTGTGGGCCCTTTTTTTTGTTTTTTTTTCCGGATCCACAGCAAATTTCACACTGTGGATTCGCAGCAAAATCCCCTGTGGATCCAGTGTCAGTTCATTCCTATGAGAATACATACAAGCAGCGGGATTGACATCCTGCTGCGTGTATGTAAGTTAACCCCCGCTGGCCGGAGCATTCACCACCTGCTCCCCACTCCGGTTTGCTTTGGGGGTTTCCAACGTCTGCTCATCCCACGCAGCCAATCAGTGTGCTGCCCGCCGCAGCCACTGATTGGCTGAGCGGGACATCCTGCCGAGAACCCCCAAAGCAAACCGGAGCGGGGAGGAGGAGATGTATGCTCTGGCCAGCGGGGGTCCAGCCTGCTACGTGTATGTATTCTCATAGGGATGCACTGACACTGGATTCGCAGCACATTTTTCTGCGAATCCGCAACTTGAAATCTGCTGCGGATCCGGCGTGTGTGAAGGTACCCTTAGAGGGGTTGTGTAAGTGTTATGCTTTTACACGTTTAAGTGTTAGTGTGTGTTTTATGTACTGTTTTTACTTTTTGTGTGTCTGTGTTTTTGACTTCTTTTTTTTTTACAGAGCAGGGGACATTATATCACCACCCATTCAGGGGAGAGGGTAAGAGGAGAGAGGGGCAGCGGAGAAGGGATAGGTTGGCAGGAGATGGGAGAGGATGGCAGGAGAGAGGAGAGGGTGGCAAGAGAGAGTAGAGGGTGGCAGGAGAGGGGAGGCAGGGTGGAGGGGAGAGGATGACAGGAGGGGCAGCAGGAGAGGGGTGCAGGATGAAGGGGGGGGTGGCAGGAGAGAGGAGAGGGTGGCAGGAGAGAGGAGAGAGTGGCAGATGAGAGAGGAGAGAGTGGCAAGAGGAGAGAGTGGCAGCCGAGAGGGGAGAGGGTGGCAGGACAGAGGGGAACAGGGTGGCACGGCAGAGGGGAGAAGGGAAGCAGGATGGATGGCGGAGCAGGTGGATGGCAGAGGGGAGGAGGGGAGCAGGCTTGATGGCAGGGGGAGGAGCGGAGCAGGCTTGATGGCAGAGGTGAGGAGGGGAGCAGGCTTGATGGCGGAGGGGAGCAGGCTGGATGGCAGAGGGGAGGAGGGGAGCAGGGTTGATGGTAGAGGGGAGCAGGCTGGATGGCAGAGGGGAGGAGGAGAGCAGGCTGGATGGCAGAGGGGAGGAGGGGAGCAGGCTGGATGACAGAGGGGAGGAGGAGAGCAGGCTGGATGGCAGAGGGGAGGAGGAGAGCAGGCTGGATGGCAGAGGGGAGGAGGGGAGCAGGCTGGATGGCAGAGGGGAGGAGGAGAGCAGGCCGGATGGCAAAGGGGAGGAGGAGAGCAGGCCGGATGGCAGAAGGAAGGGGGAGAGCAGGGCAGAGGGGAGGAGGGGAGCAGGCTGGATGGCAGAGAGGAGGAGGGGAGCAGGCTGGATGGCAGAGAGGAGGAGGGGAGCAGGCTGGATGGCAGAGGGGAGGAGGAGAACAGGCCGAATGGCAGAAGGGAGGAGGGGAGCAGGCTGGATGGCAGAGGGGAGGAGGAGAGCAGGCTGGATGGCAGAGGGGAGGAGGGGAGCAGGGTTGATGGTAGAGGGGAGCAGGCCGGATGGCAGAGGGGAGGAGGAGAGCAGGCCGGATGGCAGAGGGGAGGAGGAGAGCAGGCCGGATGGCAGAGGGGAGGAGGAGAGCAGGCCGGATGGCAGAGGGGAGGAGGAGAGCAGGCCGGATGGCAAAGGGGAGGAGGAGAGCAGGCCGGATGGCAGAAGGAAGGGGGAGAGCAGGGCAGAGGGGAGGAGGGGAGCAGGCTGGATGGCAGAGAGGAGGAGGGGAGCAGGCTGGATGGCAGAGAGGAGGAGGGGAGCAGGCTGGATGGCAGAGGGGAGGAGGAGAACAGGCCGAATGGCAGAAGGGAGGAGGGGAGCAGGCTGGATGGCAGAGGGGAGGAGGAGAGCAGGCTGGATGGCAGAGGGGAGGAGGGGAGCAGGGTTGATGGTAGAGGGGAGCAGGCCGGATGGCAGAGGGGAGGAGGAGAGCAGGCCGGATGGCAGAGGGGAGGAGGAGAGCAGGCCGGATGGCAGAGGGGAGGAGGAGAGCAGGCCGGATGGCAGAGGGTAGGAGAAGAGCAGGCCGGATGGCAGAGGGAAGGGGGAGAGCAGGGCAGAGGGGAGGAGGGGAGCAGGCTGGATGGCAGAGAGGAGGAGGGGAGCAGGCCGGATGGCAGAGGGGAGGAGGAGAGCAGGCCGGATGGCAGAGGGGAGGAGGAGAGCAGGCCGGATGGCAGAGGGGAGGAGGAGAGCAGGCCGGATGGCAAAGGGGAGGAGGAGAGCAGGCCGGATGGCAGAGGGAAGGGGGAGAGCAGGGCAGAGGGGAGGAGGGGAGCAGGCTGGATGGCAGAGGGGAGGAGGGGAGCAGGGTTGATGGTAGAGGGGAGAAGGCTGGATGGCAGAGGGGAGGAGGAGAGCAGGCCGGATGGCAGAGGGGAGGAGGAGAGCAGGCCGGATGGCAGAGGGGAGGAGGAGAGCAGGCCGGATGGCAGAAGGGAGGAGGGGAGCAGGCTGGATGGCAGAGGGGAGGAGGAGAACAGGCCGGATGGCAGAAGGGAGGAGGGGAGCAGGCTGGATGGCAGAGGGGAGGAGGAGAGCAGGCTGGATGGCAGAGGGGAGGAGGGGAGCAGGGTTGATGGTAGAGGGGAGCAGGCTGGATGGCAGAGGGGAGGAGGAGAGCAGGCCGGATGGCAGAGGGGAGGAGGAGAGCAGGCCGGATGGCAGAGGGGAGGAGGAGAGCAGGCCGGATGGCAGAGGGGAGGAGGAGAGCAGGCCGGATGGCAGAGGGGAGGAGGAGAGCAGGCCGGATGGCAGAGGGTAGGAGAAGAGCAGGCCGGATGGCAGAAGGGAGGAGGGGAGCAGGCTGGATGGCGGAGGGGAGCAGGCTGGATGGCAGAGGGGAGGAGGAGAGCAGGCTGGATGGCAGAGGGGAGCAGGGTTGATGGTAGAGGGGAGAAGGCTGGATGGCAGAGGGGAGGAGGAGAGCAGGCCGGATGGCAGAGGGGAGGAGGAGAGCAGGCCGGATGGCAGAGGGGAGGAGGAGAGCAGGCCGGATGGCAGAGGGTAGGAGAAGAGCAGGCCGGATGGCAGAGGGGAGGAGGGGAGCAGGCTGGATGGCAGAGGGGAGGAGGAGAGCAGGCTGGATGGCGGAGGGGAGCAGGCTGGATGGCAGAGGGGAGGAGGAGAGCAGGCTGGATGGCAGAGGGGAGGAGGGGAGCAGGGTTGATGGTAGAGGGGAGCAGGCTGGATGGCAGAGGGGAGGAGGAGAGCAGGCTGGATGGCAGAGGGGAGGAGGGGAGCAGGGTTGATGGTAGAGGGGAGCAGGCTGGATGGCAGAGGGGAGGAGGAGAGCAGGCTGGATGGCAGAGGGGAGGAGGGGAGCATGCTGGATGGCAGAGGGGAGGAGGAGAGCAGGCCGGATGGCAGAGGGGAGGAGGAGAGCAGGCCGGATGGCAGAGGGGAGGGGGAGAGCAGACCAGATGGCAGAAGGGAGCAGGCTGGATGGCAGAGAGGAGGAGGGGAGCAGGCTGGATAGCAGAGGGGAGGAGGAGAGCAGGCCGAATGGCAGAAGGGAGGAGGGGAGCAGGCTGGATGGCAGAGAGGAGGAGGGGAGCAGTCTGGATGGCAGAGGGGAGGAGAAGAGCAGGCCGAATGGCAGAAGGGAGGAGGGGAGCAGGCCGGATGGCAGAGGGGAAGAGGGGAGCAGGCTGGATGGCAGAGGGGAGGAGGAGAGCAGGCCGGATGGCAGCGGGGAGGAGGGGAGCAGGGTTGATGGTAGAGGGGAGCAGGCTGGATGGCAGAAGGGGCAGAAGAAGTGCAGGGATACTGCTAGCAGCACCAGAAGGATTTCCCTGCATTCACTATGCCACCAACGACAAAGGCGGCACGGAGCCGCATGGGGGTGGCACGGAGCGGCAAAGGGGCAGACTTTGGGAACCCGAACAGGGCAATGTAATTCATTGATCCCTCCCTGCTCGCCTAAGGATCGTCGAGCAGGGACGGATCAATGAATCACATTGCCGGACGATCGGGCACCCCGCAGATCGGCAACTCACCCCCTCCAGGCATGATGGTGAATGGCAGTGTCACCACTGAATTCCGGGTCAGCAGCATCACATGAATTCACATGCATAGCCGTGATTGGCTGGCCAGCCAATCACGTCGATCGGCGTCAGGGGGGGGTCAAACTTCTCCCTCCGTGTAAAGGGAACATGGCCTGCTGTAGAAAACAGCAGCCATCCTCCTGCGATCACCACTTAGGTCGTTTAAAAGGACCTGCGTGCCGGTACGTCATGGGTCCTTAAGTGACAGGGATCCATGACGTACCGGTACAGCATGGGTCCTTAAGAGGTTAACCCCTTAAAAGGAACCAATCAGCTCATACCATCCGCGGCTGCAGGAAAACAAGTTTTATTTTGCCACGTGAGAAAGACAGAGGGACTAATCACATCTCTCTTCCTGTTGGTGCGCAGTGCAGGGATGATTGACAGTCAGAAAGGCCTGTTAGTGACCTCTCTGCCTGTCAACCATCCCCGCACTGTGCGCTGACATTCAGAGAGCAGCTGCCTGTCATTATGCCCAGCTCCGGGACATTGATGTGAGTGTCGCTGATCGCTTTGAAGCGGCGTCGCACACAATAAAACCCCTTCATTGTCAGGAACGTATATATACGATCCTGCTGCACAGGGTATCTGCAGCACGAAAGTATAGAGCCGTATGGCTGATGTGAAGGGGTTAAGGACAGAATCCAAAAATCCAAGAGATGCATGCATGGGTTGCGTCTTGCACTTTGTCGAATCAATAACTCGGTGTTGATATGTAGGCACGTGGTAGTAAAAGCCTGAGGCCCAGATTCAACAAGGTTTTTGAACACATTATTTTTATTTTATTTTATTTTTTCAGGTTTTTTTAGGTTGTTGGTGGAAAATTTGCCACTCTTTCATTTACTATAATCAGTGTAAAGCCTTCTTGAATCTGGGCTTTTCTCTATTCTATTCTCCATCACACGGTAAGTGCTTTTGTGGGTGGGGTTTTCTGGTCTTTTTAAGTGTATCCCTATTGCCTATGGGGGACATGTATGAAAAGGCATAAATGCCTTTTTTAGGCGCAGATGGGACAGTTCGATGTAAAAATATTTGCAAATGGGTTTTTTTGCGAATATTTTTTTCCCATCTATCCCATCTGCGCCACCTTCGCCAGTGGAGCAGAGAAGGGGCGTTACAGGGGCTACAGCTGCATGCAGAGGGGGCGCGGCCTCTGCGTGCGCCGCATTTATCATTTTTTCGGTGGAAAAGCAGCTGACGTAGGTTTCAAAAAAATCCCCTGAACTCAGGAGCTGCGGGGACATTTGTAAGCCTGGCGTAAAAAAAACGCTGGACTTCATAAATGTCCCCCTAGGTTTTCATTTCCATTCTTTGGCAGTTAGATGCAGTGTCGGACTGGGGTACCGATTTAATTCTAGGGGCCCACCCTACATATACCAGATATAACCAGGTATAACTTTTCACATCACTATAGAGACTTTGCACAGCGCTGTGTATGTGACCAGCAATGCTGGCTCACTGCTAGTAACTTGTCAGTGACTCTATGCGAACAGTATAGGGTGCCACATAAGTTTCTTAAAAGGAGAAGTCCCAAACTGAAAAATCTCAGACAGGTGGAAACATAACAACAAAAGTATACTTATCCATTCCTGTGCCCTCATAGTGCTTCCTTAATTTAAAGAGGTACTCTGGCAAAAACTTTTTTTCTTTTCAAACCAACTGGTGTCTGAGAGTTATATAAATTTGTAAATTACTTCTATTTAAAAGCCTTCCAGTACTTATCAGCTGCTGTACGTCCTGCAGGAAGTGGTGTATTCTTTCTAGGCTGACACTGCTGACACCTCTGTCCATGACAGGAACTGTCCGGAGCAGTAGCAAATCCCCATAGAAAACCTCTACTGCTCTGGACAATTCATCTCATGAACAGAGGTGGCAGCAGAGAGCACTGTGTCAGACTGGACACCACTGGAAAATACACCACTTTCTGCAGGACATACAGCAGCTGATAAGTACTGTTTTTTTGTAATAGAAGTGAAATACAAATTTTTATAACTTTCGGACACAGTTGATTTGAAAGAAAAAAAATTGCAGGTGTACCCATTTTAATTCTACTCAATTTACTACATATCTGAACCAAGATTAAGACTGTTGCACATTTTCCTGCTTTTTGGTGTTTTTTCTTTCACTTTTTCTGCCATGTTCTCATTTTAGTGTAAAGTACTATTATGGGTTTATCCCCTGTGGCTTTTTTTTTTCCAGTACAAGTCATATGATTCTTTATCATGTGATTCCAGGTTTGCTGTTAAAGAACTGGGGAAAAAATACTAATTTTCATATAGACATGACAATTTCCCCCCCCCCATAGAAGCCTGTGACAAAACACCAAACACACAGCCTGCTATGATTTTACAAAACAAAAAACACCATAGCAAAAAAATGTCCTATGGGTGTTGTGTTTCGCCTTTCCCCACTAACTATCAGCTAACATCTGGTCTTTGTGTTTTTGAACCCCAAAAATACCATATGCCATATTTCTAAAATACACCTAGACTGAATCCAGCCATATAGTACATAAAAACATACCCCTCTCTCACAGTTATTCATAGGATAAAGAGTAACAAGACCTATAGAGAATTAATGGAGCACTGTCCCCACTTTTCATTTGAGGGGGACACGTTCCCCACATTCTCATGACCACTGGGACCCCTACATATCAGCTTGATATCTCCAATCCTGTAGATTTAGCAGGGGTAGGAGGGGGCAGCTACCTAGCCCACACCTGCATGTATGGGTGTGTTTGCATGTGTGTGTGGGGGTAATAATACTTTGCCTTGCCCCTGATGCTGCCCACACACACAAACCACTGGGTTGTGTATATATGATGTATATTTATGGTGGTGTCCATGTTGCTATGACATCCGATTATTACTGTGACCCTGTCACTTGAAAAAAACTTTTGACAAGCCTTGAAGATGTAGGTATAAACCTTGAGATCAGGGGTAGATTAACTTTACCATAGGCCCCGGGCTGTTTACCAAGCCTGGGCCCCAAACCCCTCTGTAACTATGGCAGCACTAGCATGGTGTTCATAGTACGGGATAGATAATGTCATGATGCCCTGATTCGTGTAAAATAGGGATAAAAAAGCAGCGATTTATGCAAATCATGGCAGAATTGTGGCCAAGAAACAATACACCACTGAAAGTATAAGTTTTTTTGGGTGACCATGGGCCCTCCAGGAGCCTATTATAATCTGCTACTTCTTGAGATGCATGTTTTTTCTTCAAGATTTAAGTAACCCTTTAATCCAGGGATACACACATCCATGCAGGAGTTCTACTATCCACTGCTCCATCCTACTTGCGCTCATTGTGCAGGTGATGGAGCCGTGTAGCAGGCAGATGTCCAGCTTTATGACTCTGCCCTAATGGACCCCCAACTCCCAATCATAATAAGTTAAACTAAAGAACGCAAAATAAAGACACAACACATTGTAATCAGGTGTCAAAGGGGCCCAATTTTATTTAAAATTACATGACACTGAAAATGGCAGACCCCCGACTCACAAACAGTCACCCTCCAGCACTCAGGCGAGGAAAAACCCCCTGTGGGGGAAACCTTGAGGGAGCCATGGCTGGAGAGTTGCCCCTCCCCTGGGCTTAGAGGGTATTACCATACTTTAAATATAATAAACTGGATGTGAGAGAGATCTGGCTACAATATCTGTCACCTTATTGATGGCTAGGCGGCTGTATCTCTTCTTCACAGATCCAGGTCCACTTCTCAAGAAGGTGGAGACTTGATGAAGGGGTAGTCTAATGCAGACCACCCCTTTCCCCTGCTAGAACCTCCAAGGGGTAGGGGACAGTAAAGTAGTAAAGCTCAAGGTCCTCTGGCGCATCCAAGATGGCACTGATCAGGGCGTGGTGCATTACTTTATGGAACCTTCTTTATTACATAAGCGCTTGTCATCACAGTGCACGGTTGCCATGGTTACTGCAGGCAAACAAATCTGCAGCATTAACCCAATAATGACTGGCGATGTGCTTTACTGCAGAGGTCACTAAACACACTCATGACCAAGCAAACAGCTTATGGTTAGGCCACACTAAGAACACGAAATAATATGGTTTGATGTAGCAACCAATCACAGCTCAGCTTTTATTTCTCAAATTACTCTTGTAAACTAAAAACTTAACTATGATTGGTTGCCATGCGCAACTCAGTCTAACTTGCCCATAGCAACCAATCAAAGCTTACGTTTAATTTTATAACAGCTTGTTAAGATATGAAAGGTGAGCTGTGAATGGTTGCTATGGGCAAATCAGACTGTACCATTGCTGTAAAGTTTGATTATGATGATGATGACTGAAAACACATTACATCAAGCTTCCCCATAATGCTTTGAAGTCAGCCCTTCCTCCATACCTCCCAAATTTTTGAAAGGAACACAGACATTTCTATATACTACAATTCCCAGCATTTCTGGTCACTCGGTTTAGAATCCACTGGTATACGGTTATATATGGCGGGTTTGTTAACATGAAGGAGACTGATGACATTCTGATTTCATTGTATGTGGAAAGGGCGGCCAAAGAGTATGATAAATAAAGCTTCTGAAATGAATAGAAAAGGAGGGGATCTCCACCTGGAAATCCTCCAGAGTAAAGACAAGAAGTATGGGTGGCATGTTAAACTACAGTTCCCAGGCTTTCATAGGAAATCAGTGATCACCCGATTAGTTGATCAATGGAGAAACAGCATTGACTGTACAAAAGGGGTCTTCTAGTTGTTTAAAAGGAAATTAGTCCACAGTATTAAAGAGTAACACCATAAAAAAATTATTTCAAATAAACTAGTGCCAAAAATTTGTGATTTACTTCTATCGAAAAAATCTCCAGTCTTACAGTACTTATTAGCTGCTGTATGTTCAGCAGGAAGCAGTCACACAGTGATATCTGCTGCCACCTCTGTCCATGTCAGGAACTTTCCAAAGTAAGTTCCTGACATGGACAGAGGTGGCAGCAGAGAGCAATGTGTCAGACTGGAAAGAATACACCACTTCCTGCAGGACATACACCAGCTGATAAGTACTGGAAGGCTAGAAAATTTTTAGTAGAAGTAAATTAAAAATCTATATAACTTTCTGACACCAGTTGATTTGAAAGATTTTTTTTTGCTTGATATCCCCTATCCTATGGAATTTAGGGGGAGCACCAGCTTGCCAGTGTCAGACTGGGGTACCTTGGGCCCACCTGGGAATTTGATTCTTGGGGCCCACACTACTTACACCAGATATAACAAGCACCAAAACTTTTACTTTTACATTACTATAACAACTTTGCACAGAGCTTTGTACGTGACCAGCGATGCTAGCTCACTAATAGTAACTTGTCAGTCACTCTATGCGAACAGCATAACTTGCCACTTAAGTTTCTTGAAAGAAGACATCCCATAAAACTAACAAATCTCAGGCAGGCAGGGGGTGCAGGAACATAATAAAGAAAGTATACTTACCCATCCCTGTGCCACCGAAGCTCTTCGTTAATGATATCCAATTGCCACCAGCCTCCTACAACTCCTCCAGCTGCAACACCACATACTCGGCTGATGGATCGCCTGCTCAGCCAATCACTGACTGGGGTTGGACACCGCTGCAGTCATTGACTGGCTGAGCAGGCAGTACATCAACCGAGTATGTGACATTAAGCTGGGGCCATGACTTACACAGAACCTGGTCGAAAATGACTGAAAATTACTTCCAGTCGCTATGGGAGAGAGAACGGTCCAGGAGCACAGGGACTGGTGAGTATAGTTTCTTTGTTATATTCCTGCACTCCACTGCCTGACTATCATTTGTTACGAGACTTTTGTCAGTTGTAATTCATGTTCCAAACTGCTGACACTGTGTTTTTGTTTTCTGGTAGAAAGAGTCAGACAGGGAGGCCCACCTCCTGCCAGAGTCCCACCAAGGGGTAGCGTCCACCGGGGGATTCCCCTGATCTCCTGTGGACCAGTCTGAGCCTGGTTAGATGGCCCATTCAGCTCAACTGTCAGATAACAGTAATTTTACTTGACAAGTTGAAAAAAAAAAAAAGAGGTTGTGTGTGTCTATTCATTGTGGGCATGCTTTCCTATCACTTATATTTTAAAGAAAAAATGAACGTCCCCCTAAAGTTACCACCGCCAACTGTCTGTGCTAGGTGCCTCAGGGTCGAAGAGCATCTACTGTCCTTTTACACCGCTCATTTACCAATATCTACTACTGTCCTGGGAGAAAATTGATATTACACTGCTTATCAACCAAGGTCCACTGCTGTCCATGGCGGAAATTTAATGATTGACTGCAGAGGCGTAGCTAGCCTTTCCTGCACCCAGGGCAAACATTCAGTTTTGCGCCCCCCTCAGTTATTTGTTGTGACAGTGCCCATTTAACATTAACAAAACATGATCCTCTGCATAGCGACACAGCAATTTATAGCCCAAACCACTGTGTAACTCAAGGAATTAGTAGTTTAGGGGGGATGACTAAAGACTCTGGGGGAGAAGGGCAGAGAAGGAGGATAGACACACTGGAAATGTGAGGAACAGGTGAAAAACATTTGCGGTATGTGTAGGGGGGGAAATTCTTCTCTGTACTTCCCCTCACACAGTCTGCCTCCTCCTCTCATCACACAGGGATATGCAGATTATCTCACCATCATCCATGTGCTGTTCTACCCCCTCCTCCTATCACACAGGGATATGCAGATTATCTCACCATCATCCATGTGCTGCTCTACCGCCTCCTCCCATCACACAGGGATATGCAGATTATCTCACCATGATACATCTGATCTACCTCCTCCTCTCATCACACAGGGCTCTGCAGATTATCTCACCATTATACATGTGCTGTACCACCTCCTCTCATCAAACAGGGATATGCAGATTATCTCACCAAAACAGAGGAGGGGGAGGGTCCGTCAGCGGCATGACCGCCGACCTGTGAGTTTGCTGATGGGGGAGGCTACATTGATTTTCTAAAGAACGGCCCTGCTGGGGAATACAGAGGTAAATGCATCTGTGGGCAGTTCTAGCAGCCTCTTACAGCTCTGATGACGGCCCTGCAGACAGAAAGCTAGCATCGGACTAGGGTATCTTGGGTCCACCAGGAATATGTTAGTGGCCCACCCTACATGCACAGTTGTAGCCAGTGCCAAACCTCTCACGTTAACAAAGCAATAACATAGAGCTATGTATGTGACCAGCTATGTGTACACCCTGACAGTCACGTACATTATCGTTTTTTATGGCACCATATGCGAACAGCAAATAGGTGCCATAGGTGATAGGAGATCCTGCCAAAATCAAAAAATTCCTGTAATTAGGCTGTGTTCACACCTGGTGTTTTTGTGATTTTGCCACAATTTCAGATAAATATAACTATTTTTGCCGCAATTTCTCCCAAATCACAGAAAATCATTGCACTGAGTGAACACAGCCTTAGAAACATAGAAGACTGCTTGGTCTAGTCTGCTCCTTACTATCTTCAGCAGACAAGACCCATGATGGCTTATTCTAGTCTCACCACATAGAATAAGGCTTCTAATGACAGCTTTAAAAAAAATGTATTATAGATTATTAAGGCAATACTGTCAAAACTGGCTGCTCTGCCCTGCTATGCCTCCATAGTTAATGCCCCCTGTTCTGCTGTGCCCCTTCTAGGGGACCCCTGAACTGGAGGCTCCCTGTCCTGGCAGTCGATCTATAGCATCCCCCCCAGACCTCGTTCTGTAGAGTAGCAGTAATCGACTAGTGCTGCTTGCCCTGCTGAGTGAGGACTGGGAGGGGGGGGGATACACTATTGCTCTACTAAGTGAGGTCGCGGGGGTGCGCTATCGATGTAGGCCCAGGACAGGGAGTCTCTTGTTCAGGGTAAGATGCGTTATCAACGCATTATGGATGTATCCCACGAATAATAGCCTTTGAAGGGGTGGGGTGGGGGGTAAAGAACATGATAAAGGCATCGCTTTTATTATGGGAACATAGCCTAAATGTGACCGCCATAGAGCCTTTGTGTCAGTGCTATCCACACTACTTCCATCCATGTTTCAGCCAGAAGACTACTTTTATTGAGGCATTGCTGTGCTAATCACCATCATCACAGACACCGATTCTTTACTGTACGAGCAGTGAGACTGTGGAACTCTCTGCCACATGATGTTATTATGGCCGATTCATTAAATAAGTTCAAGGGAGGCCTGGATGCTTTTCTTGAAAAATATAATATTACAAGTTATGGGCAATAGATTACATGTGACAAGAAACTGATCCAGGGATTGTTCTGTTTGCCATTGGAGTGTAAAAGGAATTTTCTCCGTGTGATGGGGCAATCGGCACCTGCCTCATGATGGTTTTTGCCTTCCCCTGGATAAACATAGTAAAGTATAAGTTGAACTTTTTCAACCTTTTGACTATGTAAAAGGAGTCAGCCTATTCTGGGTTGTCGTCAGGGGGTGGGTGTATCACTATCACAACAGGAACTTTATTGAGTAAGTGACAGTAATTTCTATTTAAAGTGTAACATTCATGTAAGGGGACTTTCCAGCATAAGCTGTCCTGTGTATGTATATTAGAAGCAGGACTATATCTGGCAATTCTATCACTAGTTTGTGCCCTAGTTTCCACCCTGCAAACTTTTTTTCTCTGTTGTCTTTCCCTATGCTGATCTGCAGTGTTGATGCAGACTAGCTTTTGTGTTGGCTCCTGTACACTATATACACACTAAGGCTATGTTCACACTACATAAGTTCCATAGTAATCACGGCCGTTGTTGTGACAACAACCATAATTACTACGGAACTTACGTGGTGCTGCCCTCTATGGAATCCTGGCCAGAGTGTAAACACATAGTATACGCTCCGGCCGGGACCATAGCTGCACCGCAAAAAACTGACATGTCAGTGAACACAATAGAGCGTGCTGCTGCGGCCGCATGCTCCATTGTGTGCAGCGGGGAATTTGGATGCGGGCGCACACTGACGCCTGCATCCTAATTCAGTGTCAGTGAAGAACGGCCGGGTCACGGAATGGACGGTGTCTTACTACGTGGGAACATGGCCTAAAAATGGGATCCTGTAATCCTACCTTACTCGAAAAAAAACTTTAAAAGTTCTCAGAGCAGCACTGAACAGTCTAACTTGGCCAATTACCGTCCGATAATCATTTGGTGTAATGGCGCCTGTTAAAAGACCTCGAAATGTACGACTGTGGCTGATCATAGTCTTTCAACAGGTTTAAAAATCACAATAACCACAGTGACGGTTTGCTGCGCATCTCTCTGTGTATTGGCAGTGGCGCCAGCAGCCCATCCCACAGCTCCCCGCACCCCCTCCCCCCCACTCGGTGTCTGTGTGTGTAATAGCACAGGCAGCGAGCAGGAAAGATCATGCCATGTGATACGTCTCTTACTGTGATAGTGTCTGTGTATTCTTGCAGGGCTATTATATCCGACCCTGAATGTGGGACCTGCCTAAACCAGGGAAAGCCATTATTAGCAATGTGGAGACAGAGGATCAATTACTACAGACACACAGAAGTAGTTCTAGTTTCACAAAAAAAAGTCTTATTCTTTTATGTTGGTGCTAAGATAAAATGCATTTACACTGACGTATTTTCCTGTCCAAGTTAACCAAGTAATAACTCGCTATGATAGTTGGTGCACATAAATTGAAGGATGATTAGGAAGTACTTATAGCAGGGCTCCACTTTTTTCCACATATAACCAAACTCCAGGGACTAACACTGCAATGTTCTTGAAATAACAGTAATAAATGAAAAGCTTCTTTCTGTCCAAAGACAACTAGCAAACTTCCTTGTGTTAAACTGTAAATCTTTTATTAGGTTACTTTGCCAATAAAAACAAATGAAAATCAAATACAGGAAAAAAAGAATTCTACATTAAATTTATTTCCATTAGGTCTGTGCCATAAAGCAATATAGCCAGATTTGCTTGGTAATTTAATTTATATATATAAATATATATATATATATATATATATATATATATATATGAAAAATGTTCTTTCCTGTGTCAATTTGTAACCAAAATACTGCCACCATATGGTTGGATGACTATATGGCATGCTAAGGAATTTAGATGTATGCGCCAATAGAGGTCGAATTAAAGGGGTTGTCGAGAGTGAAGAAAATAACATACAATTGTCTCTATTAAGTGAATGAACCTACTGCTGTGCGTCTTGCTATATGCCTGCATTCCTTTTTTGACAGTATGTTCATGTATATCTATATATGATATGATATATATGATTTTATCAAGATTCCATGTAAAATGGTAAATGATTGTGAGGTGTCTGATGGTTTGATACGGCACCGGTAAAAGTGTGCCCTTGTAGGGCCATGATGAAATAACCATCATCTGTTATGTGGCGCTTGCATCTCTGTGTGGATGTTGCTATATTATGTAAACCCAAATCACATAATTTAACAGTAGTGATGAGCGAACAGTAAAATGTTCAAGATCGAGTCGAACCTCGAACAGTAGTGATGTTCGATTCGAGGTTCGACTCGAACTCGAACCCCATTAAAGTCAATGGGAGATGTTCAGGTAAATTTTTATACCAATACAGGTGAGGAGAAGCTGGAATTACCATCCAGAAGAATAAACTGGATACATAGAACAACTTAGTGAAGAAAATTTGGCTCTAAAAATGACAGCAAAATGAGTGTAAAAGAGAGTAAAAAAAGAGAGTAAAATACTTCATTCCTTTTAATGGATAACTAAGGTAGCAGAGTTGAGATAGTGACATAACAGAGCTGAGGTACTTAAGTAGTGATGTAGCACAGTTGAGGTAGTAAGGTAGTGATGTAGCAGAGTTGAGTCGGCAGTCATGTAGCAGAGTTGAGGCGGTTGTGACGTAGCAGAGTTGAGGTGGCAGTGACGCCAGTTGTGCGTCACTCAGCTTTCCTAGCATGTTTTATAGTAGTCAGTATAATGGAGGTCACTTAGCTTTCCTAGCATCTTGTATAATGGAGGTTACCCAGCTTTTCCAGCATCTTGTATAGTAGTCAGTATAATAGGGATCACCTTGCTTTCCTAGCATCTTGTATAGTAGTCAGTATATGGAGGTCACCCAGCTTTCCTAGCATCCTCTATAGTAGTCAGTATAATGGCGATAACCCAGCTTTACTAGCATCTTGTATAGTATTCAGTATATGGAGGTCACCCAGCTTTCCTAGCATCTTGTATAGTAGTCAGTATATGGAGGTCACCCAGCTTTCCTAGCATCTTGTATAGTAGTCAGTATATGGAGGACACCCAGCTTTCCTAGCATCATGTATAGTAGTCAGTATAATGGTAGTCACCCAGCTTTCCTAGCATCATGTATAGTAGTCAGTATAATGGTAGTCACCCAGCTTTCCTAGCATCTTGTATAGTAATCAGTATATTGATGGTCACCAAGCTTTCCCAGCATCTTGTATAGTAGTCAGTATAATGGCGGTCACCCAGCTTTTATATTGAAAAGATGAAAAGCTTTTATTCAAAAAATGATTTTTGGGGGGATACCCCTGTGGAAATTACACTTTTTGCCATTGAGAAAGATTTAGCAACAGAGAGAACTCTATTCCTGGATATCTATCTGTATGACTATAACACACGGTATATATCTATCTGTATGACTATAACACACGGTATATATATATATATATATATATATATATATATATACAGTCGTACCTTGGTTTAAGAGTAACTTTGATTGAGAGCGTTTTGATTTAAGAACTCACAGTTTTTCAAAATTGTAACTTGGTTTAAGAGCATTGCTTTGGTTTAAGAGCTCCCTGTACTGGGTAGGAGGGCGAGCGGGTGAGGGGCAGGGTCTGCATAGCGGGGTCTACAGTACTGTACTCCGACCCAGGAAGTCTCCCTCATCTTCCAAATCATATCAGAACCATGTCAGGCTGGGGCTTGCATCAGGGGACAGTACTGTGGAGGTAATCTCTCCATAGCTGTAACCCCTCTCTCCCCGGACAGAGAGTGCTGTTATACTGTGCCCACCCTATAACCTGCTCATTCCTTCATGCTCCCTGCAGTCTCTATCAGTCCTTGTGTTTTCCATCCTCTCCATTATGGGGATCTGCAGTTCCATCCTGTATCTACAAACTGCTGCTGTTTTTTCAGGTTTATGCACTTACTATACAATATATACCACATGCTGATTGCTATACTGTACAGTAACTTATAATATCCAGCTGTTTCTAAATCTTTGTTTCATTTGTTTTACATGTTTTTCAGAATGAAAAATCATTGTTTTGGAGGGGAAACAATTGTCTGCATTTCAATGATTTCTTATGGGAACATTTGCTTTGGTTTAAGAGTGGATTTGGATTACAAGCACAGTCCCGGAATTAATTATGCTCATGATCCAAGGCACCACTGTATATATATATATATATATTCATTGGTACCTTGGTTTAAGAGTAACTTGGTTTAAGAGCGTTTTAGTTTAAGAGCTCACAGTTTTTCTAAATTGTGACTTGGTTTAAGAGCATTGCTTTGGTTCTAGAGCTCCCTGTACTAGGTAAGACCGCAAGTTGGGGAGGAACATGGGCTGCATAGCGGGGTCTACAGCCCTGTACTCTGACCCAGGAAGTTTCCCCCACCTTCCAAATAATAGCAGAATCCACATCAGGCTGGGGCTTACATCAGGGGACAGGACTGTTGAGGTAATCTCTTCATAGCTGTAACCCCTCTCTCCTCATACAGAGAGTGATGCATGTATATTTACACTAGATGTAAAGGGACCTTTGTCTTCCAAAATTTCCACCTTTTATTCATCAGTCAACAGAATATTCTCCTAAAGATAGTTTTGTTTTTTTTTGTTAATGTGAGACAAGCCTTTGTGTTCTTTTTGCTTATAAGTGATTTGCACCTTACAACTCTCCTTTGGATGCTATTTTGCAAAATGTCTTATTGTAAATTGGAGGACATTGACTTTAAAGAAAAAACTTTGACCTGTCGGGGGACAGTTTGTTTTTTCCATGACAATGCTTCTTTAACTAAAGGTCCTTTTACACGAAACCATTATCAGCCGTAGGCAGCCAATATCGGCCGTTACGGCCAATAATCATCTTTTGTAATAGAAGACAACGATCAGCCGACATGAACGATGTCGGCTGATCGTTGGAGTAGTTTGCCTAGTAGTAAGTCGTTTGAGTTTGAGTAGTAAGTCGTTTGAGAGACGAACGACTTAAATAGCAGCGATGGGGTTTGCAAATTTTTAGATAGCCATCTGGGTTCTTCTGTTTGAATTGTCAAAAAGCTCTTGGAGAAGTGCTTCTAGGCCAGCAACTCTTGGGAATCTTCACTAGTGTTTTAAGTTGACTGTGGTTTACTGGAGCTTCAGAGCCTTAGCAATGGCTTTGTAACCTTTTCAAGACTGGTAGATTTCCATGATTTTATTTAGCATCTCTATTTCGAAATTTTGAGACCTTATAGTCTGCATCACATTGCCCGACAGGTCCTTTACAAAGGAACCCTGTCATCACTTTCATACTGCCTAAACTATAAGTCATTGGGGTGGCTTCTGCTTATACACAAACAGAGAGAGTCTATCAATCACGGCCGGTGGGATGGAGAGAAACCACTGGGGACTGCCCCCTCATGACTTGTGGTTTGGACAGAATGAAGTGATGACAGGTTTCCAGTAAGAGATGTGTAGATTCAATGGGTCTGGTAGTAATCATTCCTGGATGTGGCTGGTAAAATTAAACCCAGTTGTCAATTGAATTTGGTTAACTGGCTGATTTAACAGCTAATGAGCTAAGTATTTTTCACATAGGACCAAGTAGGGCTGAACCACATTTTACCTTTAATAACTGAAGTCATCATATAAGAATAGCATTTTGTGTTTACTTGGTTATTTTGGTCTAATATATGCACAAATGGATTTTTCACAGCAATGTATTTGTTGCCACCAATCAGCATTAAATTTTTTTTTTTTTTTTGTTATCTTTTTGGGTAATTGGTCTATGAGAGTATACATACCTATTCTACGCATACTGTGGAAGCCAAATTTGTTGAGGAGAAAAGGAACATAAACTTTGTTAAAAGTAACATAAAATACTTCTTAAAACAGTTTTTTTTTTCTTAAAATGGAAAAACAAAGATTTATTAGGAATATATAATTCAGGGAAGCTATATAAACTTGGATTGCTTTACCTAACTTAATCAAAATAATTCCAGGGAAAAAATCCATTAGGGTTCTAAAAATGTTATATTATAAAGATAGTTTAACCACTAATGGTACTCTGCAATGTATGCCAAGTCCAAGTATACAACATTTCTGTAAACATAGTCATTTTTCTTTCACCGAGCCGATCCTGAGATTTTAATTAACAGTAGGCTCAATGAAGGAGCCTTTTGTTCCAGACAATCTATATCAATTAAAATTTCTACCAGATTTTGGCCAAAGGAACTTGTCATCTGCAATTTTGTTGGAGCGCCAGTATTAGTCAAATGAACATGAAGGAATCGTTACTTGGCTCTTTCTCTGTGTTATGTCTGTAGGTCTTCACCCTACAGACATAGCACATAAACATGTCTACCCACTGTAGCTTTAGTTAGAAAAGAAATCAACCTTACAAGATTATTTAAAAAGTGTAAAATGGGAATAATAAATTTTTCTAACCAGCATTGAACAATGATGATCATATAACCAGCGGTATTTAAGCCAATTGGCCAATTACTGTTCTGGCCAATAATTAATTGGTATAATACGTCAAGAAGCAGTGATCAGCCGACATGCACGATGTCTGTTGTTCGTTGTCTTTCAACATGTTTCAAAACAACGATAACGATAGTGACAGTCTGCTGCACATTGCTCCATGTAACAGGAGTGGTGGCGTTGACTTCAATGGGTCACTCTGACGATCTAAGTGTTGTCCGGGCAGCTCCTTCTGCAGATCCCTGTGCCCCCCCTGCTCCTCCCACTCACTTTATGAGCGAATGGGGAACGAGGGGAAGTAAGCACTGACCTGACGTGCCGTCAATCACTTGTTTCTCAACATCTGGCTGTGTAATACTGCCCTTACTGTAGAACACTAGTAAGATATGATCACAGTTGAGCCTTTTTCAAACGTGAGCCCCAAACTAAAGTTTTATTTTCAATTATGATTTATAGTGATTTACATAAGTAGTTTTTTGCTGAAAAAGTATATTTTATGCTGAAATATTCTTTGTACTAGTAAAGTGTCACATATTGAGGACTATCCCTCCAAACTTTCAGCGCAAGCATAGTATTTTTTTTTTTTTTTTTACTGCAAGTCGCCATTGTATGGTGCTTTCTTCCTTATCCACAGCTATGTATGTTATATACTAATGACAGAAAAGGAGGTGCACTATGTAATTACTTACTCTAGAACTTAAAGAAGACAAGGTTTTAGTGTTTATACTAACTGGTGAATTGAAGAAATTCTAGACCATTTTGAGGCAGGAGTACAGATATCAAACACTTAAACTCTCATTAACCTCTTCAAGACCAAAGTCCGGGTCAAATTAATTCAATGTTCCTCCCCACCTTCTAAGAGCCATAGCGCTTTTATTTTTGCACCTACAGGGCTGGTTGGGGTGTCATTTTTTGCGCCATGATCTCTAGTTTTTATAAATATCATATAGGTGTAACAGAAAAATTTTGATCGCTTTTAATTAAATATTTTTATTGTGATATATAATTTAATAAAATCAGCAATCCTGGTACGTTTTTTTTTTCCGTTTAGGCCGTTCACCGTGCGGGAACTGCAATGTTATTTTTTAATAGATCCGACAATTCCACACGCTACGATATGTAATATGTTTATTTATTTATTTATATTTTTATAATGTGTAAGGGGGTCTTTAAACTTTTATGGGGGGGGGGTTTATAAGGTGTTTTTTAATACTTGTATAAAACTTTTTTATTACTTTTTTTTGTTTTTACGCTTTTATCACAGTAAAATATGCAATCATTAGATTGCATATACTGATCTATGCTATGCCATAGCATAGCATAGATCAGTGTTATTGGCGATCTATGTATAGAGCCTGCCTGAGAGCAGACTCTATACATGGATCACCGAACCGACAGGACAGAGGTAAGAAGCTTACCCCTGCCTGTCGCACATGCAATCGGGACCCCCGCTGTGGGGGTCCTGATCACCCAGTGACAGATAATTAATCTGTCGCTGAGCACCTTTAAAAGCGGTGATCACTATAGATCACGGAATTTAGGGATTAATGAGAGTCGGCTGCAAGATTGCAGCTGACTCTCATTACCTCCAGGCCCCGGACATTGATGTGAGCAAGATCGCTCTCTCTGCAGCACTTCAGCTCACATAATTAACCCCCGTCAGAGCAGAAACTTATATATACATTCCTACTGCACTCGGTATGTGCAGTAGGAACGTATATATACAGATTGCTGACGTGAAGGGGTTAAACTTAAGCTTAAACTCTCAAACGTTCACACAACGCTCAGCTCCGTTTAAAATGATGTCCGGCATTTTGAGTCTAAAATAACGTACGTTATTTAGCTGTCTGGCCTCCCCTTAGTGAAATGACTGGTGTTTGTACATTATACTAGTTTAGGTTACTAATTGGACTTTGGATGTGGCTTAATTGAAAAGTCCATTGAATTTAATAGTAAAAACGGAGAAAGAACGGTGACAAAAGAAAAACTGTGTGTGACCTACAAATAAAAAATGTCCACTGTTTGCAAAAGACGTCCGAAAATAATTATCCTGTTCATTATTTTGACGCCCGTGGCAAAAACGTCCGTTATTCAATACACTGTCTGCATTGGACGTCTGTCTTCCCATTGACTTCAATTCATTGCTATTGCAGTCAGGTAAATCTTGGCAAAAATTGACTTTTTTTTAAATGTGAAAATTGGCTGCCTTTTCAATATTTTTGACGTTGTGTGAACATAGCCAAACACTGGAAATTTTAGAACTGTAAATTGTTGAAGATTCTTACTTGTATTTTATATCTTTCTGAAGGCTAGCACACCAAAAACCCTATAGACAAAAGTTCCAAATCTAAGAGGCACTCCAATCTCTTTTTTGTATTTTGACTGTATGAGATGTATACAAAACATATTAACCGGAACTGAAATGGGACTTCTGTTCCATGATTTTCAGATGTCCTGAGTTTGTCCTGGTCTCTCTGCTTCATACAGTACAATAGAGTAACCAGTGACTGGCTGCCTGCACAACTCATCTGCCAAAAGCTCTGATTTCTTATAGACCACTGTAAGCAAAGTGTCTATGATACATTGTTATTTTAGGAATTGCCATCCTTTACATGCAAGAGAAATGTAAAAATAACCAGCAGCTTGCCGAAAATGATTAATTTATGGCCGTTTGTATTCTCTCACTGCACAGCAGAAACAGGTTGATGTAAAACCCGTCCTGAGTTTATGACAGCCTGTGTCTGCAGGGCCTTGAAAGGCTACAATGCCTTGCAAACACTGCATTATATGATCTGCTGATAGATCCTGCAGGCATACCCAGGGAAGTGTTCTGTATAACTCCAGGTTATTATTGGATTCCATCTATTTGCGGGGAAAAAAAACTTTTTTTTTTTTTTTTTAAATATCATTGTGCAACATTATCTGTTTATAATACTGTGCTATTTAAAGGGGCATGCTGTGTCACGTGACAGGGTGGTGTGGGGGCCCAACTCTGCCCTTTGTCAAAATAGTTGCTTTAGGAAAGACTCCTGAACACTAGAATTCTGTGAAACAACTTTAACACTTTACTGGACTTCACTGTGCAGAAATCCAAACAATGACTTCTCATACAGCAGAGGGTGTGAAATTCCAATACTTGAAATACATGTTAGGAATTAGGTCACAGTACTCTTTAGTAGTTGCTTCTTAAAGGGGTTGTCCAGCGAAAATCTTTTTCTTTCATGTCAGCTGGAGCCAGAAAGTTATATAGATTTGTAATTTACTTCTATTTAAAAATCTTAAGTCTTCCCATACTTATTAGCTGCAATATGTCCTGCAGGAACTGTTTATTTTCAGTCTGACACAGTGCTCTCTGCTGACATCTCTGGCCGAGACAGGAACTCTGTCTCGGTTTTCTATGAATCCCCATAGAAAACCCCTCCTAACTCTGGACAGCTCCTGTTTCGGCAGAGAGCACTGTGTCTGAATGAAAAGAAAACATTTCCTGCAGCTAATAAGTATGGGAAGACTTGAGATTTTTAAAGAGAAGTAAATTACAAAACTGTATAACTTTCTGATACCAGTTGATTTGAAAGAAAAAGATTTTCTCTGGGCAATCCCTTTAAGCAGGTTTCCTGAATAAAAGTCTCTGATTATACTTTTCAGCACTTTAGTGTTGCTAGTGGTCATGAATGCATGCAGTCCAATCAGAGTAGACTCTGCTGCTGTAGAGGGCCCCACAGATTTGGCAAGCTTCAATGTAGTTTATTGAAGAACACTTCAAATATGGCTTGCTTAGTTTATGACCCTCAGAGGGATGTATGCTGGAATAACCTGTTGTATTTTGTTTTGCACCTACTATGGCTGTAAGCCATAAACAGTTAAAAGTCTCATGAACATAGACAACAATGAAAAGGACTTGTCCCATTGACATGAATGGGAAACGTTACTGGGTATACTATGAAACCTTTACAGAGGTCATTCCACTGGAAGGTGTGAGCCAAATTTATTGATTTCTCTATCTACTGGTGTCAGCTTTTGCTGTAATGCTTCCTTAAACTCACAGACAGCACAGGAAGTTTTAGGCCTAGAAGCTAGACTGAAAACTGGAAGATTTCAGAATTATTTTATAATATTAATAGCAAATAGAAAAAAAACACAAATTATTTAAAAAATAATAAAAACTTTAAACGATAAGTAATTTTCTGATGAAGCCTTCCCATGAAGCATTGTAGGCGAGTCCTGGCTCAACTTTCCTTCTCTTGAGGAGGATGTTTGGTAATTTTGCAGCATGCATGTAATTGGTATCTTGCTTGTAGCATATTTTACTGGGAACTGGAAACTAAGTAGGCTTTATGTTTTGTATAGTGCCAAGCAGGAGGAGACAAAAAACGCACCTACACATGTTTGGGATGCCAGCACTACTCATCCATCATTAAGGGTGAGATGTTCTGCCATCCCACACATGGTTACAATATATCAGGTAAAGGTTTTATACTTTTAATACCGTGTTTCACCAAAAATAAGACAGTGCCTTAAATTAGTTTTACTCAAAAATAAGCACTATGGGGGAGATTTATCAAAGGGTGTAAAATCTAGCCTGGTGCAAACTGCCCACAGCAACCAATCACAGCTCCTCTTTTCTTTCACCAGAGCTGGAAGCTGAGCTGTGATTGGTTGCTGTGGGCAGTTTGCACCAGGCTAGATTTTACACCCTTTGATAAATCTCCCCCTTTGTCTTATTTTGGGGTATGTCTTATTTCTCTCCACGGCCGGGGGAGAGAAATAAGACACCTCCCCAGAATACTTACATGCTTGCGGAACGGGTGGCGTCATGCAGTGGAACGTGCTGGCGGGATTGACGGCAGCGTGCAGCGTTGTGCGTTGGGACATGCCGCAGTGTTGAACGTTAGGACGTGCGGCGGCATTGTGCGGCAAGACGCGCAGAGGACGTTGGAGGCCATGGACTAAGCTGCCTGCAGCGCCGGAAGTAAAGCTCCATCAGGGGATTAGGGGTGGCGGTGGGTGGCAGCAGGCCGCCTTACTTTTGGGGTGCCTTACTTTCGGGGAGTGCTCTGGTTTAGGGTAGGGGGTGCCTTATTTTTAATACTTCCTTATGTATACATATATGTGAAGATAGATGGATAGATAGATAATATTATATATGTTGTACATAAATAATACTGTGCTATTTGTGCATGTTTTTAAAATATGCAAACAAAATCTGACTTGTAAAATGGCAGCGTCTAGAGTGAGTATTTAGTGGGCTAGGCACTTTCCACCTGCATACATGAGTATGAGGGCTCCACCCTTCAAAACATTGTGCGGCAGGGGAAGCAACGCCAACTTAGCCTCCTAGATGAACAGACACACAGCCTGTTACCTGGTACTTCTCGTGTAATAAAGGAAGTCAAGAAATATGACGTCTAACCATTAGTGATTGTACCGTTCATAATCCCGTTCTTAATCCCCTGATGAAACCAGGGCTAACTAAAATGTTCTATCCATCTGGAAAGGCAGGTTTGGATAGGTTCTTACCTGGGAAATGAATGAAACAGGAAGACTTCTCCAACATAGCACACCTGAGATTGAAGCTGTCTACAGGAAGGTCATGTAATCAAACTCCTTACAAAGCAGTTTTAACCTTGTCTGGTCACTATTAAATACTACAAATATAGTTGTAATTGTACTGAAAAGCCTCACTTGGAGGATGTACAACTTTCTTTGAGGCTTTAAATCAGTCTGTGGTTCATAACAGCCTTTTAACAACCTTAGAATAAAATAAAAGAATATACAGGAGTCTAATAAAATGTTATATATGGAAAGTCTACTGATAAAAGCATATGTTCCTTAAATCACAAAGATGAGAGGAGGAAACTGATCTCACAGAAGTTGCATTTTCCAGCTGTCATTACCATACCCTTATTAACTTCATAAAACATCATTGATGTTATAGCCACTGTTAAAAATACATAAATACTATGGAGGATTTCTGCAGTGGACATTTTCCAAAGGCAAGAATTGGGAACACTTCTTACATACATATAAAGCAACAGTGGCACAAAAGAGTTGCACTAATATTGCTACCTTACTTTTATTTAAAGGGGCCAAGATGTTATAGTCGCTATAGGCTGTGGCCTCTAGGCATTAAGACATTAAGTGTTAGTAAAACAGTCATTGTTTATGTGTTATGTGATTGCAGGGTGCCATTAGGTTGTCATGGTAGCCAGGGGCCTAGTGAAGGACTTCAAACCTGCCACAATTTTACTTCTATATGGCAACCTTAGGCTGGACTTAATTGGAGATCCCTAAAATGTCAGCACACTGCAATACATTAGTATTGCAGTGCACTGTGCAAACTATTAAGGCATCACATTCACTCCGCAAATAAATTAAAAAAATTTAAAATAACAATTCAAAACACCACCCAATCATATATTTTTATCAATACAAATGTCCAAACTATTAGAATATTACATTATTTGCCCTGCACAATAAACACTGTAATAATTAGTATTTGGGCTGCCGAAGAACAGAAACCTGACATGAAATTAAAGCAGGAAAGGAAGCCAAAAGTTGGTCAAAGATCTATGATGCCTTTTTATGATGCCATCTTCTCCATCTACATTTAAAGATACCGTCTATTGGTTTCCTGTTACCAAAGAGCAGTACATTGAAACATGTCTTGTATGGAGATAACTATGTGTCTCTTCCCATTGGCAACCAGTAAATTTTAAAAGCAGCTATGGATTTGAGTACATCAATTATATAACACAACTCAACATCAGTATGTAATATCACCCAACATTTTATGTGGTGTGAAATGTTAAAAGGGGAGGTCGACTTTAAAGCTTGGTCTTTGTAAGCTGATTTGCTTCAGGTTGTCTGGCCTGTCATATTGCAGGATGTGGCAGGTGGGCTGTTTCACCTGGTGATTTCTTTACTGCATTCTTTATTGCATCCATGTTGCATATTGCACTGCACCTTTTAACAGACCCTGTATATAGAGTACCTATCAATCTAAATGAAGGACTTGTAGCAGCTGTATGAGGCGCTGTATTCACCATCAAAATACCTTCATTATACAGAATGGGATGAACCATGCCAAGAGGAATAAAGAACCCTGTTTAAGTAATTCAGCGATATAGCAAAGATGCTTTGCATGCTATGGCTATAGGTGTTGTATTATTGATCTAACTCTGATCCATCACAAAGCCAATGTGTATGACATTTAACCAATTTAACCAACCAACCAATGCTTTTTTACCAAATGGTACTCTTTTAAACACCAGATGCTAAGTAACTAGCAAAAAATGTTTTCCTTTAAAAAATACATGAAATATTGCAATTTATTCAGATTTTTACTATGCAATGAAAAGTAGAGAGAATAGGTCCACGTTCTACACGTTATCAATGACTTGTCTCTCTTGTTGAGACTATTGTGTGTACTTACTGAAGCTCGTACTGTTTATACTGGGGGCACCATGAAACTATAAACTTCTCATTCTTTACTCTGACTTTCTTAAAGATAGTCATTTGCCTGTAGTGCCAGACTATTTTTCTCCCTGTAGAATTCATATGAGATTGATATGCATTTTATGCCTTGGATAAGCAGAGCTTAGTAGTCTAAGTATGATGGCTTTATAGATACTGATTCTAAGAGCAGGTTTAGAATTCGCTGATTGGGACCGTTGGCACGAACCCAACTACAACCCTTTGTAAAGCACTTGCAGGCAATAGCGAAAGAGAGGCCTAACTGACTACTGAAAGACACAATTGTTCCCTTCATTAAAAAGAGTGAAATATGCAGCCTATTATTTTGTCAGAGGGGGAAAAAAAGATTGCTCCATTAGCGTAATTAGGGAGCAGATTATCCGCGTTCTTCCGACAGAAGGTGAAACGTAAGAAGATGTAATAGTTTTCGTAGAAACTTGAAGGAGGCCTATATATATTATACATTTACTTGGTTTAATCTGTGTTGACATTTTACGCATTTACTTGATTTATTCACATGGATATACTATAAAATCTGGTGGAATACTTACCAATACATTTTGGATGGTTTGTTTCATGTAGCTAAATCTACTAGCAGTATTATAAGTAATAATAGTGAAAGGCTTTAGGTCTTGCAAGTGAATGTAATGGACAGAAAAACATTGCTTCACTAAAAAGATTTTGAAGCCACGTCATTTTTTATTCCCTTTAGACAGTTATGGCATATATTGCATGGCTCTTTCCATCTTTTCCAGAGGCAACAATGTAGAAAAGTACATAACTCCTGCTCCGTTTTCTACAAAATTCTAATAAATGATGCAGTTTTCCATTGACTTCTAATCAGCAGAGATGGGATTGTAAAGCATAAGTCATAGACAGAGAAGTACCTTAAAGGGGAACTCCAGATAGGAAAAAGTGTGGCTATTTAAACCCTACATAGGGAGTTAAATAAACTAGAAAATATAAATTACCATCAGTTCTACACCATTCTGCTGCACTGGCAATGCACTCACCACCAGGAAATGACTGAAACTGGCCAGAATACGATCCACTCTGACTAAGATGACGACTGACGAAGATCATGTCAATCCCTTCCACGTATCACAACTGGAAGCCACGCCCTTCTATTCTTCATGTCAAGAAGCCGCGCCCCTTCAGCTCTTGCAGCAGGAAACTACACCTGTTTCATGCATCACGCCTAACTATACTGGAAGGCTATGCCACTTCCATGCATCATGGCTGGAAGCCACACCTCTAGCGTGACATTACTGCATTACATGACCCGCACTGCTGCCAATAGCTGTTCTGAGTGCATGCCCTAAAGAGAGTACAGGGAAATGTAGTTTAACAGCAGTGTGCAGGAAGATGCTTGGGCACAGAGACAGAGCGGACAAAACTCTGCTTCAGGAGACGAACCAAGAGAAAGAGGCACATTAAAAGGCTTATGGGGGGACAGAGGAAAGAACCCGCCACTCTGCAGGACTTTTTTTTTTACAGGTTGACGGAGAACTCCTTTAAGCTTCTGATGATAGCAGGTTCATTTTAAAATCTCTGAATTCTGTAGGAAAATGTAGCTAAGCTGCATTTGCTTATCAATAGAGTAAAAGAGCTACCAAGCACCCACAATTAGATATCCAATTGATGCAAGTTTTTATTTTACTTGGGCTGGAAAGTCTAGAAGTTTGCCAGATTTATCACAGTGGCTCATGCTGTTTAAAAACCTGATACACATTAATGGTGCGTTCACACCTACAGGATCTGCAGCTGATTTTCTGCAGCAGATTTCATTTAAATAACTGAACACAGCATCAAATCTGCTGCAGATCCTGTAGGTGTGAACGCACCCTTAGGGCTATGTTCACACACTTCACAAAAGCAGCAGCAGAGACAGCATTAACATTGCAGTGTGGTTATATGCTTTATCCTTACACTACTATTACAAAATTACATTGCTTTAAAAGGCCACATGATGTAAAAGAAGACATGTTTTTGCCCAGATCTCCATTTTCCATTACTCCATGGTCCAGTTCTGGTGCTCAAGCAGCCAGTGTCGAGGATGGAAAAGAGATAGTATGGGTACTGGGACTGGTGTTTAGCCAAGTTACCCAATACTCACAAAGCTATGCACTGTGTGTTTTGGCAACCTTTCTATCATAGCCAACATTAGCTCTTTCAGCAGTTTGTGTTTGGTAGCTCTTTAGCTCTTCTGTGGGAGTGTACCAGATGGTTTGCCCCTCATTTTTCATGTTGTGGGTTCAGTATTTGTTCCTTCTTAGGGCCCTATTCCACAGTAACGATAATCGGCCGGATTGGCCCGATTTGGCCGATTATCGTTTGGTGAAATAGAGAGAACAATCAGCCGATGATCGTGTCATTTAGGGCCAGACCTAAAATCATCGTTCCCCCACCGCGCATCGCTACGGTTGAATAGCGGTGCGTGGCGAGCGACCGATGATTTGACAAGCAGCAGCAGCATACATTACCAGTCCAGGCTTCTTCTCCGCGCTGTCTTCATCCCCGGGTCCCGCGCGCTCTATCTTCAGAATGGCCGGTCAGCTGACGGAGCGCTCAGCCAATCACAGGCCAGGACCGCCATTCTGAAGATAGAGCACGCAGGACCTGGGGATGAAGACAGCGCAGAGAAAAAGCCTGGACAGGTAATGTATGATGCTGCAAGGGCTGCAAGGACATCAGTAACGATGTCCTTGCAGCCCTTGCTCAACGATCATCGGGCCGTGGAATAGGCCCAGTAAACGAGCGGCAATCTAGCAGATCGCCGTTCGTTTACATCGTTTATCGGGGCCCTCCTCGGCCCGTGGAATAGGACCCTAAGACAACTTTAAGTAAGTACTAACCACAGCATACTGTGAACTTCCCACAAGAGCTGCCATTTTTTAAATACTCTGAATTTGACACAGTTGTATGTTTTTCCATGTATGTGATGGTCATATCACTGTATAGGTATTTCAAGAATTTTCGATCTTACCAGGGTTAAGCTATAAACTATGCCTTTTATAACTTTATATTGTTTTGACACAGTTTTACTAATCACATATACTTTTCTCATTTAAAAAAAAAACACATATAAAAAAATCTCTATCTTCCCTTTTGCTCTATTCATTTAACATTAAGAATTTCTTTACCAGATGTAGACAAAGAGCTTCTGTAGAAATTTTGGCTTTAGAAAATTTTTGAATCTTTGCACCTCATTTAGCTTTAAGGGCAACCGTGTCACCAACTTCATAGAAAATAATATAAGGTATATAACAGAAGATGATTTTTTTTCTCCTTTTAGTACAACATGTTCATTTTTAGGGGTGAGTAAAAAATATTGAACATGAATCAGCTCTTAACAATGATAGAACTTCATCTTTTAGGGGTTTTACTTATCATGTCTGAGCAGTTTCGTCTCCTCCTTTCTGCTTACTGACCTCTTTTTCTTCTATCTCCTCTCTTTTATGGTAGATCATTATCTGCTCTGTTGGATTTAGATATATTCTATCCACTTTCTTTATGGGAAACCCTTTTGCCCTAAATGTCTGCTTCTTTTTTTTTCCTGGTCATGCTCGGCAAACCTTCCCTTGTACGCTGGACATCTGCTATTGTTTAGATGTTTGTTGTACCAAGTTTCCAAGTGTTTCCAATTTGATGCCAAATGACTAAAACATGTAAAATTTTGCTGGCTTCCTTCTTCATTTGCTCTAAAGTATAAGAAGCTATTATGAAAAGTCTGCTTTTATGTGCTTTTATGTGTTCATTCCATGGTTTATTTTTTTGTTAGTAAAATGTAGATTTTATGTTCAGTAATGCAGTTGGTAGTTTTTTGAGTTGCATTTGGATAACTAGTTTCTTATGCTGGTACTATTCAAATGATTCACTGAAGTGCCAATATTTTTCACTGTGGTATTTTTCTCATTTATATACATCGACATGTTAAGTTAGTGCTTCCTTCCTGGGAATTAGTTCAGTTTCACCCCTTTGTTTATTAAGAAAAGGTGTTGCTTCTCCAATTTCTTTAAACCTATTGTTTAAGTCCACAGTAAAGGAGAGGGTATTATTTTTGTCTTTTTCTTGCATTTATCCGCACAGATGGAAAACTGCTCAATGCTTTTAAGTTCACAAATAATGAAAACAACTGGACCAGAGAGGGTATTGGGTAGGAGATGGAAATAGGATGGCAGAAGGGACAGATTTAAAAAAAAAAAAACTCTTGACTTCTGCCTCAAAGATTTAAGTCTAGAGAGTTCTGAAGCCAGTCAATGACTACACTAGAAGAATGAAAGGTACCTTTCCAATTAAAACTAATAGAGGGATAACTTCAGACACACAAAAGGGGAAGAAAAGACACTTATAAGTCATGGCGAGTTCAAAAGGAAAGAATTAAGACAAACGCACAAAGCATCATGGGAAGTATTATTCAAGTCACCCTGTCAGACAGGCTGATTAGCAGCAGTTCCAAGTCAGCTTGATCACCAGGGAGTCTTGCAGATAAAATAATTCCCTCCTGAAGCAAAAATGTCCCTGTGCCGAACAAATGTTTCCCTACAGAAAAAATTGTACAAATGGAAAGGAAACCGGGTGTAAATGGTGCACTCATTCACCAAAAAGACTTTTTTTTTTTTTTTTGAGACTGTCACCATCTGTTACATAAGAATAAAGAATAATAATGCAGACTCTTTATTTGTGTCCTGAAGTCACTTGGCACCCTTAGGGTGCGTTCACACCTACAGGATCTGCAGCAGATCTGCAGCAGATTTGATGCTGTGTTCAGTTATTTAAATGAAATCTGCTGCAGATCCTGTAGGTGTGAACGCACCCTTAGGCTGGGTTCACACTATGTATATTTGAGGCTGTATTTGGTCCTCATGTCAGGTCCTCATAGCAACCAAAACCAGGAGTGGATTGAAAACACAGAAAGGATCTGTTCACACAATGTTGAAATTGAGTGGATGGCCGCCATATAACAGTAAATAACGGCCATTATTTCAATACCACAGCCGTTGTTTTAAAATAACAGCAAATATTTGCCATTAAATGATGGCCATCCACTCAATTACAACATTATGTGAACAGAGCCTTTCTGTGTTTTCAATCCACTCCTGGTTTTGGTTGCTATACAGCCTCACAAATACAGCCTCAAATATACATAGTGTGAACCCAGCCTAATTAAACTGATTTGTAATAGCTGCATTTTTAAGTTTGTTGACCAGTGTGTTCCAAAATATTTAAGTTTTTTCTACATTCTTTTTATTATAACTAGCAACACCTTATCATATTTGATGGAATATTTCAGAATTGCTTTGTTGATCTATTCTTTGTATCCACAAAAACTCTATTTAGACTGAGTGTAAAATAAACTACATAAAATACCCCTAAAAATTTTAAAAAATGCTCAGCTTTTTATAAGCAAAAAAAAACCCCACCATTGGCCATAAACACCAAAAAATACCCATATGTTCCTGTGTGTCAAAAAGTCTCCCCATCTCAAAAAAGGCCTAAAGACACCACTAAAATTGTAACTATTTGCTGCTTGATAAATGAACACAGCAAAGTATCTTTTAGTAACATCTTCTAGCCTGTACAATAAATCCTCCTACCTAGAGGTGCAACTCCATTGAGACATTTTTGTGAAAATCAGAGAATTACTACCAGGTTTTTAATTTTGGGCCCCACTACAAAGCCTCTACCAGTCTTTCAACCTTCTAATAAAACAATCAAGTATTGAGCATCACTAAATATCTAGATATTAAATGAACAAGAGAATACATATTTGTTTTCACATTAACGCATCCTAATTTTAAAAGTTTATTATTATGCTTTGGGCCACTGCTGTGGTTTACTTACTGTAATGGTCAACAGTGTAACATCCTAGACTAGTAGTGGTAGAATATCACTTACTCCCTGGTATTACAAGTTCTTACAAGGGACACTGACTATAGCTTGACCAGTGGCTTTTTACAACAGTATTTGTTAGCCAAAACTGTAAGTCCAAAACCACACAAGAGGTTCAAATCCTTCCCATGCTAATTTTTGCTTACAAATACTGATGCAAAATACTGACCAAAATGCTCCTGTCCGAAAGTGGCCTAAGGCTGCATTCACACTTTCAGGACTCACAGCAGATCTGTCAAGACCAGTTGCACCAAACACACAGAGACAGTGAGCCCTAAGCTCAGCCCTGCCCACTGTCCCTGCCTACTTGCCACAATCTGCCCTGAAATGGCAGCGAGCAACTGGCCTGGATACATGAAACAAAAGACAAGACAAACAAACACAATAGGAATTGTCAGAAATCCGTGTCACAACGGTTGGGCAGCGAAAGTACAAAATCGGATCCAAAAGCGTAGTCGAATAACAGGCAATAAGGTCACAGGCAGGTGGCAAGCAAGGGAGGTCAAAGATACAAAGCAGAAATCAGGAGATACAAAGAAACAGAATCCACAAGCAGGCAGAGACTAACTCAGTAACCGGCAAGGCATAGGAAGAAAAAGATATCTAAAATTGGAGACCAGGAACCCAGTCCAGAAGGTGATTGGAGGAACCAGCTGTCAATCACAGAGAAAAAAACAGGTTGACCATTAACTGAACTAGCAGAACAGATATGGGTGGGCAGGGAAAACAATTAGCAGACCAGAAGACATAAGACAGAGTTCAGATTGGGCACAGACAAAGACAAACAAAACACAGAATAATTAATACACCTACAAGTTTCAAAAATACCCCAATTCTTTGTTTTTTGATGAGGGTGAAAACCTCGTAAAGATACAACAATTAACACCTATGACTTCCACCCCCAAAGAATAAAGACAAAATATCACGATTTAATGACATACTTCCATTTTTATTAACACATGATCCAATGTTAAAAACACCCATCAAAAATGCACATAAATTGGGGGGACAGGGTACCGGTGTAATCTGGGCAAAACAAATGAAAAATATAATCAATGGTGCTGAATGAATAATTTTATCTATATGATGGGAAATATTAATAACATCATCAAATTTAATAGTACAGCACCAAAACCTATATATAATCAATAACACTGTATAATCAAAGGCTGTGGGGAATAAAAAGTGGTGATTACAATATTGCCGTGTGCCTAAATTCCAATATTACTTGTGCTTCAGAGCCATTTGGGGAGTAGCCCAATGTTACTCTAGAGACACAGACCCTATTGTGATACTGCTGCAAATCTTACAGTATTATGAAATGAGAGTAAAGAGCAAATGTTGTGCAATAGTATAGATACGTAGCAGTGTATCCCATTTCATGCAGACCTAGACACATAACTGTAATATTTAGCTAGAATCCCACATCAGCCCAAATCATTACCCATACACCGTACCAAGATAAAAGAACCCCATACCAGGTGCGCCTTGACGCACGTTTCGCTGCTCACTTTATCAAGAGGCTACTGAACACCCACACACTCTGTTCCTATATAGTCCGCCCATCCAATCAAAAGGGAGAGACATAATTCCCCCTACATCATACCTGATTGCATTCACACACCTGTAAGCACATAGTCCTGCTTCCATTCAGGTCCGGGTCCCTCGGTGCGCGCAACGCCATGAGACGTCACAAATGGGCAGCCACAAGCATCAGACGCTACCATGGAATAAGTGGAAGGTTATGGCCAAAAGCCAGTCTCAGTTGTACCTTAGGCCCCGAGGACTGTGCCAAAGTTCCATCACGTGCATTCGTAACAAGATCTGCAGCAGATCTGCAGCTCAGCTCAGTTCAGTTATTTAGATCAAATCTGCTGCAGATCTGCTGGGGATCCACACCATCAAATCCGAATGAAACAGAGTATCTAGGGGGAAAAGGGAGTGGGGCATGCTAACATATTGCATGGGGCCTAAAAGCTTATGTCTGTGGTTTAAACATGTTCAAAAAGTACATGAGCTAGTATCTTCACACCTCGAATGAATGATCCACAATGTGAATTCTCTGCTGTTCGTCTTTTCTGTTAAACTTACTAGTATCTGGTGTCTTTTTACAACTCAAAGGAATCATATGCAAGATAAGGTGATGGTTACACTTAGTATGAGACTGGCCGTTCTGTGACCCGGCCGGCCGGATGATCTTTAGCGCCGCAGAGTTCTGATGTGGGCGCATCCGTGGGTGCCCGCATCAGAACTCCCCACTGCATACTATGGAGCGAGCGGCCGGAGCCACTTGCTCCATAATGTGGACTGACAGGGTTTTCTGCGGCCGCTATTCAATGAATAGTGGCAACAGAAAACTGACATGTCAGTTTTCTATGGCGCCACTAGGGATCTGGCCAGAGCATATACTACGTGTATACATTCCGGCTGGGATTCCATAAACGCCAAGGTAACGTATATTTTCGTATTAATCATGGGCGTTGTTGCAATCGGCAACAAGGCCCATACTTTTATGAAAATATACGTTGTGTGAACATGGCCTAAGGGAATATGAATATGCTGTTGTTCCAGTTTTTCTTTTATTATACCTTCTACTATCTGTTGATGTGTTAAAGAAACACGTGGCTAATATATGACATGAAGGCACTATACCTGGCAATAATCATCTTGGGAATCTCTATGAAGCTGTGCATTGGGCCCTTCCAGTGAGCTTGCTCCTCATTTTTTTTTACATATATTTTTACTTCTTAGTTTAGTATGGTAAAAAAGCAAGTACTAAACAAGCTACAATCTCACTAAAACAGAGGCATCATTGTGTTAATTAGCATGTGTTTCTTGTTCACAAACGCTTGGAAAAGTCTAAGTAGGAATATGACATAATATTTCTCAAATAACTTGCCATTTATGGCTGTGGATTTCTCCGACTTTCACTGCAGCTGCAGGACTAAGCTAAGGCAAGCCAGGAAATTAGTTAATAGGCCCCATTGTTTTCTTAATTACCTTTCAAACCCTTACCTCAGCCATGGCCCCATTTCAAGGTTTGCAATATCAGACTGTAGCGGAAATTGACTCAGGTCTGAGGTCCTATACTGTGTCTTCTGCTGTGTTTTCTTTAGCTTTTCTCATAGAATACCCCAAGCAAATCAGGACATGAAATACTGTCTTACAAAACCAAACTGGTTGTCAGTTATCAGAGGAATTCAGGTTGTGTGTGTATTGTAAAGGAAAGTTAAATTCCAGCTGTGGAAAAGCAATACTACATTACTGAGATGTTACACCAGTTAAAAAAAAGCCATTATGTATACTAATTTATTTATAATTTATTATATTCTCTCTATTTACATCCCAGCTTAATAAATGTGATTATTTGTCTATGGTCAATTTGCCTATGTCTTATTTGCCTATGCCTATGGTCAGTCATGAAAAAGGATGGAATGATTACCCTGTGACATAGTGACAGCAAAAACTTTGTTAGGATGTTTTACATGGTTTTGACATCTAATGCATAAGTCATTATAACCAATGACTGCTGGACATGACCATAGAAGAAAGAATATATAAACTTATTTTCAATCACCTGAACTGGATCCAGTGTTGACACATTTCCCTGTGGTTCCCGAATACGATCAGCAGCAATCACATGTTTATCGTGAAGGATGCCCTTTGAACCAAAGGACCAAAGTGAATTGGGTTTTCCTTTGCAAGGGGAGCTAACCCAAAATTTAGGATTAATGTCAAGTTTCTCTCTCTATGATATTAAAATATAGAATCAACTAGTACTTGCAAGGTGCCCTGTTTAGATTTTTATAATTATTATAATGCAGGGACTCCTGGCATTATGATGGTAGCCAAGGCTTCTGTGGTAGGTAGTACTGCGTATCCAGAGGAGGTAAGTGGTAATGCTATTGCTGAAGAAAAGCATCCCACACATGGTGTGTTCAGGAGTGCATTCAGGCCAAGATGTCCCATCTAACCAAAGCCTATTATTCCCTCTGTTTGCTGTGGCATCTACATGGCTTGTGATAAAGTGCACATGGGACTTTTTATAAGTTGCTTTCAAAAATGGCTTTCCTCTTGCCAGTCTTTCAAAAAGGCCAGATTTGTGGAGTACAAAACCCATAGTTGTCCTTTGGACACATTCTCCCACCTAAGCTGTGGATCTCTGCAGCTCTTCTGGCTGCTTCTCTAGTTAGTGCTCTCCTTGCCTGGGCTGTCATGTTAGGTGGACAGCCATGTTTTAGTAGGATTGCAGTTGTGCCATACATCTTCCATTTTCAGATGATGGATTGAACAGAGCTCTGAGAGATGTTCAGAGCTTGGGATATTTCTTTTCATAACCTAACCCTGCTTTACATTTCTCTACAACTTTATCCCTGAACTGTCTGGAGTGTTATTTTGTTTTCATGATGCTGTTTAACCCCTTCATGTCCACAATCTGTATATATACATTTCTATTGCACATGCCCCGTGCAGTAGGAATGTATATATACGTTCATGTTGTGAAGGGGCTTTTAATGTGTGCGGGGTGGCTCCAATATGAGCGTCCTGAGCCTGGAGTCAGAGCTAATGACAGGCAGCCGCGGTCACACAGCTCTCTGTCATTAACCCCTTAAACACTGCGATCTTTAGTGATCGCGACGTTTAAGGAGGTCAGTGACAGGATAAGTACCGTGTTGGGGTCCTGATCACTTTTCCTAACAAGTGGTGGAGAAACACTCAATTCCATCTTGTCATATCAGTGATCAGGCAGGCTCTGTCATATCGCTAAAAGTACTGATAAATGCTATGCAAAAATATTTTATAAACCCTTATAAAATAAAGCCCCAATAATAGTTAAAGTTACCTCCTTTCCCATGAAACAAATATACATAAACAAATATATTATTTATCGTAGTGTGTAGAATTGTCTGATTTATTAAAATATAACAATATTGTTCCTGCATGGTGAATGTCGTAAACGAAAAGAGGAAAAAAAACACACCAGGATTGCTGATTTTTAACAAAATTATATTCAGTAAAAAATTAACAAAATGCGATTAAAATTTTTCTTTTACGCCAATATAATACCAATAAAAACTAGAGATCATGGTGCAATAACTGAACCCCAACCAGCCCTGTAGGTGGAAAAAGAAAAAAGTTATGGCTCTTAGAAGGTGAGGAGAAAGAAGATAGCTGCTTTACTGTGACCTGGACATTCGATCACAAAGGGGTTAATCACAAATGTTCTTTAACAAAGCTCTGAGGCCTTCACTGAACAGTTGTAGTTATACTGGAAAGAAATGACACTTTGTGTTGGTCTATCACATAAAATACATGTACGTTTGTGTACCATGTGGAAAAGTTCAAAGGGTATAAATAGTTGTTTAAGGGACTGCAATTAGAGTTAGAGCAAGATAATGTAACAGCATGTTGTATCTAGAGATGAGCGAACTTTTCAAAAGTTTGTTTCGACCGGACTTCCGGATTTTTTCGGAAAGTTCGGTTCGACCGAATTTCGGATTTCTTCGGGTTTCATAGTTTAAAGCATCTATATGATACGGGGGTAGTGTATTTGGTTGAATGTAGGGCTCTACATGTCAGTAACATCATTATCTTTTCGATATCTCAAAGTCAATTTTTTTTTAGACTTCAATATTCACCATTACAGGGTCTATGCAGGAAATTCACCATTACAGGGTCTATGCAGGAAATTTACCATTACAGGGTCTATGTAGGAAAAAGGTCACAAATGCAGTAAAGGAGCAGTAGTAGTCATTGGAGGCCAGTGGAGGTCCAGCAATAGTCATTTGAGGCCAGTACATGAGCAGCAGTAGTCAACATGGAGGCCAGGCAGGAGCAGCAGTAGCCAACACGGAGGACAGGCAGGAGCAGCAGTAGCCAACATGGAGGACAGGCATCAGCAACAGTAGTCAACATGGAGGCCAGGCAGGAGCAGCAGTAGCCAACATGGAGGACAGGCATCAGCAACAGTAGTCAACTTGTAGGCCAGGCAAGAGCAGCAGTAGCCAACATGGAGGCCAGGCAGGAGCAGCAGTAGCCAACATGGAGGCCAGGCAGGAGCAACAGTAGTCAACATGGAGGTCAGGCAGGAGCGGCAGTAGCCAACATGGAGGCCAGGCAGGAGCAGCAATAGTCAACATGGAGGCCAGGCAGGAGCAGCAGTAGCCAACACGGAGGCCAGTACAGCAGCAGCAGTAGTCAACATGGAGGCAAGGGCAGGCACACCAGTAGTCAACCTGGATGCCAGTTAAGGCCCAGCAGTAGCCAACAAGGAGGCAAGGGCAGGCACAGCAGTAGTCTACATGGATGCCAGTTAAGGCCCAGCAGTAGCCAACAAGGAGCCAGGCAGGAGCAACAGTAGTCAACATGGAGGTCAGGCAGGAGCAACAGTAGCCAACATGGAGGCCAGGCAGGAACAGCAGTAGCCAACATGGAGGCCAGGCAGGAGCAGCAGTAGCCAACACGGAGGCCAGTACAGGAGCAGCAGTAGTCAACATGGAGGCAAAGGCAGGCACACCAGTAGTCAACCTGGATGCCAGTTAGACTTTTATGCTATACACCTGCATCAGGTTTTTTGTCTCTCAGGATAAGACAGATGTGATATACACACTATCAGAAGGGTCCAAGTATAGAAATTGTCTATATTTATAGCACTTTTTAAAAGACTTTTATGCTATACACCTGCACCAGGTATTTTTGTCTCTCAGGATAAGACAGATGTGATATACACACTATCAGAAGGGTCCAAGTATAGAAATTGTCTATATTTATAGCACTTTTTAAAAGACTTTTATGCTATACACCTGCACCTGGTATTTTTGTCTCTCAGGATAAGACGGATGTGATATACATCAGAAGTATAGGACTTGTATATCTGTAGAGCACGTTTTTGTTCTGTGCACCTTTTGCTGTCCTATGCCTAATCTATCTATCTTTCGCCCTCCCTATATTTCTCTCTCAATCACTAGATGTTTTCCTCTCCGCTTTCCTAATCTTTCCTTTCCTTTCCTACAATATCTTCTCAGTAGTCTGTAGTACACAACAGCAGCAGCAGCAGCAGCACCAGCAGCATTTTGATAATCACGAGCTGTGTGCACTGCAGCCAGTAACAACCTCCTTCCTCTCTCTGTGCAGACTGGGTGGTGCGGTCATGTGACCACTCCTCTTAAAGCAATACCGACGTCACACAGGGGGTGGGCTAGTGCAAGATCCCTGCTGATTGGATGTGTTCCGGGCATCATGGGAAAGCGCTTTTCCCGCCTGGAACACTTCCTGCTTTCTAGAATGGCGGCTGCCATTTTAGAAAGCAAGAAAAAAAACCAAAATCGGAGCGGATTTCCAAAAATCCGAATCCGATCGAACTCGGATTTTTGGAAAAATCTGAACTAGATCCCATACCGGCCGAACCGGTTCGCTCATCTCTAGTTGTATCAAATATACAATATTTTAATATAGATATACCATCATATCTAGCAGATACTTTAAGGGAAACTAACAGCACAGATATGCATATGATTTACAGCTTGGACTGAGGCACAGTGGCAGCCAGAGAGCAAGATGGTTTTATTAATGGTAGTGCTTGATTCAAGGTCCCTCTTCTTGATCTCGTTACTTCTACTTGATCTTTAAGACCATGTTTACATTTTGTAAGAGACCGGCCGTTCCATGACCCAGACGGTCTCAGAGAAGATCCTCCCGGCCGGTACTGTAGTACCGGCTGGATGATCTTTAGCACTGCTGAGTTCTGATGCGGGTGCATCAGTTTGCGCCCGCATCAGAACTCCCCACTGTACACAACCATCGCTTATTCTGAACTTACTCAATGCTAGAAAACAACTTAGTAATACTAAAAAAATTTGTTTATGCGTATTTCAATTATACATATTTCACATATATTCAAACAGGTCCCAACATTAATATTATTAATGATGAAATTACGCCTTCAATGTGCAGTCACCTGATGTATACTTGATACTTAAAATCATACCACATGACACAAACTACAGCCTCACAGTGTGAAGTGAAATTCTCCTTCACTTACATAGAACTGGTTGAAGAGGGCTGATCAAATAACACCCAGAGCTACAACAGGTCTATTGATCCCAACAAATGAGAGAGTGTGTGTCTTCTTGTTACCCTTAATACCTGTCAAGTAACTGACAGTTCATCAGTTCTCAGGACTAAGTATCACCACTCTCTGTGTAGACTTGGGTATAACTCATACTGTGACTTTGGCATTTATGTTGGTGCCTTGAAAAGCATTGATTTCATGCTTTTAAAGATTTAGTGGCTGTGTAAATCTATACGTATCTTAGGCCAGACATCCAGCTCTAAGCAGTGCTACATATTTTTTTTTATGCGAAATGGTTTTAGGTTTGTAAATCTTATGCATATAGTAAGTATTTTATGATTCCCAGCTTTATTTTTCTCCAAGAATTTGGGGAGAGATATAGAATGTATAAGTTTTGGAAAGGTTCTCATAAACAGGGAAAATCTAGGAAAGATCCTTTCCTTCTTATCTCTCTATGTATACTAGGTTCACTGTCTGTGGTGTACGTCAAATGGAGAATAAAGGAATACCACGAATGTGCTGTCAGATTCTCCAAAAAGACAATACTATCAAGATCAATAGCATAGATTAAATAAAGTAGTCAGGAATTGATTTTTTTTTTCTTGAGTGAAATAGTTGGTGAGGATGAAAAGTGTTTGTGGACTCAAAGTTCTGAGAAAAAGTTTCCATCAATAATTCAGTGGTCTGTATTCTCCTTCTGTTTGGTTAGCAGAAAATCATTTTTATCATGACAGTGATAGAAAGCTTTAGTTGGCATGTACATATTATGGGATTGATTATCGAAAAAGAATAACAACAGATAACCACAATTATCTCTTAATTTGCCTATGGTCAGTCATTAAAAAGGATAGAATTCATACCTTATGACCAAGTGGCAGCAAAAACTTTGTTGGGATGTTTTACATGTTATTGACACCTAATTGATCAGGAATTAACCTCTTAAGGACGGAGCCCAAAATGGCCTTAAGGACCGGACCAAATTTCAGGAACATGACCTGTGTCACTTTATTCATTAATAACTTCGTGATGCTTTTACCTATCCGGCTGATTCTGAGATTGTTTTCTCGTGACATGTTATACTTTATATTTCTGGTATATTGGAGTCGATAATTATAATGAATCTTTATGAAAAAAAAAATAAAAATAACGTGAAAAATTTAGAAAAATTACATTTTTCTAACTTTGAAATTTTCTCCTTGCATGGAAAATAGTTATGCCACATAAATTATATGTTAAATAGCATTAGCAACATGTCTACTTTATGTTGGAGGCATTTATTAAACTTGCCTTCACTTTTTTAAGACAATAGAAAGCTTCAACGTTTAGCAGCATTTTTCCAAATTTTCCCAATAATTTTAAAATGAGATTTGGCAAGGGACCAGTTCACGTTTGAAGTGGATTTGAGGGGGCTGTATATTATGAAGCCCCACAAAGCACCCCATTTCAGAAACTGCACCCCCAAACTGTTCAAAATCAATTCCAGAAAATGTTTTAACCTTTTAGGTGAGTCACAGAAATAAAAGCTAAGTGTGTAAGAAAATTTAAAATTTCAATTTTCTTTGCAGAAATTATATTGTGATCCAATATTTTTTATAATAGAAAACCTTTTTCTAGAGAAATGCACCACAATTTTTATTGCCCTGTTTCTGCAGTTTATAGAAATATATGATATGTCGCCCTATTGCGCTATTTGACGCAGTCACAAGCCTCAGATATAAAGGAGCGCCTAGTGAATTTTGAAACCTCCATTACAATTGGCCAATTTTCAAAGTACCACTTCAGGTTAGCAGAGGCTCTGGGGTGCCAAAACCTAACAATCACCCCTAAAGTGACACCATTTAGGAAACTACACCCCTCAAGCAATGTAACAAGAGGTATAGTGGACATATGGACCCCATGAGTGACAGACACAAATGTGAAACAATGTGCCATGAAAATGAAAAATAAAATTTTTAACACTAAAAAGTTGGTGTAACTTTGAATTTTTCATGTTCACAAGGGGTTAAAAGAAAAAATAAACCACTATTCATGTAGAGCAATATCCCCCGATTACAGGAGTACCCCACATGTGGATACAAAATGCAAAGCCAGTGCACGGAAAGCCTCCAAAGGGAAGGAGCGCATTTTGGATTTTGGAAGCTGGATTTGGCCAGAATGGGGGACAAGGCCATGTCGGGTTTGCAGAGCCCCCGTGCTGCCAAAACAGCGGAAACCCCCCACAAGTGACCTCCTTATGGAAACTACACCCCCCAAGGAATGTAACAAGGGGTATAGTGAGCACATGAACCCGACTGGTGACAGGCACAATTTGCCATGAAAATGAAAATTTAAATTTTTTTTACACTAAAACTTGATCTAACCTTAAATTTTTCTGGTTCACAAGGGGTTAAAAGAAAAAAAACATAAGACTTTAGAGCAATTTCCCCCTAGTACAAAAATACCCAACATGGGGACATATTGTGCCATGACAGCGCAGGACACGCCTCCAAATGGAAGGTGTGCATTTTGGCTTTTGGAAGCTGGATTTTGCCAGAAAGGAGGACAGAGGTCATGTTGGGTTTACAAAGCCCCCATACAGCTTGTTATTTCCCGATGCGTTCCACTGTGGAACGCACACGCCGTCAAACCGGAAGTGACGCGCCGGTACTTCCGGCTGTCGGCTTTATACAGCGCGGCCGGGCCGGCACTCAGCACACAGCGCTTGACACGCACAAGAGAATGCCAGGTGCGCTCCTGCTCAAACTGCCCTACTGGTAAGATCCTGCTTTATCCCTCTACCCCTGCTTTTCCCTCTGCCACCTCATCTCTGACCATCTACACTTCTCTACTTCTCCATATCCTCCCACATATCATGCCTACTTTCCATACCTGGTCTGTCTTCCTATGCCCCTCCTACCCTCCCACACCAGTTGCTCTCCTTCCTCTCCACATGCTGTATACTGTACATGCTACTGACTAGTTGTTTTTGTGATATACATCTTAATGTGTTTGTTATATGATTCCCCTTGAGTTGACATCCTTTATCATATGCATCATATGTGTCTAGTATATACTATATACCCTTTATTTTTGAGATGTGATCCCCTTATATACCTATAAGTCATATATATATATATATATATATATATATATATATATATATATATATATATACACTTTGGGATCCCTATTAGTGCAGATTTTGTTATGTCATCTTCTTCTTATGATTAGGTAACCTTATCATGCATCATATATCCAATATTTCTATTCTGATTCTAAATTTTATGATTGTTTTATGATTTCTTTTGTTCTACTGACTTTCACCAGGTATTCATATGCATGTTCTTCCTTTCACAGCGACGTTATAAAAGACCCTGGTAGGGTTGAAACGCCATCAGTCGCCTAAATCAAGCATTATTCTCTATTTTGTATCAATATTGTCTATATACCTGGCCTTGTCCATATCACGCTGTTAAATAAACTGTTGAACACTTTTACATGAAAAGAGTGCTACTGAGCTTTCTATTACTATATGTTGGGGTTATAAACCCGTCCGTGAAGAGCACCTTCCTATTTACGGGTTTACAAAGCCGTCGTGCTGACAAGATAGTGGAAACCCCCCAAAAGTGACCCCATTATGTAAACTACACCCCTCAAGGAATGCAACAAGGTGTATAGTGAGCACATGGACCCCACTGGTGACAGACACAAATGTGGAACAGTGTGACGTGAAAATGAAAAATTAAATTTTTGACACTAAAACATTGGGGTAACTTTGAATTTTTCATGTTCACAAGAAGTTAAAAGAAAAAATAAACCACTTATCATGTAGAGCGATTTCCCCCGATTACAGGAGTACCCCACATGTCGAAACAAAGTACAAAGCCGGCGCACAGAAAGCCTCCAAAGGGAAGGAGCGCATTTTGGAAGCTGGATTTGGCCAGAATGGAGGACGAAGGCCACGTCGGGTTTGCAGAGCCCCGTGCTGCCAAAACATTGGAAACCCCCAACAAGTGACCCCATTATGGAAACTACACCCCTCAAGGAATGTAACAAGGGGTATAGTGAGCACATGGACCCCACTTGTGACAGGCACAATGTGCTGTGAAAATGAAAAATTGTGTTTTTTTTACACTAAAACTTGGTCTAGCCTTAAATTTTTCTGGTTCTCAAGGGGTTAAAAGAAAAAATAAACCACTAATCATGTAGCCCAATTTCCCTCGATTACAGTAGTACCCCACATGTGGACACAAAGTGCAAAGCCGGCGCACGGAAAGCCTCCAAAGGGAAGGAGCGCAATTTGGATTTTGGAAGCTGGATTTGGCCAGAATGGAGGACAAAGGGTTCGCAGAGCACCGTGCTGCCAAAACATTGTAAACCCCCCACAAGTGACCCCACCAAACTCAGAAATCTGTGGCTCGTATGTGTCAGGGACTTGGGTCCAGGTGGGGTCACTTGAGGGGGCTTCCTGGGGCGGTGCCTTGGGGGCTTATCATCACTAAATGATGATGACGATGAGGAAGAAGAGGAAGGAAGAAGGAACGAGGGATCTTCCTCTTCTCCCTCACTGGTTGTCTCAGTATCGGAGGCAATCCAGGCGAATGCCTCCTCAGCCGAGAACAACCTGTGGGCCATTTTTTGTTTTTCTTTAGGATGCCTTCACACACACCGGATCAGCAGCGGATTTCACACTGTGGATTCGCAGCTAAATCCACTGCGGATCCAGTGTCAGTGCATCCCTATGAGAATACATACACGAATTGGAATTAACATCCCGCTGCGTGTAAGTCAGTAACCCCCCCGGTGGCCGGAGCATACATCACCTCCTCCCTGCTCCGTTTTGCTTCGGGGCTCCCGGCGTCTGCTCATCCCGTGCAGCCAATCAGTGTGCTGCACCGCCACAGCCACTGATTGGCTGGGCGGGACGTCCTGCCGAACCCCCGAAGCAAAACGGAGCAGGGAGGAGGTGATGTATGCTCCGGCCACCGGGGGGGTTAACTTACATACACGCAGCAGGATGTCATTCCCGCTGCATATATGTATTCTCATAGGGATGCACTGACACTGGATCCGCAGTGGATTTAGCTGCGAACCCGCAGTTTGAGATCCGCTGCGGATCCGGTGTGTGTGTGAAGGCATCCTTAGAGGGGCGTGTAAGTGTTATACTTTTACACGTGTAAGTGTTAGTGTTTTTTATGTACTGTTTTCACATTTTATTTGTGTGTTTTTGACTTTATTTTACTTGGGGGGCAGGAGAGGGCAAGAGGAAAGGGTGGCAGCGGAGAGGGGCGGCAGGAAAAAGGAAAGGGTGGCAGGAGAGGGTAAGAAGAGAGAGGGTGGCAGGAGAGGGGAGAGGATGGCAGGAAAAAAGACAGGGTGGCTGCAGAGGCTAAGAGAGGAGAGGGTGGCAGGATAAAGGACGGCAAGAGAGGGAGAGGGAGGGTGCTAAGAGCTGGAGGATGGCAGGGAGATTGGGGGTGCTAGTAGGTGGAGGGTGGCAGGGAAAGGGAGGGTGCTAGGAGCTGGAGGGTGGCAGGGAGAGGGAGGGTTCCAGGAGGGGGAGGGTGCCAGGAGCTGGAGGGTGGCAGGGAGAGGGAGGGTGCTAGGAGCCGTAGGGTGCTAGGAGGGGGAGGGTGGCAGGAGCAGGAGGGTGGCAGGGAGATGGAGGGTTCCAGGAGGGGGAGGGTGCCAGGAGCCGGGGGGTGGCAGGGAGAGGGAGGGTGCTAAGAGCTGGAGGGTAGCAGGGAGAGGGAGGGTGCCAGGAGAGGGAGGGGGGCAGGATCTTGAGGGTGGCAGGGAGAGGGAGGGTGCTAGGAGCCGGAGGGTGGCAGGGAGAGGGTGGCAGGGAGAGGGAGGTTGCTAGGAGGGGAGGGTGGCAGGAGCTGGAGGGTGGCAGGGAGAGGGAGGGTGCCAGGAGAGGGAGGGGGGCAGGATCTTGAGGGTGGCAGGGAGAGGGAGGGTGCTAGGAGCCGGAGGGTGGCAGGGAGAGGGTGGCAGGGAGAGGGAGGTTGCTAGGAGGGGAGGGTGGCAGGAGCTGGAGGGTGGCAGGGAGAGGGAGGGTGCCAGGAGCTGGAGGGTGGCAGGGTGAGGAAGGGGGGCAGGAGCTGGAGGGTGCTAGGAGCCGGAGGGTGGCAGGGAGAGGGAGGGTGCTAAGAGCTGGAGGGTGGCAGGGAGAGGGAGGGTGCCAGGAGCCGGGGGGTGGCAGGGAGAGGAAGGGGAGCAGGAGCCGGAGGGTGGCAGAAAGAGGGAGGGTGCTAGGAGCCGGAGGGTGGCAGGAGCCGGAGGGTGGCAGGGAGAGGGAGGGTGGCAGGAGCCGGAGGGTGGCAGGGTGAGGGAGGTTGCTAGGAGGGGAGGGTGGCAGGGAGAGGGAGGGTGGCAGGAGCTGGAGGGTGGCAGGGAGAGGGAGGGTGCTAGGAGGGGGCAGGAGCTGGAGGGTGGCAGGGAGAGGGAGGGTGGCAGGAGCTGGAGGGTGCTAGGAGGGGGAGGGGGCAAGAGCTGAAGGGTGGCAGGGAGAGGGAGGGTGGCAGGAGCTGGAGAGTGGCAGGGAGAGGGAGGGTGGCAGGAGCTGAAGGGTGCCAGGAGGAGAAGGGTGGCAGCGGAGGGGGAGGGTGGCAGGGAGATGGAGGAGGAGGCGGCAGCGCGTAAGGGGGACCAGGGGGACACACCAGGGAGCAGGCGACAGCAATAAGAGGCAGAGGGACAGACGGGGGACACACGGCAGCAGAAGACGGAAAGGGGAGGAGGCAGTGGCGGTGGCGTCATAGAGGAGGTGGGGGCAGCAGGGGGACACACAGGGAGGCGGCGGCAGCGGCATTACCGAGCAGCGGGACAGCGGGGACACACGCAGCAGTGGCGGCGGCGGCATCAGGTGGGAACGATCCTTCTCTGCTCGCCGATTTTCGGCGAGCAGAGAAGGAGATTCACCCGTGATCGGCCGGCCGGTTGCTATTGGCCAATCACGGGCAATCTGGGGCACAGTGCTAAAGGCACATGATGCCCAGGCATTGCGGTGATTGGTGCTTTCTCGGACAGCACCAATCACCGCTCAATTCCGGTATACCCGCCCGTATACAGGAATATTGCTGTGATTGGCCGTTCAGAATTGAGGGGTCTTTAACCCCTTAAGGACAGAGCCTGAAATGGCCTTAATGACAGAGACAAATTTTATGAATATGACCAGTGTCACTTTATTCATTAATAACTTCGGGATGCTTTTACCTATCCGGCTGATTCTGAGATTGTTTTCTCGTGACATATTGTACTTTACATTTCTGGTAAATTGGAGTCGATAATCATAACAAATCTTTATGAAAAAAACCCAAATAATGTGAAAAAATGTGAAAAACTGCATTTTTCCAACTTTGAAACTTTTTTGCGTATACAGAAAGTGGTTATACCACATAAATTATATATTAAATAGCATTAGCAACATGTCTACTTTATGTTGGCGGCATTTATTAAACGATCTTTAATTTTTTTTAGACAATAGGAAGCTTAAAACATTAGCAGCAAATTTCCAAATTTTCAGTAAAATTTCAAAATCAGATATTTTTAGGGACCTGTTCAGGTTCAAAGTGTATTTGAGGGGCCTGTATGTTAGAAAGCCCCACAAAGCACCCCATTTCAGAAACTGCACCCCCCACACTCTGCAAAAGCATATCCAGAAAGTGTTTTAACCCTTTAGGGGAGTCACAGAAATAAAAGCTAAGTGTGTAAGAAATTTGAAAATTTTAATTTTCTGTGCAGAGATTTTATTGTAATCCAATATTTTTCATAATTATAAACCTATTACCAGAGAAATGCACCCTAATAATTATTGCCCCGTTTCTGCAGTTTACAGAAATACCCCATATGTGGCCCTATTGCGCTATTTGACGCAACCACAAGCCTCAGATACAAAGGAGCGCCTAGTGAATTTCAACGCCTCCGTTATATTTGGTCATTTCTGACTGTACCACTTCAGGTTGGCAGAGGCTCTGGGGTGCCAAAACCTAAAAAACACCCCTAAAGGGACACCATTTAGAAAACTAGACCCCTCAAGGAATGTAACAAGGGGTGCGGTGAGCATTTGGACCCCACAGGTGCTTCACAGATTTTCCGAACAATATGGCGTGAAAAAAGAAAAATTTATTTTTTACACTAAACCGTTGTTCTAGCCTTCAATTTTTCATTTTCTTAAAGGGATAAGAGGAAAAAAAAGACACAAAATGTGTAGCGCAGTTTCTCCCGAGTACGGAAATACCCCACATGTGGCGATAAAGTGCCAAAGGGGCGCAGGACGAGCCTCCAAAGGGAAGGAGCACCAATTGGCTTTTGGAAGCTGAATTTCACTGGAAAGGATTTCAAGGGCCATGTCGCATTTACAGAGCCCTCGTGCTGCCAAGACACTGGAAACCCCCCACAAGTGATTCCATTCTGGAAACTACACCCCTCAAGGAATCTAACAAGGGGTTCAGTGAGCATATGGACCCCACTGGTGACGGGCACAAATGTGGAACAATGTGACGTGAAAGGGAAAAATTTCATTTTTTCACTTTCATGGCACAAATGTGCCCGTCATCAAGGGGTTCATATCCTCACTGCACCCCTTGTTAGATTCCCTGAGGGGTGTAGTTTCCAGAATGGGGTCACTTGTGGGGGGTTTCCAGTGTTTTGGCAGCACGAGGGCTCTGTAAATGCGACATGGCGTTCATCATCCATTCTAGCCAAATCCAACCTCCAAAATCCAAATGGCGCTCCTTCCCTTCGGAGGCTTGCCCTGCGCCCACATGGCGCTTTATGTCCACATGTGGGGTATTTACGGACTCGGGGGAAATTGCTCTACACATATTGTGTGTTTTTTTCTCTTTTAACCCCTTGTGAAAATGATAAATTCAAGGCTAAACCAACATTATAGTGTAAAAAATGTAATATTTCATTTTCACGCCACATTGTTCCACATTTGTGTCCGTCACCAGTGGGGTCCATATGCTCACTACACCCCTTGTTACATTCCTTGAGGGGTGCAGTTTCCATAATGGGGTCACTTGTGGGGGGTTTCAACTGTCTTGGCAACACAGAGGCCTTTTGAATGCAACATGGCCCCTCAAAATCCATTCCATCCAAATCCAGCCTTCAAAAACGAAATGGCGCTCCTTCCCTTCGGAGACTTGCCCTGCGCCCACATGGCGCTTTATGTCCACATGTGGGGTATTTACGGACTCGGGGGAAATTGCTCTACACATATTGTGTGTTTTTTTCTCTTTTAACCCCTTGTGAAAATGATAAATTCAAGGCTAAACCAACATTATAGTGTAAAAAATGTAATATTTCATTTTCACGCCACATTGTTCCACATTTGTGCCCGTCACCAGTGGGGTCCATATGCTCACTACACCCCTTGTTACATTCCTTGAGGGGTGTAGTTTCCATAATGGGGTCACTTGTGGGGGGGTTCAACTGTCTTGGCAACACAGAGGCCTTTTGAATGCAACATGGCCCCTTAAAATCCATTCCATCCAAATCCAGCCTTCAAAAACCAAATGGCGCTCCTTCCCTTCGGAGGCTTACCCTGCAACCGCATGGCGCTTTATGTCCACATGTGGGGTATTTCCGTACTCAGGGGAAATTGCTCTACACATTTAGTGTTTTTTTTTATCTTTTAGCCCCTTGTGAAAATGAAAAAATCATGACAAGATTAATGATTTAGAGTAAAAATTTTACAAAAATTACACTAAATGTTGGTCTAGCCTTGATTTTTTCCATTTCCACAAGGGGTTAAAAAAGAAAATGAACACAAAACGTGTAGGGTAGTGTCCCCTGAGTACGAAAATACCCCACATGTGGACATAATGTGCCATATGGGCACAGGGCAAGCCACCAAAGGGACAGAGCGCCATTTAGAGGCTGGAATGGAGGATGGAGGCCATGTCGCAATTACAAAGCTCCTGTGCTGCCAGGTCAGTAGAAACCCCCGACAAGTGACCCCATTCTGGAAACTACACCCCATAAGGAATCTAACAAGGGGTGCAGTGAGCATATGGACCCCACTGGTGACAGGCACTTACGTAAAACATGTGCCGAGAAAATAAAAAATACCATTTTTTTCATTTTCACGTCCCAAATGTGGCCGTCACCAGGGGGCCATATCCCCGCTGCCCCCCTTGTTAGATTCCTTATGGGGTGTAGTTTCCAGAATGGGGTCACTTGTGGGGGGTTTCTACTGTCCTGGCAGCACAGAGGCTTTGTAATTGCATCATGGCATCCTCTAATGGGAATGGCGGCCATACCTATTTAGCTGGGGAAAAGGGACAATTCTAATTTATTTGGGGGTATTAGGCCAATTATTAGTTTATAAGGTTGGAAATGACAGGTGTCCATCAAACTCAACCTGTGTTGATCTAGAGGAAGGCAAAAACCCTCGTGAGGCAGACGACAGTAGCCTCATCACAGGGGAAAAATTCCTCCCCGACTCCATAATGGCGATCAGAATAATCCCTGGACCAACGTGACCCCTGAAATAGGAATAAGGGACAGAATTTAGATAATGTAGAACTCCAGTGACGTGTGGTGCGCCTTGGAGCGATCCGGTATGCAGAGGCCGGGGGATCAGGACAGGTGGCACACTGGTAAATGTTGTCCTTCCTGATCCCCCTGTTACCCCACACTCTGCACTTCTTCTGGGGTCTCCCTTTCTCCAGTGTGGGGGACGTCACCTGGAAAATGTTGTCCTGGTGCGATACGGGGTCCCACATATCCAGAAGCGCTGGGTCCGCTCTATGGCTGCTAAATATTAGGGCGCTATTACTACTTCTGATATGTTCGGATCGTGCCGCAAGCTACAGGGCAGCGAGGGACCGGAAGAGGGGGCGCTGGTATAAAAGTTATCCCCGTACAGGTGGTGACCTTTATCCAGCAGTGGGAAGATCAGTTCCCGGACGACCTTCCCACTAACTCCGAGGATGGGGGGGGGGGGGGGGGGGGAGGGGGGCATCTGGGGCTGGATTCGGGTGTCCCTTCATACACTCTAAGGGTACGTGCACACTGCGGAATCGCGACAGATAACCCTTCGTGCATTCCACAGTTGGCACCTGCCGGCGGAGTGATGCAGGCGCGCGTCTCCGTCCGTGTCATAGACTCCATTCTATGCACGGGCGGATTCCGCTCTCCGTCCAACGTGTTCATTCTTTGGACGGACGACGGAATCCGCCCATGCATAACATGGAGTCTTTGACACGGGTGGAGACGCGCGCCCGCATCAGTCCGCCGGCGGGTGCCAGCTGCGGAATGCACAAAGGGTTATCCTTCGCCATTCCGCAGTGTGCACGTACCCCAAATCTGTAAGTGTACCCTGAGGTACTCTCACAGAGTTAGTAGAATTTCACTCCATACCGCCATCTCTTATTGGGACGGTACTGGCGGAAAAGACGTGTCTGGGGGGCAGCGTACGCTACGCTACCCCCAGACACGTCACTGGATGATGAGGATGAATGGAGGAAAGAAGGATCCCCCCATTCATCCTCACTGGCTGTTTCGGTGTCGGAGGCAACAATAGCGTATGCGTCCGATACCGAAAACACCCTGGGGGCCATCTTTATATGGGGACTAGTATATGGGGTATGTAGTGGTGTAGTGTCAAACTTTATTCAATGTAATGTAGTGTTTTTTACGTGTTTTTTTTACAGTAAGTATAAAAAAAAAACCTACGCCAACAAAGGCGTTGCTGATAAATGCCGCACTTATGCGCGACACTTATAAGCAGACCGTGGCAGTAGATTACAGAAAAAAAACACCCTACGCCAAAAAGGAGGAGTTGCTGATTAGCAGCGCACTTTCGTGCGATGCTGATCAACACTCAGCGGCGATAGGGTGCGGAAAATAGAAAAAAAATAATTTGGAAAAAAAAAAAAAAAAATTTTTCTATATTCTGAATATCCCTGTAGCTGCTGATAAGTGTATTACACATATCAGCCGCTAGGGGGCAGCAGAGCGCAAAATCCGGAAATTGACGAGGCTGGAGCCGAAAATAGCCGAGAGAAGACGACGGGGACCGCCGGAAAGACCCGAAGACCGAACGTAATGACGGAGGACGCCGCGAACCCGGAAGACGCCGATCAGGAGCCCGGGACAGGTGAGTAATGTACAAATACCTGCTCAGGACCCCTCCGCTACCTAGCTGAGGGGTCCAGGGCAGGTATTTATTATTTTGTGGGACTCTGATCGCCGTGCCACCGGCCCGATCGCCGTGAACGGCCGGCCGGCCGTTCACGGCGATCGGGCCGGTGGCACGGCGATCAACATTACTTTTTACAGTAATGGCGGTCGGCGCCGTCCTCGGACAGCACCGACCGCCATTTTTTTCCGGGTCATCGGGTCACCGATGACCCGGAAAGGTTCCGATCGCCACTATTGGCTGATCTGAATTGATTAGCCAATAGCGGCGATCGTAAGCACGGGGGGTGTTAACCACCCCCCGTGCCGTGAAGCTATGATGGCCTGCTATGATTTATAGCAGGCCATCTTCCCCGACCGCTGTGTGTGAACACGCAGCGATCGGGGAAACATCGGGCGTAAATTTACGCCCTGATGCGCTAAGTACCAGGGCGCGAGGGCGTAAGTTTACGCCCGATGTCGTTAAGGGGTTAAGGGGTTAAAACTGATAACTGCTATATATATATATATATAATCCAACAAGAAAGAAAAAAGTGATGGCACTGCCTGGCTCTCCACTAGATGGCACTATCTCAGGCTGGGTCCGGTATGTGGTGGTGCTCAATCCGAAATAAACATGCTGTATGAACAATGAATAAAGGATAAAAGGAGGCACTCACCAGCAGTGTATTCAGACCATCCGGCTTTTATTGCTGTGCGCAGGGGGAGCGGGGGAGACAAGGTGGGTGACCGCAGTTTCGCGGCTTAGTGCCGCTTTGACGAACCCTCATGTGACTGGTACGTCACTTCCTTTTATGTGTGCAACTTTATCAAACAATGTGAGTGACAAACAAACAAACATCCATTAAAATAAAGTACAAATTACACTGGCTAGCATATTCGGATATAGGGATTCATGCAATATTCACATCACTACGAGTATTAAGACCCAGGGCGCCAAGCGCATCATATTTAATAATAAGTTCAGTTTCTTTTTGAAGGAGCAACCGCTTTCTATCACCCCCACCTTTTGGGGGAGGGACAATACATAACCCAGCAAAATGTAACTGTGAGGAATCCCCATCATGTTCCTGCTGAATATGTCTGATCATGCGGGGGCTACCTTTCCCTGTCTGCACTGATCTGACATGCTCTGAGAATCTCCTCCACATGGGACGGATGGTCTTCCCTATATAATATTTGCCACAGTTACAAATCAAAGCATATACCACATACTGGCTTTTGCATGTCATAAAGTCATTAACCACATGTTCATGGCCACCTAATTTAATGTATCTACCATTATTTAATGATCTACAGTAGTGGCAATGGCCACACTTAAAATTACCCTTGGCTGACCTGGATGTAAGCCATGACCCTTCTTTTTGTGGATTCTGTTTGTCAAGTCTCCCATGGACTAGTAGATCTTTAATGTTCTGAGTGCGTCTAAATGTCACTGTGGGGCGCTCAGCAATGTGTCCTCTTAGGTGTTCGTCCTGTTCTACAATGTGCCAGTTTTTGTAAATAGCGTTCTTAATGGTTCTCTCCAGGGGTGAATAATCAAATGTGAATACCACTCTTTTTTTATCTGCCTTGTGTTTTTTATTTACATGTATATTACGCTGTTTTGTTGTTGTGAGCAATTGGAGTCTGTTCACACTTGACGCCCTCTGGAGGCTCTCGCTAATTAGTTGTTGGGGATATCCTCTTTTTCTCAGTCGGTGGCTCAATTCCTCTGCCTGTTTAGTGAATAAAATTTCATTGTTATTTATGCGTCTCAATCTGATAAATTGACTGTACGGTAACGCTCTCTTAGTATGGTGTGGATGGTAGCTAGAGTAATTAAGCAGTGAATTGACAGCCGTCTTTTTTCTATAGCATGATGTGGTAAGTGTGCCGCTGCTAATGTCCAGGTGTACATCTAAGAAGTCCAGCTCCAGTCCCCCATACACAGATGTATAAAACATGTTGAAATTATTATCATTCATGTATCCCACAAACTCCAGGAACCTTTCTTCCCCTCCCGACCACACAATGACAATATCATCTATGTATCTTAAATATACATGTATAAAGCAAGAAAATCTGTTGGTTACTGAAAATACCTTTTCACTTTCCATATATGCCAAAAATATATTGGCTAGCGTTGGGGCTACCGGATTACCCATCCCTACCCCTGACTTCTGGAGGTACCATTGACCGTTAAATTCAAACGCATTACATGTCATGACCAGGTATACAAGATCACAGATATACTGCACAAACAATGTGTCATATCCACCTATCACCTGGAGACACCACCTGACAGCCTGTACACACCGGTCATGAGGGATCCGGGTGTACAGGCTCTCAACGTCGATGCTCACAAGGCGATGGTCCTCCTGCCAGCAAAAAGGATCCAATGTCTCCAGCAGATCTCCCGTATCCCGAACGTAAGATGGAATATTTTTTAGGATAGGCCTGAGCAACCAATCTAGGTATTTAGAAATCGGTTCCATAATGGATCCCATGACCGGTGTGTACAGGCTGTCAGGTGGTGTCTCCAGGTGATAGGTGGATATGACACATTGTTTGTGCAGTATATCTGTGATCTTGTATACCTGGTCATGACATGTAATGCGTTTGAATTTAACGGTCAATGGTACCTCCAGAAGTCAGGGGTAGGGATGGGTAATCCGGTAGCCCCAACGCTAGCCAATATATTTTTGGCATATATGGAAAGTGAAAAGGTATTTTCAGTAACCAACAGATTTTCTTGCTTTATACATGTATATTTAAGATACATAGATGATATTGTCATTGTGTGGTCGGGAGGGGAAGAAAGGTTCCTGGAGTTTGTGGGATACATGAATGATAATAATTTCAACATGTTTTATACATCTGTGTATGGGGGACTGGAGCTGGACTTCTTAGATGTACACCTGGACATTAGCAGCGGCACACTTACCACATCATGCTATAGAAAAAAGACGGCTGTCAATTCACTGCTTAATTACTCTAGCTACCATCCACACCATACTAAGAGAGCGTTACCGTACAGTCAATTTATCAGATTGAGACGCATAAATAACAATGAAATTTTATTCACTAAACAGGCAGAGGAATTGAGCCACCGACTGAGAAAAAGAGGATATCCCCAACAACTAATTAGCGAGAGCCTCCAGAGGGCGTCAAGTGTGAACAGACTCCAATTGCTCACAACAACAAAACAGCGTAATATACATGTAAATAAAAAACACAAGGCAGATAAAAAAAGAGTGGTATTCACATTTGATTATTCACCCCTGGAGAGAACCATTAAGAACGCTATTTACAAAAACTGGCACATTGTAGAACAGGACGAACACCTAAGAGGACACATTGCTGAGCGCCCCACAGTGACATTTAGACGCACTCAGAACATTAAAGATCTACTAGTCCATGGGAGACTTGACAAACAGAATCCACAAAAAGAAGGGTCATGGCTTACATCCAGGTCAGCCAAGGGTAATTTTAAGTGTGGCCATTGCCACTACTGTAGATCATTAAATAATGGTAGATACATTAAATTAGGTGGCCATGAACATGTGGTTAATGACTTTATGACATGCAAAAGCCAGTATGTGGTATATGCTTTGATTTGTAACTGTGGCAAATATTATATAGGGAAGACCATCCGTCCCATGTGGAGGAGATTCTCAGAGCATGTCAGATCAGTGCAGACAGGGAAAGGTAGCTCCCGCATGATCAGACATATTCAGCAGGAACATGATGGGGATTCCTCACAGTTACATTTTGCTGGGTTATGTATTGTCCCTCCCCCAAAAGGTGGGGGTGATAGAAAGCGGTTGCTCCTTCAAAAAGAAACTGAACTTATTATTAAATATGATGCGCTTGGCGCCCTGGGTCTTAATACTTGTAGTGATGTGAATATTGCATGAATCCCTATATCCGAATATGCTAGCCAGTGTAATTTGTACTTTATAATAATGGATGTTTGTTTGTTTGTCACTCACATTGTTTGATAAAGTTGCACACATAAAAGGAAGTGACGTACCAGTCACATGAGGGTTCGTCAAAGCGGCACTAAGCTGCGAAACTGCGGTCAGCCACCTTGTCTCCCCCGCTCCCCCTGCACACAGCAATAAAAGCCGGATGGTCTGAATACACTGCTGGTGAGTGCCTCCTTTTATCCTTTATTCATTGCTATATATATATATATGTTTTAACTAAAGGACCAAAGTGAATGGGGTTTTCTAAAGGACCAAAGTGAATGGGGTTTTGGATTACACTGGACAATGCCCCTTTCCTTTGCTGGGAGAGCTAACCCAAAACTTAGTATAACTAGTGTAACACTGGTAGCAAATATATGAGACAGAAATAGCCAGAGGTCTCCCAAGTGATGTGAAAAGGTAGGTGGGGGCAACCACTTGACACTAGACCAATCTTCTCTATGATGGTAAGATATAGCATTAACTAGTACTTGCAAGGTGCCCTGTTTAGTTTTTTAGAATTATTTAAATTATTGGTTCCATTTTCTACTACTGTGACAAACTGACAGTGTAAACTACCCTGTAGCCAACAAAGGACCTTAACCCCTTAGCGACCCATGACGTACCTGGTACGTCATGGTGCTGCGGGGGGAGTTCAGAGAGGGGTCCCGCCAAGACCCCGCTCTGAACGGTTCTGCTCCCGGCTGATATGTACAGCCGGGGATTGCCTCTATTAGCCGGCGCGGGTCCCATTGCCGCGCCGGCTAATTAAGCCTCTAAATCCAGCTGTCAAACCTGACAGCTGCATTTAGAGGCTTTGCTCGCACGTCCCTGGTGTCTAGTGGGACGGATCTCCCCCCCGCAATGCGATCGCAGGGGGGGAGATCCATTCTTCTGGCCGGGCGGGACTCAGCGTTGCAATGACGCTGATCCCGGCTCAGCAATACATTGCACTGGTCTGCAGCAGGCCAGTGCAATGTATCACCGATCTAATCGATCTTTGCTGTGTATATACACAGCATTGATCTCTATGGGGGACTTCTAGCTAATGTAAAAATAAAAGTAAAAATGTTTTTTATTAATAAAAAATCCCCTCCCCTAATAAAAGTCCAAATCAACTAAATAAACATATTTAGTATCACCGCACGCGTAATCGCCCAAACTATTAATTTATCACTTCCTGATCTCGCACGGTAAACGGCATCAGTGCAAAAAAATTCCAAACTGCAAAATTGCGCATTTTTGGTCGCATCAAATCTAGTAAAAATGTAATAAAAAAGTTGCATATGCGCAATCAAGGTACCGAAAGAAAGTACATGTCATGGTGCAAAAAATGACACCTCACACAGCCCCATAGACCAAAGGATAAAAGCATTATAAGCATGGGAATAGAGCGATTTTAAGGAACATATATTTGTTAACAATGGTTTGAATTTTTTACAAGCCATCAAATAAAATAAAAGTTATACATTTTACATATCGTTGGAATTGTAACGACTTGAGAAACATATATAACAAGTCAGTTTTACCCCAGGTTGAACGGTGTAAACATGAAACTCCCTGAAATAAAAACAAATTGCTTTTTTTTTCAATTTGACAGCGCAAATGATTTTTTTCCGGTTTTGCAGCATATTTGATGGGAAAATAAAGTCTGTCATTGCAAAGTAGAATTGGTGTTTCAAAAAATACGGGCTCATGTGGGTCTCTAGGTGAAAAAAATGCAAGTGCTATGGTCTTTTAAACATAAAGTGGAAAAAGCAAAAGTGCAAAAACGAAAATTGGCATTGACCTTAAGGGGTTAAGGTAGTTTGATTCTGACTGACTTTAACCCCTTGCTGCAAAATGACGTCCTGGTACGTCATGAAAACAGTGAGTTCCTGCATCATGACGTCCTGGAATAATATGCAGATTATCCTGGTTATTATGTGCAGGAGCTCTATGAAGTGAGCTCAGGAGCTGAGCTCACTTCATAGAGAGTGAGGAACGGCTACTATTAGCAGTTGGGTCCTTACCAATAATTTAGCATCAATCACGTTGCCACGTGCCATTAAACCCTTTAATGCCGCAATTGTAACACAAAAGTGTCAGTGACAGGAACTACTCTCCTGTCACTGTTTGATCGAGACCCCCACATTGTGAACCTGGGGGTCCCGATAATTTTCCCTGTCTGCTGGAGGTACCTCTGTGCAGGCAGCTCGTTGACCTTTTTATAGGGTCTGCCTCAGGAAGACTTTATGGGAAGATCACAGATTACACTGATCAGTGCTATGCATGCATACCATTGACCAGTGTAATCAATGCAATGATTGAATGTAATTGTCAACTAGAGCAACATAAAAAGTGAAGAAAAAAAAAGGTAAACTAAAATGTAAAATATGTTATGGGGTTAACTTACAGGGGGATACCTGCATGGGGGAGAAGATTAACTCACATGGGTATGTCTGCATGGGGGAAAAGGAGGTTAACTTACTGGGGAATGTCTGCATGGGAGGAGGGGGGTTACTTACAGAGGATGCCTGCATGAGGGGGTGGGAGTTAACTTACAAGGGGATGCCTACATAGGGGAAGAGGGCTAACAGGGTTTTGTGGGATGGGGGCTAACTACCAGATGAGATGCCTACAAGGGAGGAAGGGGGGCTAACTACCAGGGGGCATGACTACATAAGAGGGGGGGCTTACTACCAGGGGAGATGCCTTTGAGAGGGGGGGGTGGCAACTACTATGGGAGATCTCTACATTGGGGAAGGGGCTAAGTACAAGAGTAGATCACTTATGGGGGATATCATACCAGTGTGTGTGTGTGTGTGTGTGTGGGGGGGGGGGGGGTTCTAACCATTATACCGGTGAGGGGGAAGGTGTTACCTACAGGGGGATGCCTACAAGGGCAATAATACATACTGGAAAGCTTACTACTGGGGGGTTACTTACAGGGAAATGCCTACCTACTAGGAAGACTACCTGTAGGGGAATTAGCTACATGGGGGTACTACCTACTGGGGGTGCCTGCACTGGGAGGCCTAACTACTATATAGATGCACAGAAGGTACCTGATTACTATATGAGAGGCACAGAGGAGCATACCTACTACATGGGGGAGCACAGACAGGCTTAATTACTATATGTGGGCACAGAAGGGTCTATATAACTACTATATAAAGTCAGAGGGGACTAACCACTATTTAAAGGTACAGAGGGGCAATATTGATGTAGAGGAATATGATGGTGCATGAGAAAGTAGCCTAAAATGTTTTTCTGGAAGAGTCTATGGGGACAACTCAAGAGGAGTCGCCCACTATGAGTCATTGGCTGTAAATGCACTGTAATCACTTATGGTGGGCAGAGCCTGTGTGGAGCTGATATCTGCTGCTAGATGGTCGCTGTATAATACTGGTCTTTGAACAGTAGATTTTATTCAACAACAGTAGTGGTATTAGTAATAAGTAATTATGTAGGGGTATTAATATGTGGTGGCAATATAAGTCCCTTGTAAACTGGTACTGTTTGCATTATTTGTCTTAGTATACTGGATTTAGTCCGTAACAGAATGGTGGTAATGTTAGTGGTCATAATGTGGCAGTACTAGTTGCCCATTGTATCCTAGTATTATTGGTAATATCAGTCTTTGTATATGGTGACGTTGCTATGTATGGTAATAATTTTTTGCTCCTTATGTACTGGCGCTATAATGGTCCCCATAATACCATATATATAAATAATATTTGAATCATAACCATTTAACATTAATTTAGGAATACACTTGACAGTTTAGTGGTTGGTCAATGGGGGTGGGGGTTCGCTATGGGGCCCAGACATTTCTAGTTATGCCGCTGTCTGTTAACACAAAATAGAAAAAGATTGTATTCTCGTCCATTACGGTAAATTCATTATACCAGATGCCCATTAAATGAGTCTAATAATATAATTATTCTTTGTTTCTCTTTGTTTCTGTATCAAACAGTATAAAAACCAATCTCGATACTATGCTTTTATTCTACCACTGCTATTACAGAACCTAATTCTTAGTTTTATTCCTCACCTGAAACTATGAATAAAGTGACATTATTAGAAACCAGACTCAGCCTATAAAAAAAAGACATTTTCAGGCAATGTTCCTCATGTGATTGCAATCAGATGGAAAACTGTAGATTCATTTCTTTAGCCAGCGTATAGTTATTGAGAGACTGAAATATGGAACTCTGTAAGCCTTTATTAAATTTACAAATATGAATTTGTTTTCCAGATGGACACGCTAACCTGTTGAAACACTCCCCCTCCCTAGTCATTTTGTGCATGTAGAAGCCAAACTTCACAGTGCTCTACAGCTTTTGTAGGAACATTCGTGCTAACTTATGCTCCAGAGTCCAGATACAGTTTCTCCTGCTGGTTCTAGATGACTGTTCTTCACAACATGAAGCCCATGTCAATCACATAGGAATGTTACATGGTTTAGCATGACAGCTTGTATAAGATTTCCACAAGGAGTAAATGCTTGGAACACATTTCTCTTTTCTGCAATTAACAGCTCTCCTATGTTCACAGAATAGCCCTGTTTTTAAGGTATAGTTACTTCTGGAGAGTGTACTCTCAAGCTGAACTGAAATAAGAAAGCAAACAAACTCCTAACATCTTAGCTGTACACAGAAAACAATGTCTGATGTTAAGGGAAAGAAGGAAAAAAGGAAAATATAATTGCATTAAAACATTCCTTTGTGCTTCCCTTGTTTATTCTGTTAGCATGTCCTTTTTAGAACTTTGTTTAGTATAATGTATTTATATCGCTAATGTTTTCTGCAATATACATTTACATTGGCAGGTAATTCACTGCTAGGCTTGGGAGACTAAAAGGGTGATAGTAAGGGCATTGGGATTAGGCATATGCCTACTTGCATCTACCTTCTGGTATTTAATATAGCTTTGCAAGCTATTACTGTAGCTATATTAATGTAGTTTTAAAGTACTAAAAGCCTGGTTTTGCTAAGTATAATATTATCCACATAGATTCCAACTTGTTCATTTAAAGGTATTTTTTGCAGGCCAGCATATTTATACAAGCCCTTTTACTCTGCCTGCAGATTACTAATGCAGATTGGTGCTTGCCTGATGAACCTTTACAGGGCTCCTCGTAAAGCTAGTCTTGTTTTGCTTAACTAAAAAGAGTTTATAGATTTGATATAGGATTCACATAACTGGAATTGTGTAGCTGACAGTTATCTCCTTCTATTTTGTTGGTTTGTATCAGCAGAAATGCCATAATTCTTAGTGAGAGGTTGAAGTAAGGATTCAACTTCCAATCCTAGGTGGCTTCATCTTCATTCCAGTATCCTCAAGGAGAGACATGAATTGCGTATACAGTATGTAGACATAGAATGCCCTAATGAGCCAAGGGGCAAACCAGAGAAAGCCAACATAACATTAATACATGATAGGGACCTATGGTGGGGAAAACAAGCATACATATGAAGAATGGGGTGTGAATACAGGCTGGAGTCAACTATACTGTACTTGTCTCCTTTAGGAATCTGGCTCAAGGAGTTATAGGAGGAACAGGATGCTATTGTCTTGAATTTCCTAGTCGTGTTCATGCATAAAAAGTAGAGTTATGACAAATAGTATACCATTCTACAAATCCCCATCTGGTGATGCGTTGCAATTATTGGAGAAGGTAATTTTGCGCCGGCTTCTCAGGAGACCCAGTGTTGTGTTAGGACATTAAAATGCCTTGCATTCTTTTCAGATGATTTATAGGTGTGTCAAGGCTATATTATTTTACATATACATTTCCCATTGTAGAATTAATAACCCTTTTGTGCTATAGAAACAACTACTGACAGACTTGTATAGCTAAGACTATCCTGGCCATAGGCATCGACATTATCTTGGTCATGTGGTGAGGCTACAGTTGTGGCAGCTACAGCAACTTATGGGGTAATGTAACATTTGAGGCAACAACTCATGCCATATTTTTTTTAATTCACTGCAGACTAGGAACTACCTGTGTATGAATTTTGTACAACAGGAGGTGAGATGATGTTGCACAGGAATGTTAGAATTAGCATGAATGTTAGTATTATGATGTTGAATATGGGTTCAAACAGTGTGATCATAATGTATACTAAGAACCTAACATACTGCAAAAAATTGGTACTTATACTAAATAAAGTTACATACACAAATGTGGAACACACAAAAAATATTGGAATACATATTGAGGCCACATTCACACAACATATTTTTTCAATAAATGACGTCTGTTGTTACAGTTTGCAACACTGGCTGCTATTTATTGAAAATGTCTAATGACATTGTGTTCTATAGAATCCCGTCCGGAGTGTATACACTCATGTGGCCACACTCAAAACTGACATGTCAATTTTGTGCAGCTGCTATTCATTTAACAGCAGCCGCACAAAGTTGACAGACAATGTAAAGTGCTGCTCCAACTGAACTTTACATTCTCTGCAATGTGCCCGCATTCCAATTCAAAAGAAATAAAGTTCATCCGGCCGGTACTGTAGTACCAGCTGGGGAAAACTTCACAGACAGCGGCCGTTCTGTCTCACAGAATGGTTGCTGTCTTACAGTGTGTAAACCTGGCCTGAATCTGTTGCTTCCAGCACATGAATCTCTTTAATAAGATAATCAATGTCATTCACTTATCTTGTATTTCAGTTGACACAAGTAAGATTCCATTATTGGGAGTTTATGAGCAGAAAACCTCTCCTATCACTAGAATGATGGGTCCCATTGCCATCTTCTGACTATAAGGCCCCTTTGCTTTTTTCACAGCTATTCTGGATATCAGTATATGTCAGGAGGTTCCCCCAATGAAATAAATAGTACTGTAATGTCTCCCTTCATTCTAGCAATCAATATGGGTCATGGATCTGCATAGAAAACATTTTCTAACACGTTTGAAAAGTAAAAAGCTCATTTTACTTTGTAATAAAAGAAGAATGTTATATTCTCCTATGACCCCTAGAGGGAGATCTGACCATAATAGACTTTATTTAAACCTGATTCGCATTTAGTTATTGTGACAAAAGTGGTCAGGCAATTATCCTAAGCTTTAGAATAGCAGCATTACAGGGAAATACTTTTACCTCTCAACAATGTTAAAAACATACATTAATGTGGTATTAATTACCCATATAATGAATTCTACCTACATACCAAACATATTGAAACTGTCAGAACCAGATGTATCTGTTATAGCTGAATAGTGGATAGGGTACAGAAACTCTACTTGAGATCTGTTCATCTGATCTTAATGACCGGAGAGTGAAAGAGGAAAGACATACAAAGTGACAGTTCAATAAAGTCCATTGGGTGTAATATAGTAATTGATGCCAAAGTGTGCATCCAAACATTTGTATGTCTGCTGTAAGTGTTTAAAGGGGTTACAGACTTTCTTGGCTGTGATTTATCTCTGGGTAAAGTACAATAGAAGCCGGTCATGTCAGTCACATGCAGTGCAGGGCCAATCAGATAGTACCTCTCTTCTAAAACATTTAGTAAAAGTCACATTGTTAGTCCAATAAATAAGGGCAGGGACGTTTCTGCCATGAAGCAGACTGAGCTTTCTGCCCTGGGGGGCAGATTCTTTACTCCACTAGGGGGTGGCACAATCCCTCACTTTCACTTTCACCCGGTCTGCTGGCACATCACCAGGCACCTCTGCCTCCTCCTCAGGCCCCCTCTCCGTAGCTCAGTGATGGACAGCCTTGTCACTGGGGGCGGCTGTCTCCTAGCTGGCTGGCTGTCTCTGTCGGAGCAGAGAGAAGGGGAGGGAGGCCCAGCACCACAGTAGAGCTGACTGGAAGCTGTGTGTGCCCTGTCCCCTCCCATACAGCCTCATCTCCTGAGCCCTCCACTGCTAGCCTGGGATGTGACATCTGCTGGAGGAGACAGACACAGGAGGTTAGTGTGTGTGTATACAGTATGTGTGTGTGTGTGTGTATACAGTATATGTGAGTGTGTATACAGTATATGTGTGTGTGTGTATACAGTATATGTGTGTGTATACAGTATATATGTGTGTGTATACAGTATATGTGTGTGTGTACACAGTATATATATGTGTGTGTGTATACAGTATATGTGTGTGTATAAAGTATATATGTGTGTGTATATACAGTATATGTGAGTGTGTATACAGTATATGTGTGTGTATACAATATATATATATGTGTGTGTGTATACAGTATATGTGAGTGTGTATACAGTATATGTGTGTATACAGTATATGTGTGTATACAATATATGTGTGTGTGTATACAGTATATGTGTGTGTATACAGTATATGTGTGTGTATACAGTGTGTATGTGAGAATATATTTGTGTGTGTGTATAAATATATATATTTATATGTGAGTGTGTATGTGTGTGTATCTAATCTGCCCTGTATGTACAGCACATGTGCCCTGTATAAGTATGGAGTGATCTCAGTAGCTCAGCCCAGTCTATGCCCAGGGTTGCCAGCTGCTATCTGTCACCAGTGTGACTGGCATTCTGTTGTATTATTAGCACCCCCACAGCCTGTACACATAGTCACCTTGCTGGGGAAGCAATAGAAAATCCCTAGATGCCATAGTTATAGCCGCACACTGTAATAATACCATAAAAATTACTATACACTACACACTATACACTACTATACTTTTTGCAGTGTACTGTAAAAAGATGTAAAAAAATAAAAAAAAATCCACTGTATAAAAAATGTAAATCAGTACTTTTCCCTATTTTTCAAATAAAAAAAAATATACACAAGAATATATATAACTATGAGAGTATGTTCACACTATGGAATACGTTCGGAAATTTCATGGGGAGACAGTGCGGCAGACTCCACTTGAAGTTCCGTATGACCCATTGACTCAATGATATTCTCAAGCTCAATTCTTTGGGCGGATGGTGGTTTGAGCTGGAAAATATCATTGAGTCAATGGGACAGGTGGAACTTCATGTGGAGTCTGCCGCACTGTCTCCGCTTGAAATTTTTGAGTGTATTCCATAGTGTGAACATACCGTGAGACTATAGAAACTATATATATCTATAGAAATATCTGAACTAAACAAAAATGGCATTACTTCTCTGCACGGTGAACGCTATAAAAATAATATATATCCGTGCAATGTATTCATTATTGGTATACAGTATATGTGCTGTATATTGCTGCTAGTATATATCTATGTATGTATATATCTGTTTATGCAGTTGGCTACATAGATTTCTTAACTACTATTTGTTAATTTGGGGGGGGGGGGGCGCCATTTCAATTCTCGCCTCAGGCAGCAGAAAACCTAGAATCGGCCCTGAATAAGGGTTGTAGAGTTGTTAATGCATACTAAAAACAACTAAACTGGTGTTCTGAGCTGAACGCGCTAAAAATGCTTTCCATTAATTAACATTGATTAGTGTTAAATACAGCGGGAGCAGACTTGTCCTATGTTCAGGCTGTCCAGATTCACAGAGAACCTATGGGTTAAGGATCCAGTATCCTCACAGGGGTTATCCAGTGTTAGAAAAACATGGCCACCTTCTTCCAGAGACAACACGACTCTTGTCTCCAATTCAGGTGTGGTTTGCAATTAAGTTTCATTCATTTCAATGGAGCTGAGTTGCAAAACCCCACCCAAACTGAAGAGTGGTGCTGTCTCTGGAAGAAAGCTGGGTTACCCCTTTAATAGATGATTTCATTAAAGGAAATATCTGGCAAAATAAAAAATGTATACTTACTCCCACTTACTCATTTTGTTTTGACTTCCTGGCAAGTCACAACTCGAGTGAAAGTACCTGACTCGGCTGATGGATTGCCCGCTCAGCCATTCAGTGACTCCAGCGGTGTCCTGCCCCTGTCACTGACTCGCTGACCAGGCAATCCATCAGCTGTCTCTTGATGTGGCAGGAGGGTGAGCTGGAGTAGGCTGGCGGGGGGCCAGAAGTGGCAGTTTGACACTGTGGGGGCTACATTGTGGTGATAAATGTTGAACAGTTTGCCAGTTAATTACTGGAGGGGCAAGGGGCCCATGTATTCCTTTTGTGCACATGGTCTCTGCTATCTGTGTCCACCAACACAATTGTTGTATAGTCTCTGGGACCAGTAACTTATTAAAGTGTCACTGTCATTATAACTTTCAAAATCTAAATTAGCAGTAGATGTGATATAAAGCAAGTTTGCAATATACATTCATTATCATTTTTAGTTATCATGGAAAACACAGCACTTCCTGTTTTCTGACTCTTTTTTTCTCAGAAAACAGGAAACAGTCAGAAAACAGGAAGTCCTGTGTATCCCAGGCCATCTGAGTGCTCACAGAGAGAAGGCAGTCATGTGATTGATGGACACATTGAGCAGTGACTCTCTGTACTGGCCGGAATTCCGGTGTTTAGTCTGTTTTTTTCAACCAACCCAAGTCAGAAAATCTGCCTTCTGGAGACTGGACCTGGATTTCTGGTAAGTTCAGCTTTGTTTTACAGCATGATAACAACAAAAAAATAATGACTGTATATTGCAAACTTGCGTTATATCACATCTACTATTAATTTAGATTTTGAATGTTATAACAATAGTGACACTTTAAGTTATTCTGTTGCAAAGCCTATATTAGGGTTATAGGTTGCCCCTAGTGGGGTGTCTTCAGTCTGAGTGCCTAGGGCAGCATAAGCTTTAAATATGGCCATGGACCCATTGTGTCAGTAAGCCTTAATGCCAGGGCGCTCAACTGACCTTTGCGGTCTCCTTCACTGCTCTGTTCTGCTTTTTATCACATCTTTTCAATCAATAATGGATCACCTGTACATATTGATGGTACTGTTAGCCATAAACATTGGACTTAACATAACCTTTAGCCAGGGGGGAGATGAAATTGTTGGTGTAAACTAGTTCTCTAAACATTGATTGCTCATGTGATTGCAAGAACTGTCAAATATAATTCTGTGACAGTTACTTATATTATAGAAATTCATATTGATCCCTGGACACTTTACGGATATCTGAACAAATAGTGCATAACTAAATGTGCTTTTATTTACATTTTCTTTTGGTTCTAAAGCTATGACAAGTAAAAGAATCAGACATTGCCAGACATGCCAACATGTTACAAAGTTAGCAGAAATCTGTTTTTCAATTTATAAAAATGTTTTTCAATAAAAGCTTTGAATAATACAAAAAGGCATGTTGCCTACCCCTTCTTTCTTGTACACTTTTTTCTATTGTTTGTCAATAAAAGCTTTAAATAAAAAACAAGTTAGCAGAAATCATGTTAGTTATACAGCGTATTTACTCTAAAAAAAAAAAGCATTATTTCATTATTCTTTTACAGAAATACGTTGTGGACTGCTTTATTAGACCACAAGGCAAACATGTCTAAGCAATTCTGCAGTAAGGTGCTGGCTGCAATAGTGGTTGGGACACTGCTCAGGCTGAGCAGGCAATCGATCAGCCAGGCGTTGACGTTGCAGCTGGAAAAGCCAGGTACGTGAGGTACCCATATTCAAGCTGAAAATGACAGCTGGTGGAGTTCAGCAAGACCTGGCCGTAAGCACAACAGAGGCACGGGGACTGGTAAGTATACTTGTTTATTAAGTTCCCACAACCCCCTGCTCGCCTGTTTTTACTTTCATGGGACTTCTCTTTTATTGATTACAGTTATATATAGTCTTTATGACGGGCTCTCCTTAAAGGGGTTGTCCGGCGAAAAAAAATTATTCACAGAATAACACACATTACAAAGTTATACAACTTTGTAATGTATGTTATGTCTGTGAATGGCCCCCTTTCCCGTGTTTCCCCCCACCCACGCTAGACCCGGAAGTGTGGTGCATTATACTCACCGCATGTCGTGTCGTCCACGGTCTCCGATCGTCAGCAGTGACGTCTTCTTCGGGAGCTTGGCGGATCTTCCCGAGTGCCGGCCACCCTCTGCAGCGTCATCCGAAGCTCAGCCGCGATTGGCTGAGCATAACTGTGCTCAGCCAATCGCGGCTGAGCGGCTGATGACGCGGCCACGTCATCAGCTGCTCAGCCGCGATTGGCTGAGCACAGTTATGCTCAGCCAATCGCGGCTGAGCTTCGGATGACGCTGCAGAGGGCGGCCGGCACTCGGGAAGATCCGCCAAGCTCCCGAAGAAGACGTCACTGCTGACGATCGGAGACCGTGGTCGGCACGCGACAGGTAATGTATAGCGCACCACACTTCCGGGTACACGGGTGGGGGTGGTGGGACACGGGGAAGGGGGCCATTCACAGACATAACATACATTACAAAGTTGTATAACTTTGTAATGTGTGTTATTCTGTGAATAATTTTTTTTCGCCGGACAACCCCTTTAAGGAGAGTCACTACCCCCTACTCCCTCACGTCAATAGACCTCTTATTAGCCAGCCAACACCCTGCTCTGTACTGATAAGGGGCAAAAAAACCCGAAATAGCTATCTGCAGATGGGAAATCTTTCCAGTCAATGTTCTAAGGCTCCTTGACTGAGAGAGACTTGAAGGAACATCTCTTTGCTCAAGAGGTGTCAGAGCTATTTTGCATATCCTTTCTTCCCAGATTTCTCAGTGGAGCAGCAATGGTCTGTAAGTCTTCACACGTCTTTATGATGGGCTCTCCTTAAGGAGAGTGACTACCCCTTTGACCCCAGTTATAGATGGTCAAAGTTTAACAGAGCACCTGAAATTTCAGTCATAGTAGCCATTCAAGTAATAATATGCATTTAGCAATGAATGATCCTCAAGAGTTATCATATCATATGAAGTCTGGAATATGAAGATGATGCTTGGGTGTTGCATGCAAACATTTCTATGGACTTATGCCAAACTTACATCAAATATATCCGGAATATGCTCAGTGCTAATATGTGGTCTGTGGTCACAAATTGCAGATGGATGTGACTATATTTATATATATAGAAGAGAAAGAATGAAACTTAACCTAAAGCCAATGTATAAATAAATCATACAAATTAAGGCTCGATTCACACGTTGTAAGAGTGCGGCTGTATTTGCGGCTGTAATTGTGCGGCGGTATTTTTGGTGGTTCGTGTGTATGCTTGGAAGTATAGGATATGCGGCTGCACAGTGCACACTATGTATGAATCTACGGCCCTATCGTAAACGGACCCGTAAAAAATGAACAAGACCATTGTTTGCGGCTGAATATGCGGCCGTGGATTGACAGGCGATCCGTACGGAGTACTTCAAAAATAGCCGGCAATGATGCCGAATGCCGATGCCTCTAATAGTTAATATATTAAATTAATCAAACACATTTTCTTTGTAATCAAGACACTTTCGTTGATCAATAATTTATTTCTAACGAATCCATCATTTTGCAATTAAATATACTGTTAAAAAAAATAGATATATAAATAAATGTATATTTATCTATATATTTATTTTTTGACAGTATATTGAATTGCACAATGATGGATTCGTTAGAAATAAATTATTGACCAACGAAACTGTATTTATTTCAACGAAAATGTGTTTTATTCATTAAATATTAATTAGTACAGGAAGCTCTATAAGCCGGTAATTCATATGCCGGCAATAGAGCATTCTGTACTAATCATCACTTTACTTTAATGAAAACATCAAATGTTTCTTCTAATTATGTTATGACAATAGCATTATTAGAAGAAACATTTAGAATTATATGTGCGCTCAGCTGATTGGCTGTTCGGCTGAGCGCACATATAATAAGCCGGTCCGCAGCACAGTGACTTCATTGTGCTGCGGACCAGCGAAGAGGACGCATCGGGGTGAGTATAGAGCTCTCCCCACCCCCTCCCCAGCACTGCACCCATCCCAGCAAGGAAGGGGGGGTCAGTTAACCCCTTCCTTGCTGGGATGGGTGCAGTCTGACATCAGTCTGGCCCCCAGGGGGTTAAGGGGGATGCAATACATCCTCCCTTAACCCCTTGGGGGCCAGACTGTAAGCAGCGATCTGTAAAGATGCTGCATACTGTAAGGTGCACAACACCGCTCACAATGATGGGTGTTGTGCTCCTGTTTGTGTGTTTTTGTGTGTTTCTCCCTTTTTGTTTTTCAGATATCGGTATCCTGTGGATTACGTCGGATTCCGTGGACTACGTCGATGACCAGCGTTTTTTTAATGTTTTTTTTTAATAAAATGGTCAATGAGGGGTGTGGGGGTGTTTTTATTTGAATAAAAAAATTTGTAAACTTGTGTCTTATCTTTATTTCTTTACTTTATAGACTTAGTAGTGGAAGCCGTCTAATAGACGGAATCCATTACTAAGTCGGGGCCTAGTGTTAGCCGGTATAAAATGGCTAACACTAACCCCCTATTATTACCCCAGTACCCAATGCCACCAGGGGTACTGGGAAGAGCCAGGTGCCAGTGGTCCTGGAGCGTCAAAATTGGCGCTCCTGGACCGGGCGGCAGCAGGCTGGTAAGATTTAGGCTGGGGAGGGCCTAAACCAATGGCTCTTCCCACCCTGGTGTTACCAGGCTGCTGTCGTTTGGTTTTTAACCCGGCTGGTTATAAAAATAGGGGGGACCCTATGCGTTTTTTTTTAATTATTTATTTATTTTAAAAAAAAAAACGCATAGGGTCCCCCCTATTTTTATAACCAGCCGGGTTAAAAACCAAACGACAGCAGCCTGGTAACACCAGGGTGGGAAGAGCCATTGGTTTAGGCCCTCCCCAGCCTAAATCTTACCAGCCTGCTGCCGCCCGGTCCAGGAGCGCCAATTTTGACGCTCCAGGACCACTGGCACCCGGCTCTTCCCAGTACCCCTGGTGGCATTGGGTACTGGGGTAATAATAGGGGGTTAGTGTTAGCCATTTTATACCGGCTAACACTAGGCCCCGACTTAGTAATGGATTCCGTCTATTAGACGGCTTCCACTACTAAGTCTATAAAGTAAAGAAATAAAGACAAGACACAAGTTTACAAATTTTTTTATTCAAATAAAAACACCCCCACACCCCTCATTGACCATTTTATTAAAAAAAAACATTAAAAAAACGCTGGTCATCGACGTAGTCCATGGAATCCGACGTAATCCCCAGGATACCGATATCTGAAAAACAAAAAGGGAGAAACACACAAAAACACACAAACAGGAGCACAACACCCATCATTGTGAGCGGTGTTGTGCTCCTTACAGTATGCAGCATCTTTACAGATCGCTGCTTACAGTCTGACCCCCAAGGGGTTAAGGGAGGATGTATTGCATCCCCCTTAACCCCCTGGGGGCCAGACTGATGTCAGACTGCACCCATCCCAGCAAGGAAGGGGTTAAGTGACCCCCCTTCCTTGCTGGGAGGGGTGCAGTGCTGGGGAGGGGGTGGGGAGAGCTCTATACTCACCCCGATGCGTCCTCTTCGCTGGTCCGCAGCACAATGAAGTCACTGTGCTGCGGACCCGCTAATTATATGTGCGCTCAGCCGATCAGCCAATCAGCTGAGCGCACATATAATTCTAAATGTTTCTTCTAATAATGCTATTGTCATAACATAATTAGAAGAAACATTTGATGTTTTCATTAAAGTTAAGTGATGATTAGTACAGAATGCTCTATTGCCGGCATATGAATTACCGGCTTATGGAGTTTCCTGTACTAATTAATATTTAATTAAGAAAACACATTTTCGTTTAAATAAATTCAGTTTCGTTGGTCAATAATTTAATTCTAACGAATCCATCATTGTGCAATTAAATATACTGTCAAAAAATAAATATATATATAAATATACATTTATTTATATATATATTTATTTTAACAGTATATTTAATTGCAAAATGATGGAATCGTTTACATTTAATTATTGAACAATAAAAGGGACTTTATTAGACAGAAAATGTGTTTTATTAATTCAATATATTAACCATGAGAGACATCGGCATTAGTGCAGAGGATCGCAAACCCCGGTAATAGCGATTCATGTAAACTGTGTTCCCTGCTTTCCCAGATGCATCCAGAGGTGTTTCCATCACTTTCTTAACATTTTATTTGATATTTTTAGTTGAACCAGATTTCCAAGTAAATGACCGTATGTTTTGAGCCGCATGTCTATTTTTTCCCACGGCCGGAGTTTCACCCGCACATTTACAGCCGCATAAAAAATACAGCCGCACAGTTACAGCGTGTGAATCCAGCCTAAGGCTGGGGTCACACAACGTATATTTGAGGCTGTATATTTCAGGCCTCATAGCAACCAAAACCAACAAAAACAGCCGTTGTTTTAAAATAACAGCACATATTTGCCATTAAATGGCGGCCATCCACTCAATTACAACATTATGTGAACAGAGCCTTTCTGTGTTTTCAATCCACTCCTGGTTTTGGTTGCTATGAGGATCTGACTTGAGGACCAAATACAGCCTCAAATATACGTAGTGTGAACATAGCCTGCAGAAAAAATTCCAGCATTTTCTCAAAGTAATTGATCCCAGTTACTAACTTACCTCTCCTTGTGCCCTCAGTGAGTGGCGGGATTGGCCACAGGCCCCCACCAAGCTCTGTGATCTCCATGGTTTCCATGTCACAACCTGGCTGATATACTGGACACTTAGCCAGTCAGTGACTGGGACGGGACACCGCTCCAGTCACTGATCGGCCGAGCAGCCAGTTCAGCAGCCGGGGCAGGCCTTTTCCCCTGGGTCTTAAAGTCATCACAAATGACTTCTGGTGGGGATCTGGAAAATTACTTCTGGCTGTGGTCCTGCGGCCACTGCCGCCACTCACCACAGGCACAAGGAGGGGTATTCTGCTTTAAAGCGAATCAATCAGTTAAAATACACTGTCACGTACACACTTACCAGTACGTGACGTGGATGCCACTGCAAGGGGTTAATCTATTTCCACTCACTCAATCTTGCACTCTACAGGTGGCAAATTGAGCATAAATCACACCCCAACACAGTCCCAGCACCTCAACACACACGCTGCCACCACCTTTCAAATTAAGTGTCAAAGGACACTGTCAACCCACAACACTACTCACTGGCACTCACAGGGTTAAAACACTACATCCAAAGGCTTTAGATTCTTAGAGCATAGAAGGACCAAACTTATTAAAGTTTTAAGCTTTAAAAGACAAAAAGTACAGTGCTTACAGAAATAAAGGTAAAATAAGATGACATACATACATGCAATAACAGTATAAAATAAAAGGGAGAAATAAGCAGAAACTATCTAAGACTTACAATAGTTGTTGCCTTCCCAGGGGTAGGAGAATTCATGGAGCGCAGCACAGGCAGACTGACCCCCTACACTGCCACCCCCGATTTTGCTGTTGCCACCATATTTTATACCATCAAAAACTCAGCTTAGATTTCCGAGCCGCCCATCAGGTGATTAGGATAATGAGTAGAGATGAGCGAATAGTGAAATATTCGATTCGATCGGATTTGATTCGAATAGCTCCCGATATTTGACTATTCAATTGAATATTGAATTCTATTATAGTCTGTGGGAGAAAAATCCTTGGGACCTGAATCAAGAATCAAGATTCGACCACTAGGAGGTCACCAAGTGCTTAATGAAACCTCAGGAAATGATGCCAATACCTTTGGAATGCATATGGGACAGCAGGGGAAGCATGCCAGGGTACATGAACATAAAGTAGAAGTGTACCTTTTGGTCTAGCGGTGCTTGCGTACGTATTAGGTGGTGTGTAATATTAGCGTACGTTTTTTGTTTATTCAGTACACTTGTGAAATACAATTGTTTGCAGAGTTATATATTGCCCAGCCAGTAATGTGAATTGCACACATGTATACACTGCATATATATATATATCCACTTTCAGTATTATGCCACTATGACAGACTATCAACTATAGACTCCAAACACAATATAGCCGCTTTGTATAATGGAAAAAGATACTCGGACAACTTATTTCCTCTACATTAGCGTGGACAGAAAGCCAAATATTGAGCAAAAGAAAATTTATCATGCAGTCATTTAAATCAAAAAAGCAAAGTTGGTGTGGGGATTACTTTAAACAGCAATAGAGTCTCTCTCCCCATGCTGTTTAGCCAAACAGCAGTCCTTTTTATTTTTTGAGGCAATGGAAAAGCCTGGAATACGTGGGAGCAGTCGTCCCACCCCTCGCTTTGACTGCTCCAGTAAAGCCGGACCCGGATCAGCTGTGGAAACAGCTAATGCCTTTAATAAAAGTGACAACAACCTACAGTTACTGTCTAAAGCTACCGGTTCACTTCACCAAGGCCAGGCACCTCGGTGACACATATCTGTCCTCTAAAATGACAAATAGTATCTGCTCACAAGGCCCATGACGTGAGCCCTTGAAAAATTAGCTTGAGGCCCATGATGTTAACCCTTAAAAAAAATTGTATAGAGGTCTATGAACTTTGGCCCATGAGGTGTGCCCTCAAAAAAATTGTATAGAGGCCTATGAACTTTGGCCTATGAGGTGAGCCCTCAAAAACATTATATAGAGGCTTATGAACTTTCGCCCATGAGGTGAGCCCTCAAAATTTTTTTATAGAGGCCTATGAACTTTGGCCCATGAGGTGAGCCCTCAAAAAAAAATTACATAGAGGCCTATGAATTTTGGCCCATGAGGTGAGCCCTCAAAAAAATTGAATAGAGGCCTATGAACTTTGGTCCATGAGGTGAGCCCTCAAAAAAATTGCAAATGATAAAACAGAAAAAATACTTTGGGAGCGGCAAGTCTCTGTCAGAAAAAATTCTGGATACACTTAAAAACCAAAACTAAGACACTTACACTTGGTGAGTGGCAGACCTCCACCACTCACTACAGTACAACACCCATTTTTAGCTCAAAGTCAGTTCAGCCGTGATCGCTATACACTCCGGATCCATACTCTGATACTCACGGCCTGCTGACGTTTCCCCACGCCAGTACTGCAGCGTTTCCAGCTCACCAATGAGGGCGATTATACGGAGGAGAGGGAGGGGTTGTCAGAGCCCATGCTGGCAATCTTAGGCGGGGGGAGGAGAAAGGTTGTCCCTGCCTGAGACCTGGTACCCGCCTCCACAACATTCACCCAGTGTGGCAAAGGAGCAGACACAGGTGAAGGGGAAGGTGAAGAAGGCACCAAAGTGGCCAAAGTACAGGCAGATGGCAAGGTGTCCTGGCTGGTGGTCTGGACTGTAGCACTAGCAGAGAGAACAGGGGAAGAGTCAGCAGCGGCAACGCCAGGCGCAGGTTCACCTGCATTTGCTTTTTCCCACTGAGCCAAGTGCTTTGCTTCCAGGTGATGCCGCATGGACCGAGGTGGTCAAGTTGCTCTTCATAGAGCCTCTACTTATTTTTGAGTGACATAGTGTGCACACCACACTCAGCTTGTCATCTGCACAAACATTAAAGAACCTCCACACCAAAGAACTGTGTGACCTCAAATGGGGAGCTTGGCGTGACTGGCTGCTTCGGGGAAAAGCTTGGGCCTTGGTGACTCTGGCCTGCCTCAGCTGACTCGTCTGTCCTCTACCTCTGGACATCCCTCTGCCTCTTTGCGCCTTTTTTGTTGCGGCGTGGGCCTCCATACCTCCACAACTTTCCCCACTGGACATCACCCCTTGTCAGGTCGGGTTGTTCGCTTCATCGTCCAGCCCCTTCTTTCTCCTCACTCTGCTGCTCCTCCTGCACACTGGTCATGTCAACTGTTTGGCTTAACGGGAATTGGGTCTCCTCATCGTCAGTCATGACGACTTCAGGTTGCCGGTCCACAGCACCAAAATCAACTGGACATGGCGGCCAGGGGTGGATTAACTTTACCATAGGCCCTGGGCTGTTTGCCATTCCTTGGCCCCCTAACCCACTGTAACTATGTAGTGTTCATAGTACATGATAGATAATGTCAAGATGCTCTGAATTGTGCAAATAGGGTGGGATAATTAGCTGTATTATCCCACACACTGTAACTGTATACAGCCGTATACCGGATATAGAATTGTTTTTACAATAGAAATAAAGGGCTGGTCAACGCCTTCCTTGGACGTACACTGCGCAAATCAGTAGAGGCGAGATAACAGCTATATTATGACACACACTGTAACTGTATACAGCCGTATACCGGATATAGAATTGTTTTTACAATAGAAATAAAGGGCTGGTCAACGCCTTCCTTGGACGTACACTGCGCAAATCAGTAGAGGGGAGATAACAGCTATATTATCCCACACACTGTGTACAGCCGTATACCGGATATAGAATTGTCTTTACAATAGAAATAAAGGGCTGGTCAACGTCTTCCCTGGACGCACACTCCGCAAATCTGTAGAGGCGAGATAACAGCTAAATTATCCCACACACACACTGTATACAGCTGTATACACATCAGTGGGTATACACACTGTGTATACACATTGCCTATCTCACAACAGCTTGTAAATGTTTGTTTTTCTATAGTTTTAGCCCTAACAAGGGCTTTTGGGGGGTCCCTTCCTACCTAACTTCACCTAAAACCTTCCTCTCCCTGCTTTACAGACTGTCCCTCTCTCCAACCAGCAAGTGACACGAATCTCAAATCACTATTCTTTTATTCAGGAAGTCACATGGTTTAGCCAGCCAATCACAGTTAGAGGTTTGGGGCGGGTGAGATTACGTGATTTCAGCGCTGACGCTGCATGGAGCCGGCAACCTGAGGGATACAGGCGCAGATCAGTTTTGCTTCATGCAAAGCAAAACAAATCTGGTTCGCTCATCTCTAGTTGTAATATTAAATCTGTCACACAAGTCCTACTTTTGGGATTATGATATGGGTTGGCATAATCTATGGTAGCCAGACCCCTCTAGTCTTATTTCAGGTGCATTAAAAGCTTGGTGTAACATTGATTAGGTAGAAATATAGTCAAAGGTCCTCAAGTAAAGACAGATAGAGGCTATAATATAGATTGAAAAAGGAAATGTAATTATAAAGACAGACAGGTAAATACAATTATCCCCCAAATATGGTGTACACCGTAAGTAAAAATAAAAAGTATAAAATTATATCATAAGACAAATGATAAAAGTAGTAAAAATTCATATTTTAGAATCAGTGTATAGTTCATATTTGTATACAGTTCATGCTTGTATATAGTTCATATTTCTGTATAGTTCATATTTGTATAACTACGTATAGCCACAACCTGTATACACAAGCATGGTTATACAAATAAGAACAATATAAAAATATGAACTGTATAGAAATATGAATTTTATTGAGCTATACAGTGATTCTAAAAAATGCTTTTTTTTTTACTACTTTTGTATTATTGTCTTATGACATTATTTAATACTTTTTTTTTTCTTACGGTGTACACAATATTTGGGGGATAATTGTATTTACCTGTCTGTCTATATAATTACATTTCATTTTTTATCTATATTGTAACTTCTGTCTATCTGTCTTTACTTGAGGACCTTTAACTGTATTTCTACCCTATTTACATCCACTATCTCCCTTTGGGTATAAGAGACCCTTCACACGGATGGAAAACGGATGGAAGTTCCGAGTGGAATCATGTCTGCTTCACTGTCTCAATGTAATGTCTCACACACCTCGGCTCTCTGCTCAAAGAATTGACATGTCAATTCTTCGAGTGCAGAGCGGCA